>NC_081407.1:615008130-615332978 GCF_030272615.1 Cryptomeria japonica
CAGAATGGAGTTGTTGAAAGGAAAAATAGAACTATCTTGGATGCAGCAAGAAGTATGTTATCAGAAGCAAACCTACCACATGTGTATTGGAGAGAATCAGTCAGCATAGCAGTCTATACATTTAACAAAGTTCACATCAAAGGTGAAATCGGTAAGACCCCTCATGAACTATGGTTTGGTAATACTCCTACTCTTAAGTATTTCAGAATTTTTGGAAGTAAATGTTATATCAGAAGAGATGAGTATATTGGAAAATTTGATCCTAGAAGTGATGAAGGAATATTTCTTGGTTATTCATCTAAGAGCAAAGCATATAGATGTTTTAACAAGAGATTGCAGAAAATTGTTGAGAGTACAAATGTAGAGATTGACGAACAATTCAGAGGAACTTCAAGGTATATAGACTCTGAACTAACAACATAAATTTTGACAAATGAACCTACTCTAAATCCACCAGTAAAAAATGAAGATCCAGTTACCTTGGTATCATCTAAGGATTCCACAGTAATTGAGGAACAACAACAAACTAAGACACCCCAGTATGTAAGACTGAATCATTCTGAAGAACAGATAATTGGAAACAAGTTTAAAGGAGTTATGACAAGAGGAAGATTGGCAAATGAAGAAGTATGTCTTATTTCTCAAATTGAACCATCATCTGTTAATGAGGCATGTGAAGATAAATTTTGGATTAAAGCTATGGAAGAAGAATTAGAACAAATTGAGAAAAACAACACTTGGACATTAGTTCCCTGGCCTAAAGATAAAAATGTAATTGGAACTAAATGGGTATTTAGAAACAAACTTAATGAAGATGGTAAGGTTATCAGAAATAAAGAAAGACTAGTGTGTAAGGGATATTCTCAGAAAGAAGGAGTTGATTACAATGAAACCTTTGCACTGGTAGCTAGAATTGAGGGAGTCAGATTATTTTTGGCTTTTGCAGCACACAAGAACTACAAAGTTTATCAAATGGATATTAAATGTGCACTTTTGAATGGAGATCTTGAAGAGGAAGTATACATTGAACAACCTGATGGATTTTCTTTGACAGATGACAATGATATGGTTTGCAGGTTAAGAAAAGGTCTATATGGACTAAAACAAGCTCCAAGAGCTTGGTATGCAAGATTGGATAAGTATCTTTTAAAGATTGGGTTTACTAAAGGAAATGTAGATAGCAATTTATATTATAAAGTAACTAATGATGACATCTTGATTATAGAAGTATTTGTTGATGATATAATATTTGGAGGAGAAGATGGATTATGTAAGGAATTTTCTATTAAAATGCAGCAAGAATTTGAAATGTCTATGAATGGAGAAATAAAATTATTTTTAGGATTGCAGATTTCATAGACTAATAAAGGTATATTCTTGAGTCAATCCAAATACTTAAAAGAGTTACTAAATAAATTTGGGATGGAGAACTCTAAACTGGTAAGCACACCTATGACAACAAATGACAAATTATCACAAAGGGATGAATCTACACTTGTTAATCCAACTAGATACAAATCTATGATAGGAGGTTTACTGTATTTGACACAAACCAAACCAGATATTATGAATGCAATATGTATTGTTTCAAGATTTCAAAGTAATCCTAGAGAAAATCATGAATCAACAATAAAAAGGATTTTCCAGTACTTACAAGGCACTATAAATCTTGGATTATGGTATCCTAGAGCTGAAAACTTTGAATTATGTGCATACACAGATGCAAATTGGGTAGGAGATGTGGATGATAGAAAAAGCACCACCGGTAGAGCATTCTTTCTTGGAAATAAACTAGTTTCTTGGTTGAGTAAGAAACAAAGTTGTACATTTTTATCAATAGTAGAATCAGAATATGTTGTAGCAGCAACTAACTGTACACATGTACTATGGCTTAAGAAAATGTTGAAAGACATAAAGGTAAAATGCAAGGAACCTATTACTATCTATTGTGATAACACTGCGGCAATTGATATATCTAAGAATTTGGTATTACATTCTAAAACCAAACATGTTTCTATCAAACTAAATTTTCTAAGGGAAAAAGTTGAAGCAAAGGAGATAAAAATGGTTTTTGTGAATACTAAAGAGCAGATTGTAGATATTTTCACTAAACCTTTGCCTAAGGAGACCTTTGAATATCTCAGAGATCAGCTTGGAGTCATACCACCACCAGTAGAGACTTAGACAGTTGATGATTGTAATCAACTGGTAGAATTAACAAAGAAATCTTTTATTCCGGTCTTTGATGAGGAAGCTACTTCTTAGGGGGAGTAGTTGGTATATTGAATTGATTGGTATTTTGTATATGAACTTGGTTTTATTGTAACTTTGGTATTTGATGTCAAAGGGGGAGAGATATATATGGAAAAACACATTATCTTTATTATCTTTTGGGGAGAGATTGGTATGGAAAAACTTTGGAAAACACATGTTTCTCCCAGGGGGAGAGATTGTTGTTTAGGAGAGATTATTACTTTCTAGTTATAATCATTTTGGAGATTGTTGGTTTTTGGTACTTGGCATTTCTGTATTGGCACTTTGATGGTTTTTCCATCTTATGTTTCCATGAATGCCAAAGGGGGAGATTGTTGGTATTTTGGTATGGTTTTTTCATTGATGTCAACACCTACTAAAACACTAGCACTTTGGAGATCCAACAGCATTCACTGGCAAGCAACTATTGCACAGTTACTAGTATCTGGTACACCGACAAGATATAATGATCACCAACACTTGGAATGACATGGAAGACACATGGTTATGTTGAAGACATCATCTAGACATCTTGTCCTGGAGTTTTGTTCATTGGTATATTCATAGTTGCATATTTGCTGTTACCGGCAAATAGGCCTAGGGTTACACCGACAGGTTTATCTTTTCCAAATCAACATGGCATGCTATGGAGATGATTAATTATTGTTGTAAATGCATTAAGCCGACATGTTCAATCAGTTATTGCATCGGATATTATATTGTTTGTAAAATTTTTTTATTGTAATATCTTGTAGAGCCGACCTACTAAAATTGGTCTTAGGTTATGGTATAAATGTAAGATCTTATTTGTAAGATCAAATGTGGAATGAAAAAAAGGATTGTGTGAAGGTATATGTAAGATTAAGTAGAGCTATACACATAGACATCCTTTAAATATTGAAGGAGGGTTTTTGTGGAAGCATATCAGCATTACATCGGTACTGAATCCAGCATATGAAGATGCTATTTTGTGCAGTAGATTCTTATTGGATTTAACCTTCCAACTGTAGTCAGTGTGACTCCCATTTTATGATTAAGTAGTGAGCTCTAGGTCATTGGCCTTTCTGAATGTCCAGACCTCATTTATGTACACTTACTATCTGTAGTAGTATCATCTGATTGTGGGTAAGGTTTCCCACTGTGGTTTTTCCCCTTACAGGGTTTCCACATACAAATATTGGTGTTATGTGTTGTGGATGACTTTGTGTTTATGTTTCATCCACTAATCCTTACCGGTATAGCAATTAATTGTTATAACTATCTACCAGCATACTTAACTGGTTTACTAGTATTAAGCATTAAGTTGGTTAAATTATTTTTGGTTTAAATTTATTTGACAACTGATTCACCCCCCCCCTCTTAGTTGTCTTTGGGACCTAACACGCCGCCCACAGGGGGGCCGAATCCTCCCCACTGTGGGTTGTGGCCCACAGTGGTGGCTGCGGCCGTCATTGGGGGTTGCCACCCACAATGCGAAGGGGGCTGCCCAGCGGGGACTCACAGGGCCAAGGCTCCCCTTTTCTCATGCATTTTTTTTTTTTTATATATATTTTTAATTTAATTAAAATATATTATATATATATAATACTTATATAAACACATTTTTTTTTTGTTTTTAAAATATATAAATGTAGTATATATATATATATTAGATGCTTTTGGAAAAACCCAAGCTAACTCTACTATGCAAAAATAAAGGTATTATTTTTTTTTGAAACGTTTTAAACAGATTGTTTAAAGTATTCTGATTGAAATCCATGTATTTTTTTTTAATTTTAAATACCATAAATCAGAGATAACCTATCTGACTTTAGATTTATTTTTTGCAAATAAATGATTTACAAAATCCAATAAATATAAAACAACAACTATAGAAATATGATGTTATTTAAATTAAATAGACTATTTAACTCTAAATTTTAATTTTTACAATAAGTAAATGATAGAATGCAATAAATTTAAACAACAACTATATAGAAGTGATATTATTTAAATTTAACCTTAGAGATATGCATAAGGAAATAAACTGATATTTTATTTTTCGAAGTCACATGCAAATTTAAACTTTCATTTTCAAAATACCATGTATACAATCAACATTATTTCAAGATCAATACATAACTTAAACTTCAACATAAATAATTCTTTTTGCAACAAAATAATACTTAATAAAAAGAGTAATGTATTTCCTTAAAGTGTATTTAATTTACAATATAGTCAACCTTACAAATGGATCTCTCCTTTCTAGCAAATGAGGACTTTAAATAAAATAGATACATTTCCTTTCAAAGTAATTACAATATATAGTTTCCCTTACACATTGCTACAACTTAAAATATAAAATACTCCATTTCCAAATCTTTTTCTGCAACTAAATAAATCTAGCAACTTCTACTTGTCCTTTTCTTTTCTTCCAAACAACCTACAAATAAAACATAGGCTATGACCATGGAGTGCTCACCTCCCAGCCTAGGCTTACTAGAAGCCACCCCCAAGCTTGGAGAACCAAGCCCTAGATAGGTTATAGACATGCAAACACAACAAGCAAGGGAAAAACATATAGAAAACACTTTCCCAACCAAGGCTACACTTCATCACAACATGTGATAATTTCACATGGGTGGTAGTGGACCAAGTACCCTGAGGAGACTGCAAGAATGGTAGAACATAATTCCACCTCATGGAAAACAAGTTACTTCATAAAATCATAAACCCCACATTCCTTATGCCCCCCCCAAGGCAATCATGCCATACTTTCTCCCCTTATGACCCCCAAATGCACAAACTAGGCCATGCAACAAGGGTCACAAATACACCCCTTGAGTTCACTCTCATAAAGAGAGTTTCTCACTCAAGGGCGGTCAAACTTCTACCACTAGAAAGACTATTCTACTCTCCCAAGAGTAGAAGGTCTTGGTTACTCCCAAAACATAAAAAATGCACACAAGAAAATAAAAGATGTCACAAGGTAATTTTCACAACATAAAATACAAGAAAACCATTTTTACATACAAACTAACTTTCCAACACAAACATGCAACATGGAAGAAACACAAGTTGAAGAAAAACCAACCTTCAATCTACCCAATGGTATACTAGAACTAGTTTGAGGATGAGCAACCCAAATCCACAAATCTTCCTTCCACACTTAGCCAAAATTTCCCATCCAAAAACCCAAACTTTTCAAAATGCATAGTCTCCAAAAATGGAGAGTGGGTGATTACCCACAAAATCTCTCATTCTTTCCTAAGAAGACCTCGGTGAGAGTTCTCACAGGTTTCTAAAATTGAAAATGGAAAAAGTTAGAAACAGATCAAAAGAGATCTCTCATCAAAAGGAAGGTTATCTGACCTAGAAGACACCTTCTAATTTTGAATTTTCGCACATCTTAGAAAATCCACTTTTTGGGATGACTAAACAATCACATGGGAGTAGACACATGGCTAAAAACACTCCTAACTCATAGGTATACCTTATGGGTTTTAGGAAACATCTTTAAACTACCCCTATGAGTCCATTTGACCCCTTATAAACCCATCTGAAGTTTATTTTCGGGTCAAACTTGAGTTGACCACTCCAAAGACTCTCTACCCAAGGAAATTTTAGAACCACATTCAAATGTTTGAAATAGCTATAGTTAAACAACTCCCTTCAAGAGACAATTCAAAATTCAAGACATAAATCAATACATGTGTCAAGTGACACAATAAAATACATTACAAAATTACACATGGAAATTGTCTCTTGTTGGATTTAAATAAATTAATAATAAAATTTAACACACATGCATCATTCGCTATTACAAATAAAATACGATACATACGGGGTGTTGTCTCTCCAAATAGACAACCCCTGGCTTTACAAATGTACATAGGTCTAGGTTTGGTTCTCCACAATATTTCCATGGTCACATGGGTAATTTTTCCTATGCATCTCAATTACACATTAGTACTTCCAAATAACCTCATATAATATTGAAACACATGAATAAGAATACACGTCAAACACTCTGCATACAATTGATATTAAACAAAATCAATATCTCTTGTATCAAAATTAATCCACATAAGCAATTATCATAATCCTCATAATTTTGATCCATACATAAACATGCATCCTATTTCTATCATCAAAGTAAAGTCCTACAATTCCAATAATGATATACATCATCACAAAGTAATCCTATTCTAGAATCATATAGAGTTTTATATCTATAATGCATAGAAATGAAGCATCAATATATATCAATGTTATCCAAATCATGAAATCATATAAGTTCCAAATCCATAATGTATAAAAATAAAGCATCCATAATAGTCTCAACATGAAAATATTGAAATGCTAGGATGAGTCGACGTAGGGCCTCACATATATGCAAATCTCATAGACCTTGCACTCAAATCAATTCTATTTCATGAGTTAGATTCATTCATAGACTTATTCACTCACACAAGTAAATGGATAATCAAGAAGATAACAAATTATGCACAAGAAAATAAACCCCAACATAGATCTACTTTTTAGATTCAAACATATAGATTTGAAGATGGCATAAAATGTATCATTTCATTCACAGATAAACATTTCTTCATTGAAAATCTATAACATATCAATAGAAACAAAGTTTGCTAATCTATCTGAAAGTTTCAGACCTTTGGAAAGGCTTGCTTAATTACATAAATAGCCATAAGGCTCATAGTTTTTGAAAATAACCAGAGTCAAATTTTAACTCTATCCAAGAGTTAAAGTAACTATCTTGCTTAAAACTAACATAACTAAAATAATTAATCTGCCATGAGCCATGGATAGGGTGAAAATTCATTGGTGGCACGATCAAGACTCTGACGTGGCCGAGGAATCTGCTAGCTTATCCTGTTTTGTTGAAGTGCCATGTATTTTTTGCCACTCTAGATGTGTTGCTGAGAAGTTGAGGACAATCTAATAATGAGGAAGCCAAATATGTATAATGTGTTGTTTCTAGACCTCTTTGTCCTTGGTTACCTACAAAACTTTCATCATATGTGCTTCCAGATGATCAAAACAAACTGCTAGCATAGACTCAATCCTTGCTACTTTATAGATGTCATCAGTAGTAAGGGATTTTGTCTCTTTGATGATTTGCATTCTCTCTTTAAAGGCTTTGGTCATGTCTGCTGCATCCTCGACTGTTTACCCATCAACCTTCAAGAGCTATATATCGATGCATTTTAGATCCTTTTGCATTGTGTTAATGAGATATTTTAACTCCTTTAGCAATTTGATGAACTCTTCATGGCCTTGTTTGATAACCAAGTTCCTCCTTTCAATGTTTTTATTTGATACATACAACACATTATCATCTAAATCATCTATAAGCTTCTCAATAAGGAATTTAATAACCCCAAACTTTTGCACATCATTCATTTGCGTCAATACCACTACCCATTTATTATTTTCTTTCTCCCATGCTATGGCTTCCAATTCCAGTTCCTTACTTATAGCCATAAAATCCCCAAACACGTTTATCAGATTGTTAATGTAATATGTGCCTTGTGCTATGGACTCAAGACATTTATAAAAAATCTCAGCTATCATGCAGCTCCTTTGAACTTGATCCAATAGATTATGTTTCACTGGTGATTTAGGATCAAAAGATAGTGGCATTTGAGATAGACTTTGGGGATTCAGGTTATGTATGGCATTGATATATTATACCATCTGTCTGTGATCTATTTCAACTCATGTTTTTCCTTTTCATCCTTCCAAGTTCTAGATAACATCCTTTTGGTGGAGGACTCCAAATGTTTGGCATCCCTAGTTCTGGAAGCAAATCCTAGATCAACCTTTTCAACAACAAAGTCCTCTTCAGTGGCATTCTCTACATCCTTATTTAAGATGGGCCTAGCCACTTCTACTACCTAGTGCTCTATGTTATCATCAATATCTATCATAGCATCAATTTTAAGCTTCTTGGACTTAGGTGTTTTCCCAAGACATTTATTGACCATGTCTTCAATGGGAATAGTGATGGGAACCACACTGCATTTTTTACCAATGGAAGCCCCTAACTATTTGGAAGCACTGGAGGAACCTTTAGGCGGAGGCATCTAGTAGCTAGTTGAATAAAAAATGGTCATGAGACTCATTAGGTCCTAGTTCTCTTCAGATTCTTTTTCTTTATCCACATCCTAAACTGGAGGATTATTTGGCACTTGTTCATCCATGGTCACTTGGTTCTCCTCACTCGAGTCCAGGTCTATAACAATCTGCTCCACTACAGGCTTCCTATTTTTCTTTTTTCTCTTAGAGCATGAAGTTGACCAATTATTTCAACTGTGGGAGTAAATCTGTTATCTCTCCATGTCTTCTTTGTTCTCCTTATGACATTAAAGGACTTGGCTTGAATACTTTCATCCTCTTTCTTGTGCCAATTGATTTCAAGAACTGGTTTCGTTTGAATTCTTTCATTGAACTTGGAGTCTATGACATCTTCCCCTCTTCTTCCTATAGTCCTAAAAAATATATTGACAATCCCATTGTAACAATTTGTTGCATGGTGAACCTTGACCACAGTCTTCTTCTGACCTCCAATTCATCATAACAATTTTCCCAATAATCTTCTAATTGGGGTTCATGTCATAAATTTGCATCAACATTCAAATATTCCATAGCATATCCTCTACTATCAAACTTATGCTTGACAATATAGGGCTACAAGTTCAATTTCTTGAATTCAATTTCTAGGTTCAAAGCATCAGAAACAAATTTGCAACTATAATATCCAAGTTCAACTAGCAAGGATAATGCAGACTTACCTTTTTCCTTAATCTTTTATCTATATGGGAAAGCTGCCCAGTGCTTGCAGACTTCAATAAGCATATGGTTGTCAAGGGCATACTTGGGTAGTTTAGTTGGTTCACCTTCAAAGCCCAGTACCCTGATTTAGTTAAATATAGAAAATTGAATGTAGTAGCTTCCATATATGCTAACTAACTCCATGGCTTCAGCTGGCATCCTCTTGTTTATATTTCCCTACAATTCAAAGACAAGCCTGCCTACAAAGACATCATTCCATCTCATAAATGTTTCATCATACTTCTGTTGTTGTAAGTGTGGATAATACTTATAGACCTTCATTCCATCAACCCAAGGCTCATGATGTTGTTGGTATTATGGATGACTTCATCATGTATTGCATTGGTTTTGTCATTGATGTCAACACTTGTCTTCTTGGAGGTCTACATTGTTGATTTAGCACTCTGGTTATATTGGTTTATTATTGAACTGGCACATTGTGGTCCTAACATGGTTAGTGGCTTATGCACAGTCACCGGTATATGTTCACCAACAAGTTATATGGTTCACTGGAAATGATGATAACTTGTTATCATCTGGAGATCATTTGGTGATGTCGAAGACATGCATTGGATGTTTGGATTTGGTGTTTTGCTTATTGGTCTAATCAGGTTGACATATCTGCCTTTACTAGCAGATAGGTCTAGGTTATGGACCGATACATGATATCTATTCCGGATTAGCACGACACATTTTGGAAATGGTTTATTGATTGGTTAATGTGTAAATGTATTGAGCCAACATATTGTATCATATCAAGACTTATTTGTAATTGATTTAATTGTAATATCTTTAGTGAGCCAACCTTAACATTTGGTCTTAGGTTTTGTATAAATGATTGTAAGATATTATTGAAGATCATAATTATGAGTGTGTGTGAATATTGAAGATCATTGAAGAGTGAAAATAAGAAGATCCTTGTGTGAATCATGTAGAAATTATCTGAAGGTTGAAGGAAGGTTATGAAGGTGTTTGGCACTCATGTTTAGAGCTTTAATCGGTACTGAATCCAGCATTGCAGATGCTATATTGAAGTAGTACATTGTTATTGGATTTAACCATCCAATTGTAGTCAGTGTGACTCCTATTTTGTGATTGAGTAGTGAGCTCTAGGCGATTGACCTTTCTGCATGTGCAGACCCCATTTGTATACACTTACTATTTGTAGTAGTATCATCTGATTGTGGGTAAGGTTTCCCATCATAGTTTTTCCCCTTACAGGGTTTCCACATCCAAATCTCTATGTCATGTGTTGTGGATGTTGTTTCTCTTTCTATTTAATACATTAAGTTATACTAGCACTACTACAACTAGTTCATAACTGATTCAACCCTTGATAACTCAATGATGAGCGAATAGTACCAAACTGGTACTAAGAGGGGGGGGTGAATCAGTACAGACAAAAATACAGTCCTAAACTGGTTTGACAATAGACAATTCAAATGACTGGCAAACAGTGACACCGGTTTGAAACAGAGTGCAACTGATAAAGCTAAGAATGTCTGAGACAAGCATTAACCAGTTACTCACTTAGCTTATCACTCAACTCCAGACTACACTACCATTTCACTCTTATACATAAATAGGTAATCTATCAGCAGATCATAATAATAGCTTGTTTAGCATTTTTTATCGATAGGCATAAAACATAGAACCATCATATGCTTGATAGACAATAACAAAGCATCACAAGATAAAAGCATCACACATGAAACACATATTTTTCATGTGGAAACCCAACTGGGAAAAACCATGGTGGGGATGAATACCCACAAGCTATTTTTGAACTCTTTAGAAGTTCACTCTGTTAGGAGCCTTGTCTGGTTAGAGATATTACAATAGGTTCTGCTAGGAACTGATCCTGTTAAAGATCACCCAGTTAAGGGTTAAACCTTGTTAAAGGTTACCTTGTTAGAGGATTTCAAGAACTCAATAGCTAAAGGATTCCAAACTCAATAGCTTTGAATTACTCTGTTAAAGGATTTTCAGCAAACCGGTTAAGGCTACCCTGTTAAGGGATTTTCCAACTGTTGAGGTGGTTAGAGATCAATAGGTATTACAATGATTTGGTAACAACACTCAATGCCAATGCAGATCTGCTTAAGCTCCTCTTCACCTTCTGCACTTACACTCTATAGGTATCACTTCTCTCCTTTTGGTTTGGCAAGAATTGTGTATCCCTTCTCTCAGATACACACACACAACTTTTGCGAACAACCTCAGAAAGAGACACAACATCGACCTTATAGGAAAATAGATAGGTCGGTAGCATAAAACCTAAACTCTAAACCTGTTAGGTTAAGGAATTCAAATGGTTCAATCCTGACCATTGAGAACACTCCATTAATTGCAATAGTCTTGATCCAATCTCAAGACATTCTCCATCATCCATTTTCATCGATTTCATGGTGGCTAATAACCCATCACATGTTATCACCATTTTACAGACTTTGCACATTCCCGAGGTAGATAGGAACAATCTCCTTCATGTAAGATCCTTCATGCTCACAAGGCTGACATGGCAACATGTTCTATTCTTCATTACAATGCTAGCTAATCACACAATGTCACTAGTTGAGCCATACAGGCTTGAAGCACATCAACTGAAAACCCTGAAGTTGAGACTACCAATCGGTAGTCATACAATGCTTCCATGTGTCAGTTCCCATAACCATATGTCGGTTCACCTTGAACAAGCACACCACTTCACTTTGGCACAAATGTCGGTTCAGAGTGTTATACTAATTCTCACATATGTCTGTTCACACCTCTTCAACATATTGACATCAATGACAACATACAATGTCATTATGTCCACATATCAGTTCACATAATGCCAACAATCTCCCCCTTTGGCATTGATGGAAATATACAAAGATATCTCTCTACTTCACATCTTCTCCCCCAATTTCTGTAGATATCTTCTCCGCTTCACATCTTCTCCCCCTTTGACAACAATGCCAAAGTGGAGGCACAAGCTTCCCTATTCCATTATGCTGCTCCCCCTGAGGAGTAGCATCCTTCAACACATCAATCCTGAAGAAAGATTTGACTATGCAATACATGACTGATGTGGAGCATATACCTTTAGTTCACCTCCTGAAGGGATAGTACCCCTAATTCACCTCTTAAGTACATAAATGTAGTCTTTGGGAGAGGCTTGGTGAATATGTCTGCTAACTGTTCCTTACTGGAAACATGTTCCAGTGCAATCTCTTTGTTCTGAACCTTTTCCCTTAAGAAATGATACTTAAGCTCAAAGTGCTTGGTTCTAGAATGTAAAACTAGATTCTTGGAGATATTAATTGCACTAGTATTGTCACAAAATATACTTACCAGTTTAGATACAGGAACTTTGAAGCCATTTAATACATGCTTCATCCAAATTGTCTGAGCGTAGTTCATGAAAGCTGCAACATACTCAGCTTCCGCTGTAGACTAAGAGATACAACTCTTCTTCTTACTCATCCATGAGACTAGTCTACCACTGAGGAAGAATACACCACTGGTTGTGCTCTTCTGGTCATCAACATTACCAGCCCAATCAGCATCTATGAACACTTTCAAGTTGAAATCCTTGTTGTATGGATACCACAAACCATAGTCAACAGTTCCCTCCAGATACCTAAGAATCCGCTTGACTACAACCAAGTGGGATTCTCTTGGACTTTTCTAGAACCTTGCAATAATGCCAACTGCATGTGTAATATCCAGTTTGCTATGCACTACATAATGCAATTTACCAATCATTGATTGGTATTCCTTTTCATCAACCAATGTAGAGTCATCCTCTTTGGATAGTTTACAATCGGTCACCATTAGTGTACCAACTGGTTTTCTATCTTCCATGCCAAAAGTCTTCAACACTTCTTTGAAATATTTGGACTGAGTGATAAAGATTCCATCCTTCAGCTGCTGGATCTGCAGTCCAATGAAGAACTTAATCTCCCCTATGAGTGACATTTCAAACTCTTTCTTCATCTCATCTACAAATTCATGACTCATCTTGTCATCTCCACCAAAGATAATGTCATCAACAAATACCTCACAGATTGGGATCTGATTTCCTTCAGACTTCAAGTAGATATTGCTATCTTCACTTGTTCTTTCAAATCCAATCTTCACAAGATGGGAATGCAGACATTCATACCATGCCCTAGGTGTCTTCTTTAGTCCATATAGGGCTTTATGTAGCCTACATACCATGTCACTATCTTCGGATAGGGAAAACCCATGTAGTTGCTCAATATACACCTCCTCTTCAAGTACACCATTTAGGAATGGAGATTTTACTTCCATTTGATATACTTTGAAACCTTTAAAAGCTACATATGCAAGAAGCATACAGACCCCTTCCAATCTGGCTATAGGAGCAAAGGTTTCTCCATAGTCTTCTCCTTCTTCTTGAGTATATCCTTTGCATACCAATCTGGCTTTGTTTCTAATCACTGTGCCATCCTCATTTAGCTTATTTCTGAAGACCCATTTGGTACCAATGACATTTTCATGCTTCGGTCTGGGTACCAAAGACCATGTACCATTTTTCTCTATCTGGTCAAGTTCCTCTTCCATTGCCTTGATCCAGTATTCATCTTTATGTGCCTCTTTAAATGATTTAGGCTCAAATTCAGAGATCATACATGAGTTTTCTCTGACCTTTCTTCTTGTAAGGATTCCTCCATCCTTATCTCCTATGATCTAATTAGGATCATGATTCAGCTTGACATATCGAGGAATGGTCTTGATGAATTCCTCTTGCTTTTCTTCTTCATCCTCATCTCCATCAGTATCAACATCTACATTTGCTGGTGTAGGAACATTGTTACTGGTACTTAGTTGACTGACAACTAGTTCATTTACTGCTTGCTCACTATCAATTTCCTTAGTTTTCTCAAAGGTTTCATCAACTCTTACATTGATGCTTTCCATAATTCTCTGATTCCTATTATTGAAACACTTGAGAGCTTTGCTCTTGGTTGAATATCCAAGGAATGTTCCCTCACCACATTTTGCATCAAATTTTCTCTAGTGTTCACTCCTCTTGATGTAACATTTTCTACCAAACACTCTAAAGTAGCTAACCATAGGTGTCTTACCAGTCCAATACTCATAAGGAGTTTTATCCTTACCTTTTTTGATGAGTACCCAGTTCATTGTGTAGACTGTAGTCCTCATCGCTTCTCTCCAAAAGGTGTGAGCCACCTTTCCCTGAATCAACATGGTTCTACTTGCTTCAACCATAGATCAGTTATTCCTCTTTGCTAGGCCATTTTTCTATGGAGCTCGGGGGCCAGACAATTGTTTCTTGATGCCATGTTCTTCACAGTACTTGTTGAATTCACTAGAAGTGAATTCCCCTCCTTGATCAGTTCTCAGGCACTTGATCCTTTTACCACTTTCCTTCTCCACTAAAGCTCTGAAAGCTTTGAACTTTACAAAGGCTTCAAACTTGTCTTTCAATAATGTGACCGACATCATTCTTGAGCAGTCATCAGTGAGAATCATGAAGTACCTATCACCCTACACACTTCTAGTTTTCATAGGACCACACAATTTAGTATGCATAAGATCAAGCAAGTTGTCAGCAGTGAAATATTTACCTTTAAAGGTTGAGGAATACATTTTCCCCAATTGACACTAAACCCTAAACCCTAAACCCTAAACCCTTATCCGATTTGCTTAGTACCGGCAACCCTCTAACTGCGTTGATCTTACTAGCTTTCACAATGTTATCAAAGTTTACATGGCAGACTCTCCTATGCCATATCCAGCTATCATCAAATTTTGCCATAAGACATGTACTTATATTTGCATTCAGATGAAATAGGTTACCTTTGGTCTGCATGCTGGTGGCCACCAATTCACCATTCTTTCCTTTGATTCTGCAAACTCCATTCTTGAATTTCAGAGTGAGGCCACTGTCATTCAGTTGGGCAACACTCAGAAGGTTGTGTCTAAGACCATCAACCGAATACACATTGTCAGCACTACTCTTTCCATTCAAAGAGATGGACCCTCTGCCTTTGACCATGGATGGTACATCATTTCCAAAGCGAACCACACCACCATCATACTCCTCCAAGGATAGAAACTTGCTCCAGTCACTAGTCATATTGTGAGAACAACCACTATCAATGATCAACTCATTGGAATTATCAAACCGGGAGACAAGAGCCTTCTTGTCTGACACATCTTCTTTGACAACAACAAACACAATAACTTCATTTTCTTCATCCTCTGATTTTTCATTTGTGACACCTTCATCAACTGCCACAAAACAGTTTCTCCGGTTTCCTCCTTTGAATTTCTTGAACCTTTTCGGTTTGTCCTTGTTGTTTCCATTAGGACAATTTACAACAATATGTCCTATCTAGTTGCAAGAAAAGCATTTCAAAGGTAGCTTCCCTTTGTATTTGTCACTTCCTTTTGGAAGTTTCCTAGAAAGGAGAGCTTCAAATGCTATCAGAATCTCCTCATCATCCATTTCTTTGCTTTGTCTTGGTTCACCACTAGTGCTAGCTTCTTTTCCTTTTCTGGATGGTACAACAAAAGCTTTAAAAGCTGATTTAGTCTTTTGAACACTACCATCAAAACTATTTAGCTCATAGGTTGTCAACTTTGCTATGATGGAGTCTAAGGATACCTTAGTCTTGTCTATTGCTCTCAGCTCCTGAATAGCAGCAACCCTTATTGCATAGACTGACAATAGGGATCTTAGGACTTTGCTTACCATAGTGGCATCTTCTATTTTACCACCTGTACTCTTGATATCTCAAACAATGGTTTTGATCCTTATTCCATACTGTTGAATGGTCTCACCTTCAACCATCTGCATATCTTCAAACTTCCCTCTAAGGCTTTCTTCCTTAGCCTGTTTTACATGCTCATCACTGCCATAGATATTTTAAAGAGTATCCCATACCTCTTTGGGATTTACCTTATCCTAAACATCAATAAACTCAATGTCAGATAAACTACTAATTAGGGTTTCCATGACTTGCCCATTCTCCTCCATCTCTCTCTTTTGGTCATTGGTAAGGGTACCAGTAGGAGCAACATAGATAGTCTCAACATAGCTCTAGTGTTGAGCACCCATGCTTCTGATGAACATCTTCATTCTGTCTTTCCATATACTAAAATTTTCTCTATTAAACTTTGGACCTTCCCTCTTCATCATTAGACTGGGATCTTTACCTCAAGTGGTTGAGCTTATAGCACAGAGGACCTAGAGGATGCTCTAATACCAATTGATAACTCAATGATGAATGAATAGTACCAAACCAGTATTGAGAGGGGGGGGGGGTGAATTAGTACAGACAAAAATATAGTCCTAAACTGGTTTGATAGCAGACACTTCAAATGACTAGTAGATAGTGACACCGGTTTGAAACAGAGTGCAACCGGTAAAGCTAAGAATGTCTGAGACAAGCATTAACCGGTTACTCACTTAGCTTATCACTCAACTTGAGACTACACTACCATTTCACTCTTATACATAAATAGGTAATCTATCATCAGATCATAATAATAGCTTGTTCAACATGTTTTATCGACAGGCATAAAACACAGAACCATCATATGCTTGATAGACAATAGCAAAGAATCACAAGATAAAAGCATGACGCATGACACACATATTTTTCACGTGGAAACCCAACTGGGAAAAACCATGGTGGGGATGAATACCCACAATATTTTTTTGAACTCTTTAGAAGTTCACTCTGTTAGGAGCCTTGTCCGGTTAGAGACATTACAATAGGTTCTGCTAGGAACCAATCCTGTTAAAGATCACCCAGTTAAGGGATGGCTACAATACTCGGTTAAGGGTTAAACCTTGTTAAAGGTTATCTTGTTAGAGGATTTCAAGAACTCAATAGCTAAAGGATTCTGAACTCAATAGCTTTGAATTACCTTATTAAAGGATTTTTAGCAAGTCGGTTTGGCTACCTTGTTAAGGGATTTTCCAACTGTTGAGGTGGTTAGAGATCAATAGGTATTACAATGATCTGGTAATAGAACTCAATGCCAATGCAGATCCACTTAAGCTCCTCTTCACCTTCTGCACTTACACTCTGTAGGTATCACTTCTCTCCTTTTGGTTAGGCAAGAATTATGTATCCCTTCTCTCAGATACATACACACACAACTTTTTCCAACAACCTCAGAAAGAGACACAACATCAACCTTATAGGAAAATAGATAGGTCAATAGCATAAACCCTAAACCCTAAACCTGTTAGGTTAAGGAATTCAAATGGTTCAATCCTGACCATTGAGAACACTCCATTAATTGCAATAGTCTTGATCCAATCTCAAGACATTCTCTATCATCCATTTTCACCTATTTCATGGAAGTTGATAACCCATCACACATTAGCACCATTTTACAAACTTTGCACATTCCCGAGGTAGATAGGAATAATCTCCTTCATGCAAGATCCTTCATGCGCACAAGGTTGACATGGCAACATGATCTGTTCTTCATTACAATGCTAACTCATCACACAATGTCACTGGTTGAGCCATATAGGCTTGAAGCACATCAACCAGAAACCTTGAAGTTGAGACTACCAACTGGTAGTCATACAATGCTTCCATGTGCCAGTTCCCATAACCATATGCGGGTTCACCTTGAACAAGTACACCGCTTCACTTTGGCACAAATGTTGGTTCACAGTGATACCGATTCTCACATATGTTGGTTCGCACCTCTTCAACATATTGACATCAATGACAACATACAATGTCATTATGTCCACATACTAGTTCACATAATGCCAACAACCCCCCTCTTAGTTGTCCTTCCCAGTTCCTAACAATTGGTATTAGAGCCAAGTCCTCTTTTTCCAGAAGCCTAATAGCTTGAGGAGATCCTATGGAAACAAATATTTTCAGATCGGATAGTCTGAAACTTGATGGAAATAACTATGGTATATGGAAGATTAGAATGGAAACACATCTGAACTGCATTGGAAGAGATATATGGGATGTTACTAAGGATGGCTATGTTGGTCCTACTCTGAATCAACCTCATCCATGGACATTGGCTAAAGACTTGGAGAATGATTACAAAGCAAGAGAAGCACTTCTAAGTGCATTATCAGATCAGAAAATCATGGGATTATCAAACAGGTCTACTACAAAAGCTATTTGGGATAAACTGGAAACATTGAATGAAGGAGATACTACTGTCAAAATTGTAAAACTAGAATGTTACCGGGTCAAGTATGAAAATTTAAAAATGGAAGAAGATGAAAGAATTTATGCATTTATGGAAAGAGTTAATGAAATTGTTATATGAATACAATGTTGTGGAGGATATTTAAGTGAAGATGAAATTGTATCTAAAGTTTTAAGAGCTTTTCCACCGACTTACAAAATAAAAGTGACTGCTATTAATGAGTTGAGAAAAATGCCTAATACATCAGTTTCTAGAGATACTTTGGTTGGAAAACTTTCTGCATTTGAGCTTGAAGAGTTTGGTCCTGTTGCTATAATCAAAATTGATATAGCTTTCAAAGCATCATCATCAGCATTATCATCATCATCATCTGACAAAACTGATTGGAAAGCACTTTATGCAAAAGAATTTGAAGATATGAGAAGAGAAAATGAAGAACTTGAAGCACTATTTGCAAGGAAGATGCCTAAAGGTCTAGCAGGAAGTAAGTATGAAGGTAAAGCACCTTTCAAATGTTTTAATTGTAATAAAGTTGGTCATATGGCTTCTAGGTGTCCTGATAGACATGAAAGGCTAAGGGAGGAAGTAAAAAGAACATATAAGCCTAACCCTAAATATCAAAGATACAAATTTAAGAAAAAAAAGATAAGTCATGTTACAATAGAGATGAAGGTGTTACAGATGATTCAGATGAAGATCCAGTAGATAATGGATGGGCATTTGTTGCAATTAAAGAAGATCAACTGGTTCCTATTGTTAAACTAGTAGAGGAGGCACTAGAAACAAAAATTGAAGAAAAGGATGAATGGATTATAGATAGTGGATGCTCGCATCATATGACCGGTGATAAAAGAAAATTCTTATCATTACAAGAAATTCATGGAGGTGTAGTAATATTTGGAGATGACAAAGCTTGTTTAATCAAAGGAAGAGGTACTATATTTTTGGATGGTAAGTACAATACTGACAATGTTTATTATGTAGAAGGTTTAAAGCATAATCTTTTGAGTGTTGGTCAGTTAGTGGAAAAAATATTTCAGTTACAATTCAAGAATGGAAAATGCAAAATCATGAACATAACTAGATTGGAGATTGCAACCGGTAGTCAGACTAAAGGTAATATCTTTCATTTGAATACCAGTGATAAGACTGCTTTGATTGCACACATTGATGAAAGTTGGTTATGGCATAAAAGACTTTGTCATGTAAATTTTGGTTGCTTTGTAAAGATTAGTTCAACTAAGGCAGTAAGGGATTTACCTAAGATTGTGAAACCTCATAATCCAGTATGTAAGGAATGTCAAATGGGAAAGCAAGTTATAACACCATTTAAGAGCATTTCTGAGAAATATAATAATATTCTTGATCTAATTCATACTGATTTATGTGGTCCAACAAGAACAAGAAGTCTATTGGGTGATAGATACTTTATGCTAATAATTGATGATTATTCTATATGTTGGGTTACTTTTCTCAGGAGAAATTAGAAGCTTTTGGAAGATTCAAGATATACAAGGCAATGGTAGAGAATGAAACCAACGAGAAAATTAAATGTTTGAGATCAAATCAAGGAGGAGAATTTACATCTAGAGAATTCAATTCATTCTATGAAGTGAATGGAATCAAAAGCCAACTATCAGCACCCCGGACACCCCAGCAGAATGGAGTTGTGGAAAGGAAGAACAAAACTATTCTAGATGCAGCAAGAACCATGATAATGGAAGCAAATCTACCTCATGTGTACTGGAGAGAAGCAATGAATACAACAGTTTATACTTTCAACAAAGTTCATATCAAAAGTGAAACCAGTAAGACCCCTTATGAACTATGGTTTGGTCATACTCCTACTCTTAAATACTTTAGAATATTTGGAAGCAAATGTTATATTAGAAGAGATGAGTATATTGGCAAATTTGATCCTAGAAGTGATGAAAGATTATTTCTTGGTTATTCAACTAGAAACAAGGCATATAGATGTTATAATAAAAGTGTAGTGTCCACCCTTGACTTCACTTGTTTTGACTAGAGTTGACTAGAGTTGACTTTTAATTCATGCATGATAAACATTATTGGGCATAAGCTATTTCAGATGATTTATATGTTGTTGATACTATCATTATTGATCGTATGATTTATTAGACAATATATACTTATTATGTGATTTGATGAGCATATGTGTTGATGGATTTTACATGGCTTACTATAATCATGAATTCTACTAGTCATGCACTTGATGACATTTTGATGTATTAATGACATTTAATGATTATCTTTGATGAGTTGATCTTATGGTGTGTTTGTTTGTTGTATGCCTATTTTTGGGATACAGACAATGTTGCATCACTCATTGTGAGCGGGATGTGTCGTTACAATTCTCTAACCCTTGTTTGTTATAATTTATATATGCATATGTCGTATCATTGCTTTGTGGATGCAGGATATGCAGGTACCAGACACCAACTCCACCTGGCTCCACAAGTTTGAGTATGTCTTTAAATCCCAATGGTATGTGGTTCGGAGTTGACATAGATTCCCCTCGCATACTCTATGTCTAAGTTGTTCACTGTGAGTCGTCAACATCTTGGCACAAGTTGCCATGTCAGTTAGTAAGCTTGGTTTCTTCCATGTTGTGAGTATGTTGGTATTGGTTGGTTATTCCATTATGTCGAGATTGCTTATTTGATTATTGATACAAGATTAAATAATTAATAATATTTATTTTAATTATTTTGATTAATAGTGATTTGATTATTTGATTATCTAATGTTTAATTTAATTTATTGGATTCTTGCCTTTTGGGGTATTTAATTATTTGATATTTAAATATTTATTTATTTTAGTGATGATTTATATTTATTTAATACTTATTGTTTAGCTTATGTTGTGGTTTTATATTTATTTGTGATTTGACCTTTTATTGGTATTTAATTGTTTAATTAATTATTTATTTATTTAATCGTCTATGGTTTAATATTTATTTGGTTCTTTGATTCATTTACGAGCCTTTGGTTTATTTAATTTAATTTCTCCATTTGATTTATTTAATTGTGGTTCATGTTTTATTTATTAGTTTGACTTTTATATTAAGTGGGTTGTATAAATACACTTTATAATAAAATAATAAAACATTCCCACCTAATTGTAAAAGCATGATTTATATTTATCTTACCTACCCTCTTCTCTTATTGGTTGAATTTGAAAAGGGAGCTAAAATTATATTATATGGTGGGGTTGGTAAAATATATTATAGATTGGAATATTTTGATTGGCCAAGATTGAGGCTAGGATTTTTGGTTATTGTTTAGCTTTTTATTTTCATTCCCGTGATGTGTTTTGGGTTGGCTTCTTCTTTTGCAAAATTATTCTTTGCAAGATTTTTCCTTTGGGTTTTAGCTTGGATTGTTGCTGGAGCTTGTTGGTTTTGGCTTTTGGATTTGGGGAGCTCTTCTTTAGCTTCTTCCATCACACAGGTTGCAGGTTGGAGATGTATTCTTCTTTTTGTATTTTGTTTTACAGTTTTCCTGTATGCTCCATGTCTACAGATTGAATGTGTGAGCTTTGGAAAATATATGTATGGTTTGTATAGTGTGGAAGGAAATATGTGAATGCTTGAATTTGTTGCAAGGCTTTATTCTATAGTTTGTGGAAAATATTTATGTTCTGGATTTTATCTGGTGTCTTTCTGAGTCTATGTTGTGAATCGAGTTTTGATTGAATCTTGGTTTCTAAGTATTTATTATTTATTTCATTTATGCCCTTTAAATCTATTGTTCTGGGCACTCTGTATATATATATTTTTCGAATATTGATGTTTTAAGTTTGATTTTTAATCTCTGCGGAAAGTTTTGTGTTTTTTTGGTCCTTTTATGCAAAAGTGTTGATTCTATATTTACATTGTCCTTTTATTCATTTGCGTTGTCCTTTCATGTATTTGCATTGTCCTTTCATTCATTTGTGTTGTCCTTTCATTCATTTGCGATGTCCTTTCATTCATTTGTGTTGTCCTTTCATGCATTTGTGTTGTCCTTCGGTGTATATGCGCTATCCTTTGGGTAAAAGTGTTGTCTTTAACTGCACGAGCACTAAACTATTAAACACAAGCGCTAAACTGCAATGCAAAAGCGCTAAACTTCAATGCAAAAGCATTGTTCTTCCTGTCTTGGTGTTTTTCACTATTTTCCTAGTCAGATTTGGATTTTCGAGTTTTGTTTCATTCCAGAGGCTTTTTGGGATTTTTGTAGACGTTTTCTAGCCACTGTTATTTATTAGTTTGATGTGATTTTATGTTTTATATGCTGAAAACATTCTTGGCTTATTGTTGAATATTTGAATCTTTTCTTATATTAAGATGTTGCAATGGAAAGATTGTATTGTTGTGGAGACAACAAGATGTTATTGTTGTGGAGACAACAAGATGATATTGATGTGGAGATAGCATGAAGAATTGATATGTTTTATTGATGGAATATTTCTTACTTGATATTCTATGGATTTCCACTTTGAGGCTCATTTTGCATTGTAATGGATTTAAGCCCTTTGCACTCTTTAGCTATGGTTTTTCTTGTATGTTTTATGTGTTGTTGGGCTGCATGATGAAGTTATGGATCTCTTCTTAGAATTTGAATTGGAGCCTCTTTTCTATTGTTGTTTTGGAGCATGGTAGGGGGAGTGGGCTTTCATGTGACGATCAGAGTCATGAGAGATAGGTTTGCATGAGGATTCCTAGTAAGGATGCATGAAGTCTAGACTGCCAAGGCACATGGGGGTTTTCCTTTGCTTTAAACAAGTGATAACATTAATAATGAATTAATTGGAATGGGAAATTAGATCTCATTTAAACAAGACAATTAATAGTTTGAGCCTCATGACTGATTCCTAAGGAGGATGTTTTAGGATAAGCATGAGAAGGCCGTGAAGATGGTAAGTCAAATCTCCCTTGATTCTCTCATGGGTAGAAATGGCTCCACATGTCTATCAGGGTTATGCCATGAAGAGTTGTGCTTGACAATATTATAGGGGAGGATACAATGTGATGACACTCCACTCCTACATGTGTCCTTTGCTTGAGATGTATTTATGCCTTGATGATTTGTGTGCCTCTGGGAGTTTTGTATTTGTGCTATCTTGTGATTGGTTCTTATTTGAGTGTGCTTGTATTGTTTAGTCTCTTTGGTTTTAAGTGTCAACCTAGATGTAGAGTGTGTGTTGGGTCCTTGTGTCATCTCCTAGCACAAGAGTGGTTCCTTTGGTTCCACACAGTCGGGTGGTTAGTGCTTTTGAACCATTGGGATGTTCCTATCTTTGGATTTTTTTGCATGGATGAGGATGCTTCTTTAGATTGTTCAAGGATAATAATTGTAGCAAGAATGTAAATGATGATGTGATTTATGTAATGAAATTATTATGTAATGGTTGTAAAGGAAATCATGCTTATGAAAAATGAGTATGTTGTTCTAGTTTTAGTGATAACTTTTTGTTATGGTATATGATTGTAATGATGAACCTTGAGTTGTATTGTAATGTATTTACACTAAAGGAAATGGATGTGTCATGCCTATGAAGTGTATACCTTTATCTGCAACACAAAACACTTAATAGATCATTACAAGCATGGTTAGAAAATTTAAAACAAAAAAAGATAAAACCATGGCTAATCAATCTATTGCCTCCTAATAAATGTGAGTGTAGATTTTCTCTTAGATCTAGATAAGCAAATTATAGTGAGTTGACTACATTTAGATGGAGGATTTAAGATGATAATGATGCATTTAAGCTAGAAAAGAGAATGATTAAGCTACATGATCCAACAATTATGCTAGAAAATAAGCTAGATCTAAGAATGCAATTGCCTATAATAATAATGCTCAAATGATATGCTAAGATCAATATGCCTATAGTAAAAATGCTTGAAATGCAAATGAGATGGGATGTTTATTTCTCCAAAATGGGGTCTATTTATAGGATTTCCAAGGCCAGGGGTGAGATGGCAAGAATCAATGGTCAAGATTGAGTCTGAAGATATCAATGGTGAAATTAAAGGAGGTTGGAAAAGAGGTTGAATGAAAGGAAACATTTGTTATCTCTATGGTGACAAGTGTCAAGAAGCTTCTAGAAAGGTTGGATGAAAGGGAACATTTGCCATCTCTATGGTGACAAGTGTCAAGAAGCTTTTCTCATGAGAGAGCAAGTATCTAAGGAAATGATACATGTGGCCTAACAATGCCATGTGTCTCAAGGGAAGAGTAGGTTTAATTAAACCCAGGGTTAGATGGAATGAGTTAGATTTAGAAGGGGTTAGGTTAGGTGGTTAAAAGTTAGGAGGGATGTGGGTAATTTGAATTCTAAATTAAAATAAGACTAATTAATTCTCAACAACTCATAAATTGATTTGTTTTAATTAATTAGAAGATTAGAAAAATTAATTGAAGATGGGGGGAAAATTAATTAATCAAAGGGGATTATGAAAATGGACTTATTAAATAAATCCTTAGATTTATTGATAAGTAGATGAAAGGGGGAATTTAATCAAATTGCTTAGTGAATTCAATTAAATTAGGAAGGGGGATTAATTAAATAATTGCTTATTTAATTAATTATCTTCAGACCATTTTTAGATGTATACATTTTGCCCCTATCTGAAGCGAGGTGTGATGATGCATTGATTCAAAGAATAATCTCATTTTGATGATGATATTGGTTCTATAGGATGCCCCAACTTTTGATTGATAAATTGCGATATGATGATGCCCCCTTAGGAGATCAATTTAGATAATGGATCTTTGGAGTTTTTGGATCTTTGCGAAATTGATATCCCGATTAAAAATGATTTGAATTCTGCAACTGTGGTTGATGAAAATGCGAGTTCTATGATCATGATGATGTGGTTCTTGATGATTGATAAATCTTGATTGATTTCATTGATAAGATTGAGATTTAGTCTGGTTTTAGGAATGACACCTCTTGTATAAGACAAAGATGATCAAAGCGTCTGGTTTCAGAAATGATATATCTTGTATAAGACATGATTAGAATGTCTAGTTTCAGGAAAGATGCATCCTATATAAGACATGATAAAAAAGATGTAGATGCAATCGGTTGATAGAATTGATAATATTGATTGGATAAAGAACTGACAGTTTGTTGATATCAAGTTGCAGAAAGATTTAGATATGTTGATGTTGGTTTTCTTGAGAGGGTGGCATAAGATTTTTGTTGGGTCGACAATATCTGGAGAGATATGAGTCATTAGTCTGATTGCATATACACTTGTGATGATGCCTTGATGATTCCTGCGATAGATTTAACCTTGGATAAAAGGAGCATACCTGCAGCTGCAACACAAAACACTCAATAGATAATTACAAGCATGGTTAGCAGATTTAAAACAAAGAAAGATAAAACCATGGCTAATCGATCTATTGCCTCCTAATAAATGTGAGTGTAGATTTTCTCTCAGATCTAGATAAGAAAATTCCAGTGACTTGACTACATCTAGATGGAGGATTTAAGATGATAATGATGCATTTAAGCTAGAAAAGAGAATGATTAAGCTACATGATCCAACAATTATGCTAGAAAATAAGCTAGATCTAAGAATGCAATTGCCTATAATAACAATGCTCAAATGATATGCTAAAATCAATATGCCTATAGTAACAATGCCTTAAATGCAAATGAGATGGGATGATTATTGCTCCAAAATGGGGTCTATTTATAGGATTTCCAAGGCTAGGGGTGAGGTGGTAGGAATCAATGGTGAAATTGGAGGAGGTTGGAAAAGAGGTTGAATGAAAGGAAACATTTGTCATCTATATGGTGACAAGTGTCAAGAAGCTTCTAGAAAGGTTGGATGAAAGGGAACATTTGCCATCTCTATGGTGACAAGTGTCAAGAAGCTTTGCTCATGAGAGAGAAAGTGTCTAAGGAAAGGGGACATGTGGCCCAATAATGCCATGTGTCTCAAGGGAAGAGTACGTTTAATTAAACCCAGGGTTAGATGGAATGAGTTAGGTTTAGAAGGGGTTATGTTAGGTGGTTAAAAGTTAGGAGGCATGTGGGTAATTTGAATTTAAAATTAAAATAAGACTAATTAATTCTCAACAACTCATAAATTGATTTGTTTTAATTAATTAGAAGATTAGAAGAATTAATTGAAGATGGGGGGAAAATTAATTAATTTAAATTAATTAATCAAAGGGGATTATGAAAATGAACTTATTAAATAAATCCTTAGATTTATTGATAAGTAGATGAAAGGGGGAATTTAATTAAATTGCTTAGTGAATTCAATTAAATTAGGAAGGGGGATTAATTAAATAAATGCTTATTTAATTAATTATCTTTAGACCATTTTTAGATGTATACAGGATGTATGAGATGTGGATAAGTATTATGGTTTGGAATTAAATGATGCAATTTGTATTCTTGATGAACCATGTTAAAGGGAAATAGTATAAATGTTATGATAATGGTATTAGACTTAAATGATGTCTTTAACTAATGCATTAAGTGGAAGAAATGTTATGCCTTGGTAGGATGTATGAGTATGAGTAATATTGAAAGATATCTTAGGACATGTTTATGAGTTGTGATTAAAGAATTCAAAATTATAGTATCATACTTCGTAGACAATGGTCTAGTGGTTGGATTGAAATCATATAATGCTTGGGATGTAGTTGAATGTTCCTTATGAAAATATTGTATGGATGTTCTTAATGAATGAATTACTAATCTTATGAATGGAAATTACTAGAAGTGTATGGGTAGACGGTACAATGAATGCTTGTCTTTTAAGAAAGAATTCAATTATACTACATGTTATGGTTTAAGATTATATCTCCATTTGATGGATTCTATTAGTTGTTATGGAATTAGGATATGGTATCTTAGTTTGTGTTGAGATGAATTTGTGTAGTTACTTAATTTGTAATAAGATGATTGTTGGTTAATTGATGTAGTGTAAGAGATTTTAGGAGTATTAAATGAGTTATGGGTTAAATGTTTAGAAATACTTTGTGATTATTGCCTTATGTACTTTGGGAATCATGATGAAGTAATAAGCATGCTAGGAGCATAGAATCATAAATGATTATGTGGAAGTTAAACATGAATGGAAATTGTGTTAATGCAATGTAAGGGTTAATCTTGGTATGTGAATGGTGATGTTAATAAGTCAAAGGTTGGTCGATGGTAATAGGAACATTTGGACTTGGTGTATAAAATGAACCTAATAGAAAAAGGGAAAAAGCTATGCATTGAAAGATAGAATCTCATATTAAATGAAAGATTAAGTAGGTTCCATATCATGAGTGTTAGGTTTTGCTATGTTGCACCTATGTGTGTATAATGATTAAGATTATGAGGTATTGATCTGGATGAAGGTAAATGTTTATTTCTTATGTAGGTAGATTAAGTAATGGTGTTGAGATACCCTAGGGGGTTATTAGAAATAACTTGTTGTATTCCGCTTGCATATTTGTTTGAATAGCTCGAGTGTGTTATTCTATGTTTGTAAAACTTAAATGTTGGTGTGTGCTCACTGCATTGCTTAAGTGATGTTATGTGTTGTATTGTAAAAAAAAATTAAATTAGTGTGTATTTAGTTATATTTCTCTAGGGTATTTTGGCAGGCATTACATTTGGTATTAGAGCCCATGTTGCAATGCTAGGATCTCTGGTTAAGGATTTTGCTATTAGTCTTGTGAATGTGCCTTAATGTTCCTTGGAATCAAGTTACTCTTTGAGATTTGTGTTAGAAGAAGTGTTATTGGAATTTTTGGAATCTTAGATATATATGCCTTGTGTTTCTCTCTAATTCCTTTTAGGAATCATAAATTTAAGTAAAGTGTGTATTTATTCCTTATGCGTGTCTCCAGAATAAGAGAAGTGTCTATATGTTCATACTTGCTCTATAAATTTCTAGTGCTTACTTGAATGATTAGGGTTGCTTTCCTTATACATAATTAATTATGTTGCAGAATGAGAAAAGAATGTGTGTATCCCCTTAACTAAAGCTATGTCCATAAAATTAGTTTGTTATGTTGATCTTCTTATGAATAGAATGATGAGGTGTTTGTATTATGCATTTAGGAATAAGTTAGTATAGATCATGATGTGGAAATCGAAGAAATTGTATGTGGTGCTTAATAAAAGTAGCTTTGTAATACGTTTTTCCTTATTTCAATCTCCTATGTGAAATGTAAGGAAGTTAACTAGTAATATAGTGATGACCCCATAAAACTATTGGTTGTTTTGGTATATTTGTGATTTTGTATGTAATAAAATAATGTTTGAGGAAATCATAGCTATCAAAGGATTTGAGATTTCTAGTTGCACTTGTATTGGTAGGATATCTTATAGAAATTTAAATTGCATACCTTTAAAAGTGGTAGTTGTTGTTGGCATGACTAGGTAATTCAAACTAAGTTTGCACAAATTTGTGTGTATTGATTTGTATTGGAATATCCCTTTCTTCCTATTCTCTCTTTGGGGTAAAAGATTCAAATAATTGGGGGTTATTGATACTAAGTAGAAGGATTGGATAATGATTTATGAATATGACTCATATACGTTAAAGGGAAGATTAGGTGAAATTAATTTGTATTAAAGACTGAAATTTAGGTATTGAATTCATGATCCTTGTTCTTTAAAGGGAAGAATTGATTAAATAGAGTATCCCATCATTTAAATAGGAAATGTATTGCAAAGCTAAAGGAAGATAAATATGTGTATTGAAGCAAGGATTGGTGCATTGCATATGAAGAAATTGAAATGATACCATTGTGTCTTTATTTGGTTTGGCAAGATAAAAGTTTTAGCTTTGTGTAGGAAGTGTGTGGCATTGAATAAATATTTCTCTTAACTAGATGGATAAATTAAGGGAGGTTACTATATCATTGCCTTATTTGAATTCTAAGAAGTGTTTCCTTAGCAAATTATAATGAGATAAAATGATAATTAGTTATATGAAACTGTGTCAGGATTCTAAATGTCAAATTGTCTTGAAATATTGAAAATGCATAGTCTATGAATGATAGTAATCAAGTAGAAATAGGAAGTGATTTTAAATAGAATGATGCATGTATTCTTGGAATTTAAGTGGCATTAGATGAAAAGAAAACTAAGTCCTGGAAGTGGGACTAAGATATTCTTAACTTAGATAACTAGAAGTATGTCAAAATATTATTATTGGTAAGAGTAGAAATTGTTGGCATTCTAAACTCTAGTGAGAAATGATGGTGTTGTCATTGATGTCAACCTACCAGCAACCTATTGGTAATCTTGTGACATTCATCTGGTAAACCACCGACAAGCACCGACATCGGCTACAATGCATACCGGCACCCCATCCGACATGAATAAAATTTTGTTTATTGTATTTAATTATAAATATTTATTGTAAAGCCGACATGACATATTGTAATAGACTCATATATATATGAGATCTTGTAAATCATTATGATAGATGATAGATAGAGAGGATATAGAAGATGAGATATATGATAATGCATAGGACATATTTTGTATAAGGTTTATGGTTATAGTATGAGCTTAAACTGGTATTGAACTTGGCATAGTTGATGCTGATTTGAAGTAGTACATTGTATTGGATTTTCATAATCCATTTGTATGTCAGTGAGACTTCTATTTTATAGATTGGGTAGTGAACTCTAGGTAGTTGGCCTTCCTGCATGTGCAGGCCCCTCATTGTAAGTAATATTTATTCATTGGCTAGTGAGTGAATATTGTGGGTCACAAATCCCACTGAGGTTTTTCCCATAATTGGTTTCCTCGTTAAACATCTTGTGTTATGGTGTGTTTTATATGTTGTCTTTATTGTTCCTATTTACTGCATTAATTCTTATTTACTGGTATACTATTTTGGAATGCAAAATACTTAATAATGTTAAATATTTTGTAAAGCAGTTAGATACTGATTCACCCCCCCACCCCCTCTCAATATCTTTGGGACTATCATTAATCCTAACAATTGGTATAAGAGCATGGTCCTCTATTTTCAAAAGCCTGACAGCTTGAGAAAGATTCTAACACCGATACAGATGGAGAACTTAAGAAAGCAATTGGAAGGAGCTCTTGTAGACTATGATTCAGAGAAGTTGAAGAATATCAAACTTGAAGATGATCTAGGGACTACACAGGAATTCATTCAAGGACTTCAGGAGAATCTTACTATTGGTAGAAATAAGAGAAAAGAACTTCATGAGAAGATGCAAAATGACAATGATGAAAAGGAAACTCTTAATGAGCTTGTGAACAAGACGAGACAAGAAAACATGACTATGAGGAATGAAATGCAAGATATGACTATGAGATTTTGTAAAGACATTGAAGATAGAAAGAAGAATGAAGATGCCTTGACTAGGAGACTCAATGATGCTGGAAAATGCAAATCTAAGACTCAGTCATGAAAATGATATGTTAAAGACAAATTTGATTCACATGCAACATGATAAAACTGAACTTATGAGGCAGATGGGAATTCTGGAAAATGAGTTGGCTACTGCAAATCAACATAAAGAGAAATTCAAGAAAAGTTCAAAAGAACTTGATGATATGCTGAAAAGTCAGAAACCTAATGGAGATACTAATGGATTTAGATTTGAAGTTGGTGAAAGTTTCAGTACTACAAACAATCATGATCACAGTAAACTGGTAAGACAACCTAATGCTTACAAATTTAATGGGAAATGCTTTAACTGTAACAAGTTTGATCATAGAGAACATTAGTGTAGATCTAGAAACAATCAGAACATTAATGCGCCCACTGGTCAATGTTCCAAATGCAACAAAGTTGGTCATAATTTAAAAACCAGCAGAATGAATGTAAGATGTTATGTTTGTGGAAGATTTGGGCACTTATCTAATCAATGCAGAACACAAACCGACATAGGATATGGAAAGGCTATTCAGAAGAATAATGTGACTTGTTATACTTGTAACAAAATTGGACATATTGCAAAAATTTGTAGAAGCAAGACTTCAACGACAAACAATAAAGGACCCAGTTTGAAAGGCAAAGAAAAGGTTGATGAGGTAAAGCAAGAATTTTCAAGATAATGGATTAGAAAGGCAGATTAGAATATTGATGAGACTATTCCTTTACCAGTAGAACAAAGTATTACTCCACCGGTAGGAAATTCTTCATCCAACTGAGGAGTAACCCTTTGGAGCTATTGCAACAAGTTGAATATAATGCAAATTACCCTCGATAAATGGTGAGAAGATAGATTTCTTCCTTACCATCAGATGTGTTAAGTTTTCACTTAACCGGCAAGCATTTATTGCGGTTGTTGAATGAAATTTCACTATAAATCATCAGTTTTCCCTCTTCTTCGAATCACTAAGCATTCAAACTAGCAGAGAGCACAAAAATCTGAGCAAAGGCATTCAAGGAAAAGAAGTGAAGTGTTTTATTTCAAGCACTCAAACATTATCAAGCAACTTAAGGTATTTTTTAAATGGCTTCCTCTTCTGCTCCCAAATTTATTTCAAAGCCTACTATTGTGGAAATTGTAAAATACCATAGGCCTGTTTTCAAAATTATTCCCGAGATAGCTAAGCAAGATGATTCCATAGGCACATTTTCAAAAATTCCTAAAGGTGTAGCTTATGCTCAAGACCCTAGAATTTATATTCATTGCAATATTGAAGAATTAGGTTCTATGGAAGTGTTAAAGATGTTTAAAATAGTAATTTCTGATGAAAATGGAAATATCAAACCCAAGCACTATTGGCATATGTGCAAAGTTTGATGACATGATGGAATTGTATGTTGTCATTGATGTCAATATGTTGAAGTATGAACTGGTATAATGAAGTAAGCGAACTGGCAAGTGAACTGGTATGATGATATGGACCGGTATATGCAAAAAGTGAACCGGTATGTTGGAGTGTGAACTAGTATATGCAAAGTTTGTATCGGGGTTTCATTTGATATGACTATCGATTGGTAGTCTCAGCTTCAGGGTTTTCGGTTGATGCATTCCAAGGCTGTGTGATTCGACTGACGACATCCTATGATGAGTTAGCATTGAAATGAAGATTAGATAGCATTGCCACATTAGCCTTGTGCATGTGAAGAATCTTCTTGAGGATCTTGCATGAAGAAGATTGATTCTATCTACCAGGGGAATGTGCAAAATCTTAGTAAATGGTGGAGAGCACGTGATGGGTTATCATCTTCTAGAAGCGATAAAGAATGGACGACGGAGAACATCTTGAGATTTGTTCAAGATTGTTTTACCCTATGTAATGTGTTTGAACGGCCAGGATTGGATCGACTATATTGTTAACCTAGATGCTTAGGGTTTTAGGTTTTGGCTACCGACCTAATTATTGTCTATAAGGTTGATGGTGATTTTCATTTGAGGTTGTTGGAAAATGAGTGTATGTGAGGTGATTCTTAACAGACCAAAGGAGTAAGAAGAGATCTGCAAAGTTTGATTATAGATGTAAAGAAACTGAAGCAAATCTGCCTTGGCATTAAGTGTTGTTATCAGATCAGTGTATTACCTGTTGACTTCTAACCATTTCAGCAGATGGAAAATCCCTTTATCGGGTATCTTTAATAGGCTTTTTGTAAATCCTTTAATAGGGTGACTCAAAATCATTGAGTTCTTCAAATCCTCTTACAAGATAACCTTTAACAATGTTTTAACCTCTAACGGGTATTTAGCCATCCCTTAACTGAGTGATCCCTAGCAGGATCAATTCCTAGCAGAACCAGTTGTAAAATCTTTAACCGAACTAGCATCCTAATAGAGAAAACTTCATAAGAGTTCAAGAACAACTTGTGGGTATTCATCCCCACAATGGTTTTTCTCAATTGGGTTTCCATGTGAAAAATCATCCATGTGAAAAATCAATGTGTTATGTGTGATGCTTTTTCACGTGATGTTTTAGTGTTTTCTGTTAAGCAGTAGTGCAAGCTGATCCAATGGTTATTATGTTTCTGATGAATTACTTGCTTAATCATATGGGTGAAGTTGAGATGAGATATTAGGTTTTGAGAAGATCTAGATGTTACCGGTTTATGTCTTTTATAGTCATACTATGTTTTATCGGTAGTGCCTTGATTTAAATCAGTGATATTGTTGACCAGTTAGTGGAGTCTTTATAGTTTAAGTTGTTTAAGAAGCTTTTATCCATACTAATTCACCCCCCCTCTCAGTATCTATTGGGTATTTACTATTCATCATTAATCATCAATTGGTATTAGAGCATCCTCCAAGTCCTCTGTGTTATAAGATTAACCTCTTGAGGAAAAGATCCTATTCTAATGATGAAGAGGAAAGGTCCTAAGTTTAACAGAGATAACTTTAAGATATGGAAGGACAGAATGAAGATCTATATTAAAAGAATGGGTGCTCAACACTAGAACTATGTTGAGAATACTTATGTTGTCCCTACCAGTACTCTCACTGATGATCAAAGAAGAGAAATTAAGGAGAATGGGAATGTCATGGAAGCTCTTATCAAAAGTCTATCTAATATTGAGTTTATAGATGTTCAGGATAAAGACAATCCCAAAGATGTATGGGATACTCTGGAGTGTATCTATGGTGGTGATGAGCATGTGAAGAAAGCTAAGGAAGAGAGCCTTAGGGGAAAATTTGAAGACATGCAAATGGTTGAAGGTGAGACCATTCAACATTATGGGATAAGAATTAAAACTATTGTTGGAGACATCAAGAGTGCAGGAGGTACAATGGATGATTCCACCATTGTTAGCAAAGTTTTGAGATGCTTATTACCGGTCTATGCAATAAGGGTTGCTGCTATTCAGGAGTTGAGATCTATTTACAAGACAAAGGTATCCCTTGACTCCATCATTGCTAAGTTGACCGCATATGAGCTAAACAGTTATGATGGCAATGTTCAGAAGACTGAATCAACCTTTAGAGCATCTACTGCATTATCCAAAAAGGGAAAAGAAGTTGGTACTAGTTGTGAACCCAAACAAAGCAGGGATATGGATGATGAGGAGATCCTAATGGAGTTTGAAGCTCTTCTTGCCAAGAGACTTCCTAAGGGAATTGGAAAATACAGAGGTAAGCTCCCTTTGAAATATTTTTCTTGCAATAGGATAGGACACATTGCTATCAGCTGTCCCAATAGTGATAATAAGGACAAAATGAAGAGGTTTAAAAAGTTCAAAGGAGGAAATAGGAGAAACTATCTTGTTGTAGTCAATGAAGGTGTCACTGATGATGAATCAAAAGATGAAGAAAGCAAGGACATACTGTTTGTAGCCGTTAAGGAAGATGTGTCAGACAAGAAGGCTCTTGTCTCCCACTTTGATAATTCTAATGAGTGGATTATTGATAGTGGATGTTCTCACCACATGATTGGTGATTGGAGAAATTTTCTATCTCTAGAAGAGTATGATGGAGGTGTAGTCCGATTTGGTAATGATGCACCATGTATGGTAAAAGGAAAAGGGTCCATCTCTCTAAATGGAAAAAGCAGTGCTGATAATGTGTATTGAATAGAAGGTCTTAGGAGAAACCTTTTGAGTATTTCCCAACTGAATGATAAAGGACTCACTCTGCAATTCAAAGATGGAGTGTGCAAAATAAAAGGAAAGACTGGTGAACTAATGGCCACCAATATGCAAACCAAAGGTAACTTATTCTAGTTAAATACAAATATTAGTCAATGTCTAATGGCTAAGTTTGATGACAGTTGGATATGGCATAGGAGACTCTGCCATGTAAATTTTGATAATGTTGTGAAGGCTAGTAAGATCAAGGCAGTTAGAGGATTGCCTATGATGAACAAACTGGAGAATCCTTTATGTAGAAAATGTCTTCCTCAACCTTCAAAGGTAAATCTTTCACAACAGATAATTTACTTGATCTTGTGCATACTGATTTGTGTGGTCCTATGAAAACTAGGAGTGTTTAGGGAGATAGGTACTTTATGATTCTTACTGATGATTGCTCAAGAATGATGTGGTTCACATTCTTGAAAGACAAGTTTGAAACTTTTGGAAAGTTTAAAGCCTTCAGAGCACTAGTTGAAAAGGAAAGCGGTAAGAGGATTAAATTCCTTAGAACCGACCAAGGAGGAGAGTTCACTTCTCGAGAATTCAATAAGTACTATGAAGAGAATGACATCAAGTGGCAATTGTCTGTCCCCCAAAGTCTAGAGCATAATGGCCTAGCAAAAAGGAACAACCAAACTATAGTTGAAGCTGCCAGAATGATGCTGATTCAAGGGAAGGTTGCTCACACTTTTTGGAGAGAAGCACTGAGCATTGCAGTCTACACTATGAACCGAGTACTCATCAAGAAAGGTAAGGATAAAACACCTTATGATTATTGGACCAGCAAGACTCTAGTAGTAAGCTACTTTAGAGTGTTTGGTAGCAAGTGTTATATCAAGAGAAGTGAATACCATAGCAAGTTTGATGCAAAATGTGATGAGGGAATATTCCTAGGGTATTCCACCAAGAGCAAAGCTCTCAAGTGTTTTAACAATAGGACTTGGAGAATTGTTGAAAGTATCAATGTTAGAGTTGATGAAACCTCTGAGAAACCTAAGGAAACTAGCAACAAGCGAGTGGTAGATGAACTGGATGTAACCTTCTGGGAACCAATTGCAAAAAAACCAAGTACAAGTAACAGTGCTCCTACACTAGTAGATGTTGATGAAGATGAGGATGAAGAGGAAAAGAAAGAGGAATCAGTTAAGACCATTCCTAGGTATGTAAAGCTACATCATGATCCAAAGTTGATCATAGGGGATAAGGATGCAGGAATACTTACAAGAAGAAAGGTCAGAGAGAATTCTTGCATGATTTCTGAATTTGAGCCCAAAATATTTAAAGAGGCACACAAAGATGAAGATTGGATTAAGGCTATGGAAGAGGAACTTGACCAGATAGAAAAGAATGGTACATGGTCTTTGGTACCCAGACCTAAGCACAAAAATGTTATTGGCACCAAATGGGTTTTTAGAAACAAGCTGAATGAAGATGGTATAGTGGTAAGAAACAAAGCAAGATTGGTATGTAAGGGATATGCTCAAGAAGAAGGAGAAGACTATGGAGAAACCTTTGCTCCAGTAGCTAGATTGGAAGGTGTTCAAATGCTACTTGCATTTGCTACATTTAAGGGATTCAAAGTGTATCAAATGGATGTGAAATATGCATTCCTGAATGGAATACTTGAAGAAGAAGTGTATATAGAGCAACCAAATGGGTTTTCCCTATCAAAAGATAGTGATATGGTGTGTAGGCTACATAAATCCTTGTATGGATTGAAGCAAGCACCTAGAGCATGGTATGAATGTTTACACTCCCATTTTGTGAAGATTGGATTTGAAAGAATAAGTGAAGATAGCAATATCTATCTGAAGATAGAAGGAGATCAAATTCTAATCTGTGAAGTGTTTGTTGATGACATAATTTTTGGTGGAGATGACAAGATGAGCCATGCATTTGTAGATGAAATGAAGAAGGAATTTGAGATGTCACTAATCAGAGAAATTAAGTTCTTCATTGGACTACAGATTCAACAAATGAAAGATGGTATCTTTATCACTCAGTCCAAGTATGTCAAAGAGGTGTTGAAGACCTTTGGTATGGAAGACAATAAACTGGTTGGTACACCGATGATGACCGGTTGTAAATTGTCAAAAGAAGATGACTTAGTGTTGGTGAATGAGAAGGAATACCGGTCAATGACTAATAAGTTGCACTATGTTGTACGCAACAGACTAGACATTGCACATGTAGTGGGCATTGTTGCACATTTTCAAAAAAGTCCAAGAGAATCCCACTTGGTAGTAGTCAAGTGGATTCTTCGATATCTGAAGGGAACTATAGATTATGGATTGTGGTGTCCATACAGTAATGATTTCAATCTCAAAGTGTTTACTGATGCCAATTGGATTGGTAATCTAGATGACCGAAAGAGCACAACCAATGCTGCATTCTTTCTCGATGGTAGACTAGTCTCATGGATGAGCAAAAAGCAGAGTTGTATCTCTCAGTCCATCTCAGAAGCAAAATATGTAGCAGCATTTATGAAATGCACTCAGACCATTTGGATGAAGCATGTATTAAGTTGTTTCAAAGTCCCTATATCTGAACCGGTGAGTTTATTTTGTGATAACACAAGTGCAATTAATATTTCCAAGAATTTGGTATTGCATGCTAGAACCAAGCACTTCAAGCTCAAGTATCATTTCTTGAGGGAGAAATTTGAGAACAAAGAGGTTGTATTGGAACATGTTTCCAGTAAGGAGCAGTTAGCAGATATATTCACCAAGCCTCTACCGAAGGCTACATTTACCTATTTAAGAAGTGAATTAGGGGTGTTTCCCCTTCAAGAGGTGAACTAAAGATATGTGCTCCACATCAGTCAGGTATTGCATTGTCAAATCTTTTTCAGGATTGATGTGTTGAAGGATGCTACTCCTCAAGGGGAGAAACATAGTAGATCATGGATATTTGTGCCTCCAATTTGGCATTGTTGTCAAAGGGGGAAAATATGTGAAGCATAGAAGATATCTATAATATTGAAGACATATAATATGGAAGAAGATGTTGAGATATCTTTGTGTATTGCCATAAATGCCAAAGGGGGAGATTGTTGGCATATGTGTAGAGTTTGATGACATGATAGAATTTTATGTTGTCATTGATGTCAATATGCTGAAGTATGAACTAGTATATTGAACTAAGAAGACTGGCAAGTGAACCGGTATGATGATATGAACTGGTATGTTGGAGTGTGAACCAGTATATGCAAAGTTTATATCGGGGTTTCATTTGATATGACTACTAGTTGGTAGTCTCAGCTTCAGGGTTTTTGGTTGATGCATTCCAAGTCTATGTGATTTGACCGATGACATCCTGTGATGAGTTAGCTTTGAAATGAATATTAGATCATGTTGCCATGTTAGCCTTGTGCACGTGAAGAATCTCCTTGAGGATCTTGCATGAAGAAGATTGATTCTATCTACTAGGGGAATGTGAAAAATCTTAGTAAATGGTGGAGAGCACGTGATGGGTTATCAGCTTCCAGAAGCGGTAAAGAATAGATGATGGAGAAAGTCTTGAGATTTGTTCAAGATTTTTTTACCCAATGTAATGTGTTTAAATGACCAGGATTGGACTGACTGTATTGTTAACCTAGATGCTTAGGGTTTTAGGTTTTGGCTACCGACCTAACTGTTGTCTATAAGGTCAATGATGATTTTCATTTGAGGTTGTTGGCAAATGAGTGTATGTGAGGTGATTCTTGCCAGACCCAAGGAGGAAGCATAGATCTATAGAGTGTGATTGCAGATGTAAAGAAACTGAAGTGGATCTGCCTTGGCATTAAGTGCTGTTATCAGATCAATGTATTACCTATTGACTTCTAATCATTTTAGTAGATGGAAAATCCCTTTACTAGGTAGCTTTAACAGGTATTTTGTAATCCTTTAATAGGGTGACTTAAAATCATTGAGTTCTTCAAATCCTCTTACAAGGTAACCTTTAACAGGGTTTTAACCTCTAATTGGGTATTTAGCCATCCCTTAACTGGGTGATCCCTAGCAGGATTGGTTCCTAGTAGAACCAGTTGTAAATTCTTTAACCAGACTAGGCTCCTAATAGAGAGAAATTCAAAAGAGTTCAAGAACAACTTGTGGGTATTCATCCCCACCGTGGTTTTTCCCCATTGGGTTTCCACGTGAAAAATCGATGTGTTATGTGTGATGCTTTTTCATGCGATGTTTTAGTGTTTTCTATTAAGCAGTAATGCAAGCTGATCCAATGGTTATTGTATTTATGATGAATTACTTGCTTAAGCATATGGGTGAAGTTGAGATGAGATATTAGGTTTTGAGAAGAACTAGATGTTACCAGTTTATGTCTTTTACAATCATACTGTGTTTTACCGCTAGTGCCTTGATTTAAATCGGTGATATTATTTACCAGTTAGTGCAGTCTTTGTAGTTTAAGTTGTTTAAGAAGCTTTTGTCCATACTGATTCACCCCCCCTCTCAGTATCTGTTGGGTATTTACTGTTCATCATTAATCATTAATTTGTATTAGAGCATCCTCCAGGTCCTCTATGTTATAAGCTTAACTGCTTGAGGAAAAGATCCTATTCTAATGATGAAGAGGGAAGGTCCTAAGTTTAATAGAGATAACTTTAAGATATGGAAGGACGGAATGAAGATCTACATTAAAAGAATGAGTGCTCAACATTGGAACTATGTTGAGAATACTTATGTTGTCCCTACTGGTACTCTCACTGATGATCAAAGAAGAGAAATTCGGGAGAATGGGCAAGTCATGGAAGCTCTTATCAATAGTTTATCTAATATTGAGTTTATAGATTTTCATGATAAAGGCAATCCCAAAGATGTATGGGATACTCTGGAGTGTATCTATGGTGGTGATGAGAATGTAAAGAAAGCTAAGGAAGAGAGCCTTAGGGGAAAATTTGAAGACATGTGGATGGTTGAAGGAGAGACCATTCAATAATATTGGATAAGAAATAAAACTATTGTTAGAGACATCAAGAGTGTAGGAGGTACAATGGATGATTCCACAATTGTTAGCAAAGTTTTGAGATCCTTATTACCGATCTATGCAATAAGGGTTGCCGCTATTCAGGAGTTGAGATCTATTGACAAGACAAAGGTATTCCTTGACTCCATCATTGCTAAGTTGACTGCATATGAGCTAAGTAGTTATGATGGCAGGTTCTATGGAAGTGTTAAAGATGTTTAAAAGAATAATTTTTGATGAAAATGGAAATGTCAAACCTGAGCACGAGGTTATTGAAACTTAAGGTTTTTTAGAAATATTGAACATCCTTGAATTTTCGGAGGAGGTAGTGAGAATTGTCCTAAGTAGGGCACGTAGAGAATTTCTTTGGTTAGATTCAGTCTATAAATTGACCCGACAAGCAATTAGGGTAGTGACAGGTTTACCCTCTACTGGCACCAGACCAGACAAGACTAAGAAGGTACCCAACAACACAGTCATGACCTTAACTAGAGCAACATCTGATAGTACATCTCTGAGAGTAAATGTCATCAAGGATATCAATGTGAGATTCATAAGTATGATTTTAGGTTACAAGACCACACATGCAAACTAACTTAACTCAGTTTCTAGTCTTTGCATTAAAAGTGCTTATGATATGGTAAATAATGATGCAAAAATAGATGTCTGTGAATGGCTGAAGGATGAACTAGTTGATAATTTGGAGAAGATAAAAGGAGACAAGAAAGGAACATTTTTTTTTGGCAATCTCTTGGTATGCCTTATGTTGTATTTCTCAAAATAAATTCCTGGTATTGGAAACAAATATTTTGGATATGACATACCGGTAGGAAAACAATTGTAAGAAGCCTTCACTAGCATGGGTACTACTACGAAAAACAATATAACTAAATATTTCAAAGCTTTCCAAGCCAAAATGAAAACAAGAGAGAGACTACCACAAAGTATAGTAGATAAATATGATAAGGAAATCTTCTTTGTGATTAAGAAAGACAAAATATGGACCCTGAATTAGAAATTCTATTCACCATGAATGTTGATACTCAGAAAGTGAACATTATTGTGGACAAGGAAAACATAGAGGTACAGGATGATATTGTTGGCAGTGGAAACATTGCTGAGAAACCGACAAAAAATGTAGAGGTTGAAATGCATATAGAGCAAACAGTGCATAGAAAGCAACCTTTGGACAATGTAATGAATACTGGTAGTGTAGATACTGGCACTAAGAAACCAAAAGAGATAGAGATACGGATAGCTGATAACACAAAGAAACTGATAGAGGCACAGGTACATGTTGAGATAGTTAAACCAGTAATCACTGAGAAACCCAAACCATCATAGGTTGAAACACAAACTCAGACTGATCCATTGGAGGTTGATACAAGAAAATTGGTTACTAACACTAGAAGCATTGAAATAATAAAGGCAGTTTGTCAGACATCTGAATTCAGACCTACTAATGTGACATAGGTACTTCTGGACTCAATAAAGAAGATAAATAGTTGTAATGCATTGGCCTACAATGCAATTGATGATACAATCCCTATTCTTAATATGATTACACCAAGATAGAATGTAGATAATGTAAAGGATTCTTTAGGTCAGTTAGACACATTGTCTAAATTTATTGTTGGAAATGTAATAACAGTGGATAAGGTAAATGAGGATACATTAAAAGAGAAAATGGAAAAAGAAAAAGAAAAATTATTTGAGGAGACAATAAAGAAGTGCACCGAGCATATTAACACACTTTTACCAGTACTAAATAGAACAATTTTGGAGTATAAGGAACTATACAGAGAAAAATGCAAGCCACATTTGTTGACCCAGAACATTCAAAAGGAAATAAGTAGAGTACAACAGGAAATTGATGATATAGCTGATAACATCATTGGTTCATCTGAACCTATATCAGTTATGGAGCAAGAAATAACAAGATTTGAGGAAAAATTGGAGAAATTTGAGAAGGAAAAAGCAAGGGTCAAGGCAAATGCTAGAGAGATGAAGTATAAACTTAGTCCTAAACTAGATAACCTTATCCCTCTGAGAAATGAGATCTCTAAGGAATTAATTCAAGGAGAAAGATCACCAGAGGAGCATATGCATCATCTCACTGACACGATCCAATGAATTGAGGCAACCATGAATGATAGCAACAGATTCATGCAGAGTTTAAATTTGGTTTTGGCTGATATATTTCAGATTGTAACCAACCAATTACAAACCTTAAGGTGAAATTTTGCACTCATTTGATAATTTTTGGCAACCTTTGTCATTGATGTCAAAGGGGGAGTAGTGGATAGAGAAAAATGGCTATTAAAAGGAGATCATTTGCTTAGGGGGAGCACAAACTTTTTGGAAAATTTTTGGACTTCATTTTTGGAAACAGTTTTGGATTTTTCACATGAGTGTTGCCATCAATGCAAAAGGGGGATTTTGTTGGCATTCTACACTCTAGTGAGAAATGATGGTGTTTTCATTGATGGAAACCTACCAACAACCTACTGGTAATCTTGTGGAATTCATCTGGTAAACCACCGGCAGACACCGACACCAACAGACATTTCATCGGCAGTGGCTACAATGCATACCAGCACCCCAGTCGACAGGAATAAACTTTTGTTTAATGTATTTAATTGTAAATATCTTTTTGTAAAGCCAACATGGAATATTGTAATAGACTCATATATGTATGAGATTTTGTAAATCATTATGATAGATGATAGATAGAGAGGATATAGAAGATGATATATATGTGAATGCATATGATAGATTTTGTATAAGGTTTATGGTTATAGTATGAGCTTAAACTGGTACTGAACCTGGTGTAGTTGATGCTGATTTGAAGTAGTACATTGTATTGGATTTTCATAATCCATTTGTAAGTTAGTGAGACTTCTATTTTGTAGATTGAGAAGTGAGCTCTAGGTAGTTGGCCTTCCTGCATGTGCAGGCCCCTCATTGTAAGTAATATTTATTCATTGGCCAGTGAGTGAATAGAATGGGTCACAAATCCCACTGAGGTTTTTCCCACATCGGGTTTCCTCATTAAACATCTTGTGTTATGGTGTGTTTTCTATGTTGTCTTTATTGTTCCTGTTTACTGCATTAATTCTTATTTACTGGTACATTGTTTTGGAATGAAAAATAATTAATAAGGTTAAATATTGAATTGCACAAAAAATAATGAAAAGAATACAAACATACAGATTAAAATAAAATTCTTAAAATATGGCATGCACTCTCTAACACATTCAAGGCATTTCACACCCTTGGATGTTGTGTAGCAGTTACTTCCTTTAGTGTGACTAATGTTGGTCACCTCGTGATGTGGGTTGGATGAGTTGTTTAATTTTCCTTGAGTTAATTTATGATTTGTGTGATGTGTCATTAGGATTAATGTGTATTTTTTGAGATTTCTTTACTTTTGGATGACCACTGAGCTCTTCTTTCTTTTATTTTTCCCTTGTGGTGGCACTTGTCACACTTAAATTTATTGATTGATTTTGCCGGCAACTTCTCTTCTCTTTTAGTTTAATGAATTGATTTAAGGATATTTCCTTTGACCTCCTCTTTTGTTGTCTATGGTGGTCATTCTGAGTGTTGATGTATTGTGGCCCAAATCTTGAGCCAGTGTTGTCTCTATCATGTTCATTTTGAACTTCTGATAGTGTGTGCAAGAGAGGACATCGTGGAAAAGTGCACTAGACTAAGAAAACAATTAAATAATATTGTTATTAGTTGAGTAAATGAAAGGTGATAATAAGATGAAATTTATTGGTAACTTTCTAAAGTTTATAGTACATAGAAGTGCCTTGGAATTGTGAAGTCTAAAATTTATGGAATAGTTAAACAAACAAAATTGCTGATTTATTGCCTTCAAAATCTTTGTGTACACATAATAGATTAAGGATGCCCTTTGAATGATTTGATTGGATAAGGATTGTAACTAACTTTTGTATAAAGTGTAGCGCAATGTAAGCATGGTGGAAATTAGGATATTTGAATGCCATGAAATTTGTTCTTTAAAATAAATAGGTTATATATGCTTGATTGTCATGTGATGTCTAGAATATATTTAACTTGAGGAAGCTTATTTTTGAGAAATTTTCCCTCATTTAGGCTTATGACATGATTTATTCAATAATATAATATGTGCATATGTGTAAGATATTGTGTAAATGTATATCTCTCTCTATTTGCATGCAACTAGATGTTGAAGGAGTGTTACTATGAATATTGGTGTCAAATATAGTGAATTTTTCGTATTGATGCTTAACTTAGTGATTAAAGTTACAGTTTTGTATTCCAACCGTGATTAAAATGAAGTTCCCTTGTAAATATTTTAATAAGTTTTGTGTACATATTCTAATTTATAGGAGTTGGTACTTCATTTACCTCTTGTGTAACGTGTTTATTTTGAATAATTGAAGCATAAGGAGGAAATTTAGTTGTCATTATATTTCTTGGAGTTAGAAAATATTATAATATGTTTGTGTTAAAAGGAATTTTTTTATTTATGTGTGCTAGTTGTCACCCTAACTCTTACGACTTCTAGGAGTAAGTCAAGTCTAAGGGGGGGAGGATGTAGTGTCCACCCTTGACTTGACTTGTTTTGACTAGAGTTGACTTTTAATTCATGCATGATAAACATTATTGGGCATAGGCTATTTCAGATGATTTATATGATGTTGATACTATCATTATTGATCATGTGATTTATTAGACACTATATACTTATTATGTGTTTTGATGAGCATAAGTGTTGATGGATTTTATATGCCTTACTATAATAATGAATTATACTAATCATGTACTTGATGATGTATTTATGTATTGACCATATTTAATGATTATCTTTAATGAGTTGATCTTATGGTGTGTTTGTTTGGTGTATGACTGTCTTCGGGATAGAGACAATGTCACATCACTCATTGCGAGCAGGATGTGTCGTTGTGATTCTCTAACCCTTGTCTATTATAATATATATGCATATTTTGTATCGTTGCTTTGTGGATGCAGGATGTGCAGGTACTAGACATCGACTCCACCTGGCTCCATAGGTTTGAACATGTCTTTAAATCCCAATGGTATGTGGTTCAGAGTTGACACAGGTTCCCCTCACATACTCTAGGTCTAAGTTCACTGTGAGTCATCAGTGTCTTGGTGCAAGTCGCCATGTTAGTTAGTAAGCTTGGTTTCTTCCGCGTTGTGAGTATGTTGGTATTGGTTGGTTATTCCATTATGTCAAGATTGATTATTTGATTATTGATGTGGGATTAAATAGTTAATAATGTTTATTTTAATTATTTTCATTAATAGCGATTTGATTATTTGATTATCTAAAGTTTAATTTAATTTATAAGATTCTTGCCTTTTTGGGTATTTAATTATTTGATATTTAAATATTTATTTATTTTAATGATGATTTACATTTATTTAATATTTATTGTTTAGCTTATGTTGTGGTTTTATATTTATTTGTGATTTAACCTTTTTATTGGTATTTAATTGTTTAATTATTTATTTATTTATTTAATCATCTATGGTTTAATATTTATTTGGTATTTAATGTTTATTTGATTCTTTAATTCATTTACGAGCCTTTGGTTTATTTTATTTAATTTCCCCATTTGATTTATTTAATTGTGGTTCATGTTTTATTTATTAGTTTGACTTTTATATTAAGTGGGTTGTATAAATATACTTTATAATAAAATAATAGAACATTCCCACCTAATTGTAAAAGCATGATTTATATTTATCTTATCTACCCTCTTATCTTATTGGTTGAATTTGAAAAGGGAGCTAAAATTATATTATATGGTGGGGTTGGTAAAATATATTATAGATTGGAATATTTTGATAGGCTGAGATTGAGGCTAGGGTTTTTGGTTATTGTTTGGCTTTTTATTTTCATTCCCATGATGTGTTTCGGGTTGGCTTCTTCTTTTGCAAAATTATTCTCTGCAAGATTTTTCCTTTGGGTTTTGGCTTGGATTGTTGCTAGAGCTTGTTGGTTTTGGCTTTTGGATTTGGGAAGATCTTCTTCAACTTCTTCCATCACACGGGTTGTAGGTTGGAGATGTATTCTTCTTTTTGTATTTTGTTTTAAAAATTTTCTATATGCTCCTTGTCTACATATTGAATGTGTGAGCTTTGGAAAATATATCTACTGTTTATATAGTGTGGAAGGAAATATGTGAATGCATGAATTTGTTGCAAAGCTTTATTCTATAGTTTGTGGAAAATATTTATGTTCTAGATTTATCTAGTGTCTTTCTGAGTCTGTGTCGTGAATGGAGTTTCGATTGAATCTTGGTTTCTAAGTATTTATTATTTATTTCATTTATACCCTTTAAATCTATTGTTCTGGGCGACTCTATATATATTTTTTGAATCTTGATGTTTAAAGTTTATTTTTAATCTCTGCCAAAAGTTTTGTATTTTTACAGTCTTTTTATGCAAAAGCACTAATTCAGTATTTGTGTTGTCCTTTTATTAATTTGTGTTATCCTTCCATGTATTTGCATTGTCCTTTCATTCATTTGTGCTATCCTTTCATTCATTTGCACTGTCCTTTCATGCATTTGCATTGTCTATTATTGCATTTGTGTTGTCCTTTGGTGTATATGCATTGTCATTTGGGTAAAAGCATTGTCTTTAACTGCACAGGCACTAAACTATTAAACACAGGTGCTAACTTGCAATGCCGAAGTGCTAAACTTCAATGCAAAAGCGTTGTTCTGCCTGTCTTAATGTTTTTTACTATTTTCCTAGTCAGATTTGGATTTTCGAGTTTCATTTCATTCCAAAGGTTTTTTGGGATTTTTGTAGACATTTTCTAGCCACTGTTATTTATCAGTTTGATGCGATTTTATGTTTTATATGATAAAAACATTCTTGGCTTATTGTTGAAGATTTGAATCTTCTCTTATATTGAGATGTTGCAACGGAAAGATGGTAATGTTGTGGAGACAAAAAGATGTTATTGCTGTGGAGACAACAAGATGATACTGCTATGGAGAGTGCAAGAAGAATTTGTATGTTTTATTGATGAATATTTCTTACTTGATATTCTATGGATTTCCACTTTGAAGTTAATTTTGCATTGTAATGGATTTAAGCCCTTTGTGTTCTTTAGCTATGGTTTTTCTTCTTTGTTTTATGTGTTGTTGGGATGCATGATGAAGTTATGGATCTCTTCTTGGAATTTGAATTGAAGCCTCTTTTCTATTGTTGTTTTGGAGTATGGTAGGGGGAGTGGGCTTTCATGTGATGACTGGAGTCATGAGAGATAGGCTTACATGAGGATTCCTAGTAAGGATGCATTAAGTCTAGACTGCCAGGGCACATAGGGATTTTCCTTTGTTTTAGACAAGTGATAACATTAATAATGAATTAATTGGAATGGGTAACTAGAACTCATTTAAACAAGATAATTAATAGTTTGAGCCTCGTGACTAAATTACTAGGGAGGATGTTTTAGCATAAGCATGAGAAGCAGAAGATAAGTGAAATCTCCCTTGATTCTCTCATGGGTAGAAATGGCTCCACATGTCTATTAGGGTTATGTCATGAAGAATTATGTTTGGCAATATTGTAGGGGAGGATAGCATGTGATGACACTCCACTCCTACATGTATCCCTTGCTTGAGATTTATTTATGCCTTGATGATTTGTGCACCTCTGGGAGTTTTGTATTTGTGCTATCTTGTGATTGGTTCTTGTTTGAGTGTGCTTGTATTGTTTAGTCTCTTTGGTTTTAATTGTCAGCCTAGATGTAGAGTGTGTGTTGGGACCTTGTGTCATCTCCTAGCATGGGGGGTGGTTCCTTTGGTTCCACATGGTCAGGTGGTTGGTGATTTTAAACCATTGGGAGGTTCCTATCTTTGGATTCTTCTTGCATGGATGAGGATGCTTCTTCAGATTGTTCATGGATAATAATTATAGAAAGAATGTAAATGATGATGTGATTTATGTAATGAAATTCTTATGGGTAAAGGAAATCATGCTTATAAAAAATGACTATGTTGTTCTAGTTGTAGTGATAACTTTTTGTTATGGCATATGATTGTAATGATGAACCTTGATTTGTATTGTTATATATTTACACTAATGGAAATGGATGCATGAGATGTGGATAAGTATTATGGTTTGGAATTAAATGATGCAATTTGTATTCTTGATGAGCATGTTAAAAGGAAATAGTATAAATGTTATGATAATGGTATTAGACTTAAACGATGTCTTTAACTAATGCATTAAGTGGAAGAAATGTTATGCCTTGGTAGGATGTATGAGTATGAGTAATATTGGAACATATATTAGGACATGTTTATGAGTTGTGATTAAATAATTCAAAATTATAGTATCATACTTCATAGACAGTGATCTAGTGGTTGGATTGAAATCATATAATGCTTGGGATGTAGTTGAATGTTCCTTATGAAAATATTGTGTGGATGTTCTTAATGAATGAATTACTAATCTTATTAATGGAAATTACTAGAAGTGTATGGGTAGATGGTACAATGAATGCTTTTCTTTTAGGAAAGAATTCAATTATACTACATGTTATGGTTTAAGACTATATCTCTATTTAGTGGATGCTATTAGTTCTTATGGAATTAGGATATGGTATCTTAGTTTGTGTTGAGATGAATTTGTGTAGTTACTTAATTTGTAATAAGATGATTGTTGGTTAATTGATATAGTGTAAGAGATTTTAGGAGTATAAAATGAGCTATGGGTTAAATGTTTAGGAAGACTTTGTGATTATTGCCTTATGTACTTTGGGAACCATGATGAAGTAATAAGCATGCTAGGAGCATAGGATCATAAATGATTATGTGGAATTTAAACGTGAATGCAAATTGTGTTAATGTAATGTAAGGGTTAATCTTGGTATGTGAATGGTGATGTTAATAAGTCAAAGGTTAGCCGATGGTAATAGGAACATTTGGACTTGGTGTATAAAATGAACCTAATAGAAAAAGGGATAAAGCTATGCATTGAAAGATAGAATCTCATATTAAATGAAAGATTAAGTAGGTTGCATATTAGGAGTGTTAGGTTTTTCTATGTTGCACCTATGTCTATATAATGATTAAGATTATGAGGTATTGATCTTGATGAAGGTAAATGTTTATTGCTAATGTAGGTAGATTAAGTAATCGCATTGAGATACCCTAGGGGGGTTAGTAGAAATGAGTTATTGTATTCCGCTTGCGTAATTGTTTGAATAGATTGAGTGCGTTATTCTATGTTCATAACACTTAAATTTTGTTGTGTGCTCACTGCATTGCTTAATTGATGTTATGTGTTGTATTGTAAAAGGAAAAATTAAATTAGTGTGTATTTAGCTATATTTCTCTAGGGTATTTTGGTGGGCATTACAAAAAGATTGCATAAAATCATTGAGAGTACTAATGTGAAGATAGATGAACATTTTAGAGGAGATTCAAGATCTATAGAACCAACAGTTGAAATGATTATAAATGAACCGACATAGATTGCACCAGTACAGAATGTAGATCCAGTCACACCGACATCATCAAAGAACTCAATTGTGATTGAAGAACAACAACATGTGAATGCAAATAAGAATAAACCCAGGTATGTAAGATTGAATCTTTCAGAAAAACAAATAATTGGAAATAAGAATCAAGTTGTTCTGACTAGAGGAAGATTGGAAAATGAAGAGGTATGTTTAATTTCTCAAGTTGAACCAACATCAGTTGTTGAAGCATGTCAAGATGAACATTGGATAAAAGCAATGGATGATAAATTAGAACAAATTGAAAAGAATAATATTTGGACATTAGTTCTCTGACCTAAAGACAAAAATCTAATCAGAACTAAATGGGCATATAGAAATAAACTTAATTGATTATAATGAAACCTTTGCACTGGTAGCCAGAATTGAGGTAGTTAGACTATTTCTTGCATTTGCAACTCATAAGAACTATAAAGTTTATTAGATGGATGTAAAATGTGCATTTTGAAAGGAAATCTTGAGCAGGAAGTTTACATTGAACAACCTAATGGATTTTCATTGACAGATGATAAGGATATGGTTTGCAAGTTAAGGAAAGCTTTATATAGATTGAAGCAAGCTCCCAGAGCTTGGTATGCTAGACTTGACAAATATCTTTTAAAGCTTGGATACACAAAAGGTAATACTGACAATAATTTGTATTACAAAGTTACTGTTGGGATTTTTGATGTTTATGTTGTGATTGTCATTGATGGACATACACTTGTATTGAGATCCCCTTTATTTGTATGAGCTAGAGCTCAACCGGTATTTGTTCCAATCAGTATGTTGTATTCTAGTCTTTAGACTAATGATTTTGCAGAATGTGTTTTCCAGTCTGAAGTGGCATATCGACCCCAAGCGGTTCGTAGATCTCAAGTGGTTCAAGGGAGCAAAGCGGCACAACACATTCTTACCAGTCTTCATTTTTGTCAAACCGACAACCGGTATTTTGTATGAACCGGTAATACTTTGTGATGAGTTACCAACTGACATTTTGTGATGAGTTACCAACCCACTGATTGATTGATGGTGCCAACACATTGATGGTTCTTTTTGTGTCGTGCTACTGAGTATGTCTAGATTCATTGAACCTAGGAAATTGTAATGTAATCCTATTGGACCGACATGAAATTAGATTCCTTTAAAAGGACATCATGTCTAGGGTTTTAAGTTGTTGCTGAAAGGGTTAATATCATGTTAGGGTTTAAGGTGGATGTTGAGTTGTTGTAAGAATGATCTTACCTAAGAAGATCAAGCTGTAACTAAGAGCGAGAGTAAGAGAAGACCGAAGTAATGCTAGAATGCATTAACTGTGAGCAATACTGGATCTAACCAAGTAGTTTGTGCTATTAGATAAATCAAACACTTGCTGATTACTCATATCTTTGACAAGTCTATAGCCCTTAACCAGGTAGGCCTCAAAGCCTATGTAAAATCCTCTAACAAGGTGGTTCACTTTTGTGAATCTAAAATCCTCTAACAAGGTAGTCTTTAATCGGACTTATCTCCTAATAGAGATTGAGATTCCTAATAGGATCTGTTTTGGTGAAGAACATTGTAAGACCTTAACCAGTCTGACCTTAACTGGCCTGGTTTCTATTCTGCAGATAGTGACTTGTGAGTTCCATCTCACTGTGGTTTTTTTCCTAGTTGGGTTTCCACGTCAAATATCTTGTGTTATGGTTGTATTGCTTTTGTGGGTGAATGCTTTATTTGCATTTTGGTTTGCATGTGTGATAACTAGTCTATTTGTTAAACTGTTCTACCGGTTTATCTTCAGACTATGTAAGTGTTTAAGTACAGATATTTTTGGCATACTAATTCACCCCCCCCCCCCCCTTTTAGTATTCATCAATTGGTATCAGAGCCTACCTTTCTATAAGTTTAACCACTTGGAAAGAAATATGGGGAATACACCATGAGGGAACTTACTCAACGGCTCACTCAGTCTGAGAAAGCTTATGATGATCTTATGGTCAAATACAAGGCATCTCAAGCAAAAAGGAGAGAACATGCAGAGAGGCTGATGGAGCTATCTGAAAGTAGTTCTGAAGATGAAGCTAACATGGAAACCATGATTGCAGAAGTGAATAAGCTGAATGATTCAAACTCCAATCTGAGAAAGGAGTTGGAAGGACTAACTATCTGGTTTAGTCAAGAGCTTGAGAACCATAGGAAAGTTGAAGATTAGATAAAGGATAAAGATCATGAGATCTCCAAGTTGAAACAAGAGATTAGTGCACTGACTGCTTGCCTTCATGAAAGCAGGATGGAAAAGGAAGACATGCAAGGTGAACTAAACATAGCCATCTCTGAAAATGCAAGTCTAATGGAGACAAATACTACTATTTTCAAAGAACTCTCTGATTCAAAGGAAATACTTGCTAAGTTTGGCAAAAGTACTGTCAAGCTAGAGCAAAAGCTTGAGTCATCTAGACTGGCAAAGAATACCAATGGTCTTGGTCTCTCTGGACATGAGGAAGGAGAATCCTTGGGAACAAATGCTGAAGCATCAAAGAAGCAACCAACACTCAAAGGAAAAGGTAAGCAAAAATTCAAACCTATTTGCTTTAACTGTCTTAAAGAAGGACACACTGCCAATGTATGTAGGAGAAAAGCCTACAATAATTTTCCATATTTTATCAACAATGTACCTAGATCCAATAAGTTCAATGGTCATTGTTATGCATGCAACAAGTTTGGGCATAGAGCATCTGAATGCAGATTTGTCATGAACAATACTGGAAGATATCCTCAGAGGACCCAAGGAGCTGGTTCAGAATCTTTTGCAAACTAGAATCCCAACCAGTTCAATGCCTACAACTATCAGTCAAGCAACAATGGTTATCAACCAACAACCGGATGGAGAGAAAATTGCTGGATTTGTCATGGACATGGACACACTGTAGCTACATGCAGAAGGAAGAATGGAAATATGAACAATGGACCTTGGAGAGCACCTGGATTGGTTTGCTATCACTGCAACAAATCGGGTCACATTACAAGATTCTGTAGAAGCAGAAAGAGTATATCTAATGATATATCGGTCACTCAAAAAGGAGAAGTTGATGTTGAAAAAGTTCAAGCAGACATGAACAAAACTTGGAGGAAGAAACCAACAATGTTGGAAGAGGAACCAGTTTCTACACCTAATGTGGAAATATCAGAACCGGTAAACTAAGCTCCAAAGAGGCTTAGGGGGAGCAAACAGCTAAATAATTATGAACCCCCAGTTACACTGGTAAAAGATCTTAACTGGTACGTGATACCTATTGATTGGCAAAAGACTGGAAATGGTAAATGAGGCAAATTAGGGTTTTCAAACTAATAAGAGGAGCATTAATGGCAATAGGTGAGAGTCATGTATAAAAGCATATTTCAAATCATTTCTCACTATCTGTTTTCAAGCGAAGAAAAATTTTCAAGTGTAGAAGCGAAGAAAAGGCGATTTGAGCTAAGATTTCAAGAAATTGATAAATCTTGAAGGAGATTCAAATCCAGTGTGCAAGCGGTTGTGGTGAACTCAAAGTGGTGATTTGGCAACTGATGAAGAGTGAAGTGAAGCAGAATTAAGAATCCCTAAATTTGCATTGTAAAGGTATTTTTCGTGTTCTTGAAAATACTCAACAATGGCTTCCGCATCTCATACCAGTTCTAGTACATCCATTGAGTCAGAAAGTTTTATTCAGAGGAAGTCCAAATATAATGTCGTATCACAAGTTCTGGCTAGAGTCATAGTTGAAGAGGGAATTTTAGATTATATTGATTGCAAAATAGAAGACCTAGGATCTTTAACTATTCACACCCAGTTAGGTTTATTTTGTGGCAAGGACAAAAAGATCAAACTGGAGTTTAGTATCCTAGAGAAGAAGAAACTCCATAATGTAGTATACTTTTTGGAAGATTTTAAGGAGGATCACATCAGGATCATTTTGAGCAGAGTCCACAGTGACACGATGTACCTAGAGAGGATGCATGATATCACACCTCAAGCAATTCATGCAGTCACTAGTTTTTGCAACATAGGGGAAGTGTTAGCCCTAAGAATGGTAAGAAAAATTGAAATGGCCAAGCTCACCAATTCAACAAGTGACTCACAGGGCATGACAGTTAATCCTATCAAGAATGTTCTGGTGAAATACGCCTACATGGTGATAGGCTACAGAATGTTTTCAGCTAGCAGGATTAATTCTGTATCTGCTACAACGGTAAATGTTGCCTACTAGATGATTAAAGAGGTTGCATCTTTTGACTTATGCACCAGTATGCAGAGGCAACTCTTGTTGAATCTAAAGGTGATCAAACAAGAAAATGCACTGAGGTTTAAATTTGGACAACTACTGATAGGGTTGTTTTTCTATTTCTAAGGCTACTTTCCTAGTGTAGGAGATGTCAAGTGGTTTCCTAACCAATCGGTAACCAAGTAGATTAAGGAAAGCATACAAGCCATTGGAACCAGTTACCCTAAAGTACTAAACAAATATTTTGATGAGTTCAGAAGAAAGATGAGTCAAAGGGTAAGAATCTCAAGTGATATAGTAAAGAAATACGAAGATGTCATATGTCTCACCATCTAGGTGGACAAATGCTTAATGGAGGCTATTGAGCCTAGAATGGAGGAAGTGGAGCCAATGGGATATGAAGTTATGTATGATATGTTGGAGGGGTATTCCTCAACCCTTATTGCCTCACCTCTTGTTCCAAAGGCTAAAAGGATCGGAACCTACTTGGAGAGGATTACACCTGCTGAAGAACCATTGGTTAAGAAAGGAAAAGAACCGGCAGCAAAGAAAGCCAAAGCAGTGCTTGCAGCATCGACACCGGCTACTACTGCAACTCCAAGAGTGACCAAGCAGTCACCAGCAAAGAAGAAACTAGAGGTAACACTGGCAAAAGTCTTTGAAAGAAAAAGGAAGATGAAGACAAATGAACTGGACTCTGAAGAGACTGAGTCTGATGAAAAGCCAAAGAAGGCCAGACAGACAAAGAAAATGAAAAAGAATGAACTAGTAGCATCCGCATAGGTAAATATTGACATCTCCTCATACAAACCTTTGACACACTTTCAAAGGATAGTTAAGAATATTAGGAGAAAATTACTTCATGATTTAATAAATTATTATGATGATTTTAGTGATGAGGAAAAGGAAGAAGTATTATAGGAAATCATCATTTATTTGTGTAAAAATGACCAGTCACCATCAAAGATTAAATCTCAGACACTGGATTCTTTATTTAAAGCATTATATAATAAATGGTACATTGCCATTGAAAAAGAATAGGAGATTAGGGAGAAAGTCTTTTCACAGTACTTTCCCAACCTCTCAAATTCAGAATTATTTGATGTCTTGGATCAAAATAAAGGTCTCTTCTTCACAAGGAGAAGAAGACACTGGCTGTTGGAGGGAAGAATTGATGATGTTGAAAAAGACACTCATCAGCATATAAATCATGCTATTCTAGCTCACAAAGAAAAAATGGCCAACCTCCAAGTGGAAAAAGAACCGGCTATTTCCAAACCGGATGAAGTCTTTGATGAGGAATGAAACCTGGTTGAAGAACCAATCAACACTATTGATGTTGATGCCCTGGATGTTGAAGATGTCACTCAAGACATACCTTCTGAGGGAACATAACAAGGGCAACAAGCCGAACAGGGTGGTGAGCAAGCTAAGGACACACAGGAAGTGGCTCAAGAATAGGAAGAGGAGAAGAAGAGGAATGAAGATGAGAAAAAGAGAAAAGAGGAAGAGGAGAAATGAAAAGATGAAGAGAAGAAGAAGCAAGAACAAGAAAGGAAGAGGAAAGAAGAAGAGGATAAGAAAGAAAAGAGGAAGAAAGAAGAGGAAGAAAAGAAGAAGATGGAAGAAGAAGAAAAGAGGAAGAAAGAAGAGGAAGAAAAGAAAAAGAAGGAAGAGGAAGAAAACAAAAAGATGGAAGAGGAAGAAAAGAAAAAGAAGGAAGAGAAAGAGAAAGAAGAGAAGGAGAGGAAAGAAGAAGACAAGAAAAAGAAAGAAGAGGTAGACAAGAAACAAGAATAGAAGAAAGAAGTAGAGAAAAGGAAGAAGGCAGAAGCAGACAAGGCAACAAAAGCAATGGAGAGCACTCAGATGGAGACAACTGGGAGTCAAGCCAAACCGACTGACATCTCTAGTCCTATTGATCTCCAGTCTGCAAGTGAGTTGGAGCTTATGTAGAGCATCAAGGTTTCCCAAGAGCACCTTGAAATCATATGAAGGAAAAAGGAGCAAGATATCATTCAAGCGGCTGTAGACACCCTTACCGGTTTGATCCCTGATACCAATCTTCCTGACACTAAATCATCACTAGCATAGCTCAAACTACTATGTATTGTAGTGGATGATCAGGTACAGAGCCTGGAAGAAGTAGTTGAGGCCAATGTCAAGAAAGAGCACCAAAAGACTCTTAACATTGCTCTAGTGAAAAAGATGAATGAGATTAGGACTAAACTACTGAAAGACCAAAAGGACATAAGGAATGCCTTGGATGAGGGAAACTTGCTACTAAGCAAAATCTGTCAACCTCATCTATTCTACAATGATGTGCTAGCCAAGAAGAAAAAGCTTCAAATGGACTTAGAGTCCTACTTGGGCACATTTAAGACACCTTATGATTCCTTTGCAACATATGGGCAAACCATTCACCAGTTCCAGATCCAGTCAGCCAAAATAGAGCAAGAGATCAGGACACGATCTAAAGATTTGTAGGAGCTATAGCTAGTTTTACTTCCACATCTACAAATTCTTCAGAAGTGTTATCTAAACCTGGATGCCTTGACAGTCACTCAAGAGCTAAGAATAGTTGATGCCATGGAGGAATAGGTATACCAGATGCAAATAGAAAAAGAAGTGGCCACCTCCTTACTTGAATCCTAGTCGCTATCCATGAAATAATTTTTGCAGGACTATAAATCTGTTTTTGACAAGTATTATTCATTATTGTCATACAATTTATATATATATATGGAAATAGGGTTGTTCAGTGGAACTTTGTCATTGTTGGCAAAGGGGGAGAAGTATCTATTTTTGGTTTTGAAAATTTTGATCTTCTGATACAGGGGGAGAAGTGCTCTATCTATTTTGCATAGGGAGAAGTTGTTTTTGAAATTTTGATATATGCTATATGCTCTGATGATTATGCTCTGTATGCAAAATTGCTATACATTGTGTTGATTAAGGGATAGTGTATATGCTAGGGGGAACAATTTTGTTAATTGCAAGTTTTTGTTGTAAAACACTTAGATGTCAAAATTTTATTTTACTAAGTGTTGCCATCAATGCCAAACGGGGAGATTGTTGGCATTTTTGATGTTTATGTTGTGATTGTCATTGATGGACACACACTTGTATTGAGATCTCCTTTATTTGTATGAGCTAGAGCTCAACCGGTATTTGTTCCAACAGGTATGTTGTATTCTAGTCTTTAGACTAATGATTTTTCAGAATGTGTTTCCCAGTCTGAAGTGGCATATCGACCCCAAGCGGTTCATAGATCTCAAGTGGTTCAAGGGAGAAAAGCGGCACAACACATTCTTACTAGTCTTCATTTTTGTCAAACTGACAACTGGTATTTTATATGAACCAGTAATACCTTGTGATGAGTTACCAACCAACATTTTGTGATGAGTTACCAACCCACCAATTGATTGACGGTGCTGACACATTGACGATGCTTTTTGTGTCATGCTATTGAGTATGTCTAGATTCATTGAACCTAGGAAATTGTAATGTAATCCTATTGGACCGACATGAAATTGGATTCCTTTAAAAGGACATCATGTCTAGGGTTTTAAGTTGTTGCTAAAAGGGTTAATATCATGCTAGGGTTTAAGGTGGATGTTGAGTTGTTGTAAGAATGATCTTACCTGAGAAGATCAAGCTATAACTGAGAGAGAGAGTTAGAGAAGACTGAATTAATGTTGGAATGCATTAATTGTGAGCAATACTAGATCTAACCAAGTAGTTTATGCTATTAGATAGATCAAACACTTGTTGATTACTCACATCTTTGACAAGTTTGTAGCCCTTAACCAGGTAGGCCTCAAAGCCTTTCTAAAATCCTTTAACAAGGTGGTTCACTTCTGTGAATCTAAAATCCTCTAACAAGGTAGTCTTTAATCAGACTTATCTCCTAATAGAGATTGAGATTCCTAACAGGATCTATTCTAGTGAAGAACATTGTAAGACCTTAACCGGTCTGACCTTAACCGGTTTGGTTTCTATTCTATAGATAGTGACTTGTGAGTTACATCTCACCATGGTTTTTTTCCCAGCTGGGTTTCGATGTCAAATATCTTATGTTATGGTTGTATTGCTTTTGTGGGTGAATGCTTTATTTGAATTTTGGTTTGCATGTGTGATAACCGGTTTGTCTGTTAAATTGTTCTACCAATTTATCTTCAGACTGTGTAAGTGTTTAAGTACAAAGATTTTTGGCATACTAATTCACCCCCTCTTATTAGTATTCATCAGTTACCAATGATGATATTTTGGTTATTGAAGTATTTGTGGATGATATCATTTTTGGAGGTGAAGAAGAGTTATGTAAAGACTTTGCTAACAAGTTGCAGGAAGAATTTGAAATGTCTATGATTGGAGAGATAAAAAAATTTCTAGGTTTGCAGATTTCTCAAACAGATAAAGGTATATTCATATATCAAACAAAGTACTTGAAGGAACTTTTGAAGAAATTTGGTATGGAAAACTCCAAACTGGTAAGCACTCCTATGACTACAACTGTTAAATTAACATTGAAGGATGATTCAGTTCCTATTAATCCAACAAGGTACAAATCTATGATTGGAGGATTACTGTATTTGACACAAACTAGACCTGATATAATGAATGCAGTATGTATTGTTTCTATATTTCAAAGAAATCCTAAAGAAAATCATGAATGAACAGTTAAAAGAATTTTCCAGTACCTACAAGGCATAGCAAATCTTGGTTTATGGTATCCTAAGGATGAAAATTTTGATTTATGTGCATACATAGATGCAAATTGGGCAGAAGATGTAGATGACATAAAGAGTACCACTAGCGGTGCATTCTTTCTTCATAGAAGGTTAATTTCATGGATCAACAAGAAGCAAACTTGTACTTCATTATCTATAGCAGAATCAGAATATGTTGCAGCAGCAACTATTTGCACTCAGGTATTATGGATCAAGAAAATATTGAAGGATATAAAGGTAAAATGCAAAGAATCGATAATTATTTATTGTGATAATTCAATAGCAATTGATATATCGAAGAATCTGGTATTTCACTCTAAAACAAAGCATGTTTCTATTAAGTACAATTTTCTGAAAGATAATGTTGAAGCAAATGAAGTGAGATTGGTTTATGTAAATACTAAAGAGAAAATTGTAGATATCTTTACAAAGCCTTTGCCTAAGGAAACATTTGAATATCTTAGAGAGAAGCTTGGGGTAATTTCCCCACCGAAAGAGACTTGAATGATGGAGATTGGCATCAAACTGACAGAGACTAACAGAAAAATATTTTTTAGGCTTTGATGAAGGAGAGCTACTACTCAAGGGGAGTAGTTAGTTGTATGTTATATTTTGATTCTTAAATACTTTGGCATTTGATGTCAAAGGGGGAGAGATGAACATTCTACTTGGAGAGAGGTATTGATCTATTTTGGGAGATTGTTGGTTTATTGGTTTTTTGCATTTTGTTTCTGGCACTTAGATGTTTTTCCATCTAGTGTTGCCATCAATGCCAAAGGGGGAGAGTGTTGGTATTATGGATGGCTTCATCATGTATTGCATTGGTTTTGTTATTGATGTTAACACTTGTCTTCTTGGAGGTCTACATTGTTGATTTGGCACTCTGGTTATATTAGTATATTGTTGAACCGACACATTATGGTCCCACACATGGTTAGTGGCTTATATACAGTCATCGGTATATGTTCACTGATAGGTTATATGGTTCACTGATAGTGATGATGACTTGTTATCATCTGGAGATCATTTGGCTATGTCAAAGACATGGATTGGATCTTTAGATTTGGTGTTTTTCTTATCGGTCTAATTGGGTTGACAAATTTTCCTTTACTAGCACATAGGTCTAGGTTATGGACCGGTACATAATATCTATTCCAGATTAGCACAACAAGTTTTGGAAATGGTTTATTGATTGGTTAATATGTAAATGTATTGAGACAACATATTGTCTCGCATCAAGAATTAATTTTTAATTGATTTAATTGTAATATCTTTAGTGAGTTGACCTTAACATTTGGTCTTAGGTTTTGTATAAATGATTGTAAGATCTTATTGAAGATCATCATTATGAGTGTGTGAGAATATTGAAGATCATTGAAGAGTGAAAACAAGTAGATCCTTGTGCGAATCACACAGAAATTATCCAAAGTTTGAAGGAAGGTTATGAAGGTGTTTGGCACTCTTGTTTAGAGCTTAACCGATACTGAATCCAACATTGCATATGCTATATTAAAGCAGTACATTGTTATTGGATTTAACCATCCAATTGTAGTCAGTGTGACTCCTATTTTGTGATTTAGTAGTGAGCTCTAGGCAGTTGGCCTTTCTGCATGTGCAGACCCCATTTCTATACACTTACTATCTGTAGTAGTATTGTCTAATTGTGGGTAAGGTTTCCCACCATGTTTTTTCCCCTTAAAAGGTTTTCACGTCAAAATATATGTCATGTGTTATGGATGTTGTTTCTCTCTCTATTTCATACATTAAGTTATATTGACACAACTATAACTGTTAATCTATTTTATCGGCATTACAATTTTTCTACTGACACTAAGTTTCAAGTTGGATTAACTGGTTTTGGATGGTAATTTATTGACAACTGGTTCACAACTGATTCACCCCCCTCTTAGTTGTCCTTCCTGGTTCCTAACAAATGCAACCCTTGCCATTCTATGGTACAAACAAGAATATAAAATAGGTAGGAAGACATATAGAATCTGGAAATACTGACAAAATTATGCAGACCCTAATGGAGTTTGTCAGAGATAACCTATGCCTAGTCTAGATATTTTTCACCAACCGACAACACTTGAATGTAAAAATACATCCAATCTTCCTAGTAATAGGGATGTACATTCCCTTTGAGTCTTTTCAACAAAATTACAATGTCTCGCACCTCTATTATAAAATTCTCTCTTTTTAGAGGTATGGGTAACCTAGAACCTCCTTTCTGCAATTTAAGGAGCCAATTCCTAGCAATGATGCTCTTATAGGTACTCTTCTTCTCAGAGAAAAATGAATATGAAGTACCAATGGAACAATCCTCATACATTTCCTTATGGGGAATACCCTGTTAGAATCAAAGATAGTCCCAAAGACCTTGAGAGAGGGGGGGGGTGTGAATCAGTGTCTAACTAGTTAATAAAATATTTAAACTTATTAAGAACTTTGTATCCCAAAACAGTGTACTAGTAAATAAGAATAACAGAGATAACATAGAGAACAAACCATAACACAAGATATTTAACAAGGAAACCTGATGTGGGAAAAACCTCAGTGGGATTTGTGACCCACAATATTCACTCACTGGCCAATGAATAAATATTACTTACAATGAGGGGCCTACACATGCAGGAAGGCTAGTAGCCTAGAGCTCACTGCTCAACTACAAAACACAAGTCTTACTGACTTACAAAATGGATTATCAAAATCCAATACAATGTACTACTTTAGATCAGCATCAACTATGCCAGGTTCAATACCGGTTTAAGCTTAGTCTATACCAAAACCTTCGTTGTCAACTATACCACCTTATACAAAATATCATCTATATTCTCTCACTCTCATCATATCATCTTATCTCAAAATGACCTATAAGATCTCATACATACATATGAGTCTTTAACAATATGCCATGTTGGCTTTTACAAAAGAATTACAATATAAAATAATAAACAAAATTTTATTCCATGTCGGCTTGAGTGTCGGTATGCATTATTGTCGTTGTTGGTGAAGTGCCTTCCGGTGTATGTATAAGTCTATTGTCGATGCTGATAACTATCGATGGGTTGCTAGGTGATAGCTAGTTGGTTTCCATCAATGACAACATCAACTATTCTCATAAGAGTGTAGAATTCCAATAATCTCCCCCATTGGCATTGATGGCAACACTCATGAGAAAAATCCAAAAATTGTTCCAAAACCTGAAGTCCAAAACTTTTCCAAAAAGATGTGCTCCCCCTGATCAAATGATATCCTCATAATAAGAATTTTTCTCTCCACTACTCCCCCTTTGACATCAATGACAAAGGTTGTCAAAAATAGTCAAATGAGTGCAAAAATTTCATCGAAAAGTCTGTAACCGGTTGGTTACAATCTGAAAGATATCTACCAAAACTAGATTTAGACTCTGCATAAACCTTTTGTTGTCATTCAAGGTTGCCTCAATCTGTTGGATCGTGCCAGTGAGATAGTGCATGTGATCTTCTGGTGATCATTCTCCCTAAAGTAATGCCTTAGTTATTTCTATTCTCTGAGAAATAAGATTTTCCAACTTAGGACCAATTTTATTTTTAAGCTCTCTGGCATTAGACCTTATCCTTGTCTTTTCTTTCTAAAGTTTCTCTAATTTTTCCTCAAAACCTGCCATCTCTTGCTCAAAACCTGATATGTGACCAGATGAACCAATTATGTTATCATCTATGTCATCGATTTCCTTTTGTGTTTTATAGATCTCCTTATCTATGTCTATTGTCAGAAGGTGAGGTTTGAATGTTTCCCTGTATATCTCTTTGTACTCCAAAATTGTAGAGTTTAGTGCCAGTAATAGTGTATTCAGGTGTTCTGTACACTTCTTTATGGTGTCATCAAAGAATTTGTTCTTCTCTTTTTCAACTCTCTCCTTCATTGTATCCTCATTCATTTTATCAATCGTTATTACATTGTCAATAATAAATTTGGACAATGTGTCCAATTTGCCTAAAGAATCCTTAATATGATCTATGTTACAATTTGGTGCAATCAATTTAAGAATAGGTACAGTGTTATTAATTGCCTTGTAGGCCAATGCATTGCAATCCACTATCTTTTTGATTGAATCCACAAGTACCTCTATAACATTGGTAGGTCTGAATTCACTTGCTAATGTGCCAGATGTCTCACCAATTGTCTTTATTACTTCTGTACTTCCATTAGTTGTAACCATCTTACTTGTGTTTATCTCTGATGGATTAGTCTGTGTTTGCATCTCAACTAGCAAGGGTTTCTCAGACTGCTTTGATGTCTCAATGAATGTCGGTTTCACTACCTTAGTGTGTACCTCTACCTTAGTAGGTTTCTTAGTAAGTTCAACTGTCGGTATCTCAGTCTTCGGTAGCCCTGTGCTAGCATCTATTCCTTCAGTAGGTTTCTTTGTTTCTAATGGTTGCTCAGGTTGAGTTGGGATCTCAACTTCAACAGTCTCTACCAGTTTCTTTGCCAAGTTGCCACTATCAACTTTGTCTACCTTAACCTCTACACTGTCCTTGTCTACAACAATATTTACTTCTTGAGTATCCACATTCATGGTGAAGAGTATCTCAGATTCAGGATTTGTGTCATCATGTGTAACACCTTCAGTGTTAATAACTGGTGGATCATCTATATGTACCGGTGCCGTATCCAAAGGTGGCGGCAAATTTTTAATGATCTTGATGTTTGGAATACCACCAATTTTTCCTTTTCCCTTGTCCTTATCCTTCTGATACACTTTAAATGTCTTCTTCAGTCGGTTCATTTCCTCTTGTTTTTCCTTCACAAAAAAATATCCCAATTATCACTAGTTTCATTTGCAATGTCTTTTACTCTTCCTGCCATTAAACTTACTTGTCGGTGTCCACTGGAAAAAATAGATCAGTTAGCCTCAAAAATTAATTCATCTATTTCCTCTTTTGAATTTACAGGATGTATAGCTAGAAGTTTTTCAACCTTCAGTTTCTTATCTAATTCCATTACTGCAATCCTTTTTGCTTCCAATCTCCTACATAGATAATTGGGTAAGTCATCCACAACCTCAATTAAAACCTTTTTATATATGTCCAAATGTAAAATTATATTTCTCTGAATGTTTTCCCTATCAGAATCATTAAATGTGTTATACAGTTTGTGTACATTGGCCAAATTTCCATCATCAGTTATCTCATTTAGTAAATCATTCAAAGAAGGGGTAATAGGTTGTTGTTTCTTCTTTGGTGGTCCCCTTACTAAATTTTGTTTTTTCCTCAGAGTCCTTTCTCTCTTAGGTGAAGGAGAGAGTATCGGTGAAGGTTTTCTCTTCCTCCTTTCAACTCTTTTAAACTCAACTAGTTTCTCACTATTAGTTCTAGAAGATGTGTCAACCGGTGAAATATGGGCCTCCGATTGAAGACCTTCAAGTTCACTAGCCAATATTCCACTAATGTTCATTACATTTTCCTTGATTTCCTTAACTTGCTTAGAATCATCTCTAATAAATTTTTCTCTTTTCTTCCTTTGCTTCAATGTATTTACATCACTTTCAATAGTCTCAGCACTACCAAAAACTTGTTCTGATGGTTCTCTCGGTGCATCTAGTAAAGCTTTTGCATATGTCTCTAGAATGTTAAGATCTACCTCATATCCCATTTCAGTCACCCAGACAATCCTAGGGAGTACAACCTCCATCGATGTCTCATCTCTCTTGATAACAAAATAGATTTCTCTGTTATATTTTTCCACTACACTCTGTGGTAGGCTTTCTCTAGTTCTCATTTTAGCTTGGAAAGTTTTGAAGTATTCAATTATGTTGTTGCCTCTAGAAGTTCCCATGCCGGTAAAAGCTTCCTATAATTATTTTCCTACCAGTATATCATATCCAAAGTCTTTAGGCCCTGTATCAGGGATATCATTAGTGAAATACAACATTAAACATACCAAAAGATTTCCAAAGTGGAATGTCCCTTTCTTATCTCCTTTGATCTTTTTCGAATTGTCAATAAGTTCATCTTTTAGCCATTCACACACATCTATCATTGCACACACATCTATCATTGCATTGTTATTAATCATATCATAAGCACTATTTATACAGAGGCTAGAAATTGAATTTAGCCTGTTAGCATGTGCAGTCTTGTAACCTAGCACCATACTTACAAATCTTACATTAATGTCTTTGATATCATTCACTCTCAGTGATCTATTATCAAATGTTTCTCTGGTTAGGGTCATCACTTTGTTGTTAGGAATCATCTTTGTTTTGTTAGGTCTTCTGTCGGTTGAGGGTAAACCAATTACAGCCCTAATTTCTTGTCGGGTTATTTTGTAGACATAATCCAACCATAAGAATTCTCCATGTGCTCTACTCAAAAAAATTCTTACTACTTCCTTTGGAAATTGGGGAATGTTCAATATCTCCACAAAACCTAGAGTTTCTATGATTTTGTGTTTGGGTTTGACAACAACATTTTCATCAATTCTTCAGAACCTAGTTCTTCTATATTGCAATGTATATAAATCCTAGGGTCTTCAGCAAAAGCTACACCTTTAAGAATGTTTGAAAATGCCCCTACAGAGTCATCTTTCTTAGCAACTTCGGGAATTATTTTAAATACGAGCCTAGGGTGTTTCACATTTTCCACAATAGTAGGGTTCAGAATAAACTCAGGAGCAGAAGAATACCTTTAGCTACCTAAAAATATTTTGAATGCCTGAAGAAATCACTCCGCGCCTTTGCCTTCAATGCCTTCACTTTGTTTTCATGCTCTCTTCTAATTTGAATGCTCGGTGAGTCAAAAATGAGGGAAATTAGCCATTTTATAATGACATTTCTCTCACCAACTGCATTAAGTGCTCACCGATTAAGTGAAAACTTAACACATCTATCGATAAAGAAGAAAACTATCTTCTCACCATCAACCAAGGGTAATCTATATGATTTTCAACTTACTGCAATACCCCCAAAGGGTTATTTCTTAGTTGGATGAAGAATCTCCTACTGATGAAGGATTGCTCTGTTCTACCAGTATAGAGATAGTTTCATCAACATTTTGATCTCTCTTCCTAATCCATTGTTTTGAAATTATTTCTTTACCTCATCTACCTTTTCTTTGCCTTTCAAACTAGATCCTTTATTGTTTGCCGATGAAGTCTTGCTTCTACAAAATTTGGCAATATGTCCAATTTTGTTACAAGAATAACAAGTCACATTATTCCTTTGAATATCCTTTCCATATCCTATGTTGGTATGTGTTTTGCATTGATTAGATAAGTGTCCATATTCCACAAATATAGCATTTAACATTCATTCTGCAATTTTCTAAATTATGACCAACTTTGTTGCATTTGGAACATTGACTAGTGGGTGCATTAATATTATGATTGTTTCTAAATCTACACTGATTTTCTATATGACCATATTTGTTGCAATTGAAACATTTTCCATTAAACTTATAAGCATTAGGTTTTCTTACTGAATTGTTTTGATCTAGATTGTTTGCAATACCGGAACTTTCTCCAACTTCAAATCCAAGTTCATTAGTATCTCCATTAGGTTCTGTTAGGATTCCCACATATACTGAGAGGGGGGGTGAATTAGTATCTAACTGGTGAGTAGTATTTCTTAAATTAAAACATGCAGAACATAAAATAGTAGTATACCAATATGCAAGAATTAATGCAATAAACAGAATCAGAAACATCCACATGAAAAGAACACCATAACACAAGATGTTTAACAAGGAAATCCAATGTGGGAAAAACCTTGGTGGGATTTGTGACCCACAATATTCACTTACTGGCCAATAAGAGAATATTACTTACAATAGGGGCCTACACATGTAGGAAGGCCAACTTCCTAGAGCTCACTGCTCAATGAGAAGTCACACTGACTTACAATGAGGATTATACTAATCCAAAGACTTGTACTGCTTTACAATAGCATCTCCAATGCCAAATTCAATACCGGTTCTAGCTCTTTTCTTTACATATACCCTTGACCTATAATTCACACATTAGGTCTGCCTAATAATTTTCTTTATGCTCGCTTCCTTACACTTCTAAATGTCTACAATGATCTCTTTTATATACAAGAGTCATTTTACAATTTTCTAAGTCGGCTTACAATAATAATCAAAATATTACATATCAAAAATCTCATCGACCTCTATGCCGGTATACATCTTTTCTTCTATGTCGGTGCCAGTGTAGAGTGATCTTGTGATGTCGGTGCACTGTCTTGCTTGTGTAATGCTTTGCCGCTATGATGTCTTGTCGGTGCCATAGGATTGCAAGGTTGCCATCAATGACAAAACCTTCAATCACACACAATATCTCATTGGAGTGTCCATATGCCAACAATCTCCCCCTTTGGCATTGATGGCAACACTCATGAGAAATTTCAAAAAGTGTCCAAAATGTGTAGTCCAAAAAAAATTTACCAAAAATATGTTTACCAAAAATATGAAGGGCTCCCCCTGAGCATATGATTCCTGTCTCTGAACTTTCTCATCCTACTACTCCCCCTTTGGCATCAATGACAAAGGTTGTCAAGATGTTAGTAGAGTTTGTAGTTATACCTGTCCGTATCCTCAACCTTGTAGTTGGGTAGTTATTATCTGAAAAAGATCGCGCAAAATTAAGTTTATACTATCCATAAACTTTTTGCTATCTTTTATTGCTATTTCAATCCTCTTCACAGTACCGGTGAGATGCTGCAATTGTTCTGCCAGTGTTTTACTTCCCTATGCTAATGCCTCTGAGATTTCCTTCCACAGAGATGCTAGATAGTCCAATCTTGGACTCAGTTTAGATCTCAAGTGTTTTGCCTTGTTTATTATTGTCTCTTTCTCTCTTTCCCATTTAAGCAATTCTTCCTCAAAATTTGCTAACTTATCTTCAAAAACAGATAGTGAGTCCAGTGAGTTGACAAAATTGTCTGCAAGCTTGTTTATCTCTTCCTGTGTCTTGCTTATTTTCTTGTCAATATCTACAGTCAGGAAGTTTGTTTTGCATGTGTCTTTATACAGGTTTTTATACTCTTTTAATAAACTACACAGTTCTGGTAGAAGTGTGTTAAAGTCTCTATTACACTTATTTATTTCTTCTTCAAAGAATTTTTGTTTCTCCTTTTCTACAATGTCCTTTATAGATTCTTCCTTTATTTTCTCAATATTTCCAGAGATGTATTTACATAATGTATCCAACTGTCCTAAAGAATCTTTATTATCTATATTACAATCAGGAGCAATTACCTTCAGAATTGGTATTGAATCATCTATTGCTTTGTAAGCTTGTGAACTGTAGTCAATTATTTTCTTAATGGATTCAAGTAATACCTCAGTCACATTTTTTGACTTTGATGATGACCCAACAAAATGAGTATCGGTGGAAGTGACCATGCTTGTATTGACCTCTAGCAGGTTAGTTTGTGTCTGCATTTCCTTTAGCACTAGTTTTCCTGCTTCATTGCTTACCGGTGGCATTATTTCCTCGTGAGCCTGTTCTGGAGCCTTTAGCTCTATCGGTTTCTCTGTTTGTGCCTCAGATTCCATCTTTTTCCCTATATCCCTTGCCGGTTGCTCTGTATCTCCTGTTATCAGAGGCTCTATAGCCATATCTAATTTTTCAGTTGTATCTTTATCAACTGTTATGTTGATCTTTTGGGTATCAACATTTACAGTGTATAGGACTTCAGGATTTGGATTGCTATCCTCTACATCCATACTTTCAGCTACCGGTTGGTTTTTAGGGGTTGTAATTTTTATAGGTGGAGGTAGGTTGTCTTTAACCTTTATGCCTGGAGGTCCACCAATTTTGCCTTTCCCTTTGTCCTTATCCTTCTGATATACCTTAATAGGCTTGGGATTCCTGTAATCTTCTTGTTTTTTTTTTCAACCAAAAATATGTCCCAACCATCTTCTATTTCCTCTGAAACTTCTATAACTCTTCCTGCCATTAGTGAAATATGCTGGTGTGCAGTGGAGAAAACTGTCCGATTTGCCTGAGCTATCAGATCATCAATTTCCTTTGGGGAGTTTACTAGATATACAACAAGTAGTTTTTCTATTTTTATTTTCTTCTCTAATTCAATTACTCCTTGCCTTCTGGCCTCAAGTCTTTTGTATAAACCATCAATAATTTCATTTATGACTTCCATCAAAAAAATTTTGAACATGTCCATATGTAGTATTACACTCTCCTCAACTTTCCCTTTCTCATTAGTAGATAGGGTGTCATAAATTTTCCCTATGTTTTTCAGTTTTCCTTCCTCTGTGATCTCATTTAGCAAAATGTCTAGAGGTGCCAAGTCAGTTTTTGTCTTTTTCTTTTTCTTAGGAGTCAGCTTCTTTTTAGGTGTGACCTTTTTGACTAGAGATCTCACAACTTGTTGCTTCTGCCTTGTCCTTCTAGGTGAAGGAGTGGTTGCCGGTGAGGGATCTCTTTTCCTAACAACTCTTTTAAAGGTTTCTAGCATGTCTCCTTCCAAAGAAGTACCTACCGGTGATAGATGAACTTCAGGTTGTGGGGCTGCCAACTCATCTTTAGTTCTACCGGTTTTCTTTAATACATCTTCCTTAATGGCTTTTGCTTGTCTGGATCCTTTTCTCACAAATGCCTCTACCTTCTTCACTCTTTTCTTGGACTATATTTTTTTTTCTATTGTTTCAGCACTACCAAATACTTCCTCCTTAGGTTTATTGGGGGCTTCCAGAAGTGCTTTGGCATAAGTTTCAACTATGTGGTCATCTGTCTCATAGCCCATTTCTGTTACCCAAATTGTCCTTGGGATGACTGCTTCCATCCATATTTCATCCTTTTTAATAACAAAGCCTATATCATCTTTGTATTTATCTACAATTTTCTGAGATAACCTTGTCCTTTTCTTCAGTTTTGTCTTTAGTGCTTGGAAAAAGTCATGAATGTTGTTTTCCTTGTTCTCACCCATGGTATTCAATAGTTTTGTCAGTTGCTTTCCTACCGGTATGTCATATCCTATACCGGGAACCTATTTTGTTATATGAAGCATTAGACATACTAACAGATTTCCAAATTTGAAAGTTCCTTTCTTATCCTTCTTTATCTTTCCAAGGTTGTCTATCAGTTCGTCCTTTAACCATTCACAGATGTCAATTTTTGCATTGTCTGTTACCATATCATAAGCACTCTTAATGCATAAACTTGAAACTGAGTTAAGTCTATTGGCATGAGTGGCTTTGTAACCTAATATCATACTTAAGAATCTCACATTTGTATCCTTTACATCATTAACCCTTAGAGATCTTTTATCAAATGTTGCACCTGTTAGGTCTATGACTAAATCATTTGAAACTTTCTTGTTTTTGTCTGGTCTTCTACCAGTGGTTGGTAACCCTGTGACAACCTTTACCACTTCCTTGGTGATCTTATGAATTGCATCTAACCAAAAAAATTCTCCATGAACTCTACTTAGCACTATCCTAATCACATCCCTAGGAAATTCAGGAATGCTAAGGATTTCTATGAATCCTAGGGTTTCAATAACCTTGTGTTTAGTTTTAACATTGCTGGTATCATCACATATCTCATTTTTATACATGGTTTTGATTTCCTCATCTCCTAACTCTTCAATATTGCAGTGAATATACATTCTAGGGTCTTCAGTATATATAACACCTTTAGGGATTTGAGAAAATGCACCTAAGGTATCGTCCTTCTTTTCTATTTCAGGGACCAACTGAAATACAGGCCTAGGTCTTTTAATTACTTCCACAACAGTAGGGTTCACTATGTATTCAATTGTAGAGGTGGATGCCATGATTAAATACCTTTTTCTATCTTGGATGGATGATTGCTTGGAGTGTGCTTGCTTCTTGCTCAAAATGCCTTAGCTCGGAATCTTCGCGCTCTTTGAAAGTTTGAAATCATGGTGAAATGAAATGGAGCCAAAACCTTATTTTATAAAGTCTTTTTCACTATCTACCACATTAATTGCATGCCAGTTAAGTATTCACTTAACATTGTTTGCCAGTAATAAGTAATTTTCAACTTCTTATCTATAACTAAGGGAATAATAGCACATGTGTCATTAGATTGCCAAACCCTCAAGAAAATTTTCTTCAATTAGATGAAGAACTTCTTGTCGGTGGAGCACTACTCTGTCCTACCGGTGAAGCATCACTCTATCCTATCGGTGAAGCATTCATTGGTTCTACCAGTGGAGGAGTATTCCCAATATTTAGATCAGCTTTTCTAATCCATTGCTTTGAGAATTCTTGCTTAACCTCTTCAACTTTTTCTTTACCTTTCAAGCGAGCACTTTTGTTGCCTATCGGTGTACCTTTACTTCTACAAAATTTAGCAATATACCCAATCTTGTTACATGCATAACAAGTTACATTATTTTTCTAAATAGCTTTCCCATAACCTATGCTGGTTTGTGTTCTGCATTGATTAGATAGATGTCCAAATCTTCCACAAACATAACATCTCACATTCATTCTATAGTTTTCAAAGTTATGACCAACTTTGTTGCATTTGGAACATTGACCGGTAGGTGGATTGATATTCTGATAATTCCTAGATCTACATTCATTTGCCCTATGACCATATTTATTACAGTTAAAGCATTTTCCATTGAATTTATAAGAATTAGGTGGTCTTACCCGTTTGTTGTGATCTTGAGTATTTGCAGTACTGGAGCTTTCTCCAACTTCAAAGCCAATTCCAGAAGTGTCACATTTGGGTTTTTGATTCTTCAATAAGGTACCAAGTTCTTCTAAGCTTTTCTTGAATTTTTCTTTATATTGATTTGCAGTTTCCAATTCCCTTTCCAAGATTTCTTTTTGTCTCATTAATTCATTTGAGTCATTTTGAGTATGCATTAGATCTGTTTTCAACATGTCATTTTCATAGCTAAGTCTTGTGTTCTCATTTTTTGCATCACTTAGTCTTCTGGTCAATTCTTCTTCATTCTTCTTTCTATCCTCAATCTCTTTGCAAAATCTCAGTCATATCCTGCATTTCATTTTTTGTTGTCATGATCTCTTGTTTTAGCTTGTTTATCATATCATTAAGTGATTCTTTTTCATCATTCTCATTTTGCAATTTTTCACAAAGTTCTCTTCTCTTATTTCTTGTAACAGTAAGATTTTCTTGAAGTGCCTGAATGATATCCTGAGCTGCTCTTAAATCATCTTCTAATTTGATATTTTTCAACTTCTCTGCATCATAGTTAGTAAGAGCTCCTTCAATTTGCTTCATCAGATTTTCCATCTTTACCGATGTCAAGATCTTTCTCAAGTTGTTAGGCTACTAAAAATAGAGGACCAGGCTCTGATACCAATTTTTAGGATTCCCATAGATACTAAGAGGGGGGGTGAATCAATATCTAACCAGTGAGTAGTATTTCTTAAATTAAAACATGCAGAACATAAAATAGTAGTATACCGGTATGCAAGAATTAATGCAATAAATAGAATCAGAAACATCCACATGAAAAGAACACCATAACACAAGATGTTTAACGAGGAAACCTGGTGTGGGAAAAACCTCAGTGGGATTTGTGACCCACAATATTCACTTACTGGCCAATAAGAGAATATTACTTACAATAGGGGCTTGCACATGCAGGAAGGCCAACTACCTAGAGCTCACTGCTCAATGAGAAGTCACACTGACTTACAATGAGAATTATACTAATCCAAAGACTTGTATTGCTTTACAATAGCATCTCCAATGCTAGATTTAGTATCGGTTCTAACTCTTTTCTTTACATATACCCTTGACCTATAATTCGCACATTAGGTCCGCCTAATAATTTTCTTTATGCTCGCTTCCTTACACTTCTAAATGTCTACAATGATCTCTTTTATATACAAGAGTCATTTTACAATTTGCTGAGTCAGCTTAAAATAATAATCAAAATATTACATATCAAAAATCTTGTCGGCCTCTATGTCGGTATACATCTTTTCTTCTATGCTGGTGCCGGTGTAGAGTGATCTTGTTGATGCTGGTGCACTATCTTGCTTGTGTAATGCTTTGCCGGTATGATGTCTTGTCGGTGCCATAGGATTGCAAGATTGCCATCAATGACAAAACCTTCAATCACACACAATGTTTCATTGGAGTGTCCATATGCCAATAGGTTTATGAATTTTTAGCATGTCATCAAGTTCCTCTGAACTTTTCTTGAATTTCTCTTTGTGTTGTTTTGTAGTAGCCAACTCATTTTCCAAAAGTTCCTTTTGTCTCATAAGCTCAGTTTTATCATGTTGCGTGTGAATCAGATCTATCTTTAACATATCATTTTCATGACTAAGTCTTAGATTTTCATTTCCAACATCATTGAGTCTTCTAGTCAAGTCTTCTTCATTCTTCTTCCTATCTTCAATGTCTTTACGTAACCTCATAGTCATATCTTGCATTTCATTCTTCATATTACCATTTCCTTGTCTCAACTTGTTTGCAAGTCCATTAAGAGTTTCTTTTTCCTCATCATCTTTCTGCATCTTCTCATGAAGTTCTTTTATTTTATTTTGTGCTATAGCAAGGTTCTCCTGAAGTCCTTTAATGAATTCCTTTGCAGTCCTTAGATCATCTTCAAGTTTGATCTTCTTCAATTTCTCTGCATCATAATCTACAAGAGCTCTTTCCAATTGTTTTCTTAAGTTCTCCATCTATATCGATGTCAGAATCTTCCTCAAGTTGTTAGGCTTTTGAAAATAGAGTACCAGGCTCTGATACCAATTGTTAGAATCAAAGATAGTCCCAAAGACGTTAAGAGGGGGGTGAATTAGTGTCTAACCAGTTAGCAGAATATTTAAACTTATTAAGAACTTTTTATCCCAAAATAGTGTACCGGTAAATAAGAATTAATGCAGCAAATAAGAATAACAAAGACAACATAGAGAACACACCATAACATAAGATATTTAATGAGGAAGCCCGATGTGGGAAAAACCTCAGTGGGATTTGTGACCCACAATATTCACTCACTAGCCAATGAATAAATATTACTTACAATGAGGGGCCTACACATATAGGAAGGCTAGCAACCTAGAGCTCACTGCTCAATTATAAAACACAAGTCTCATTGACTTACAAAATGGATTATCAAAATCCAATACAATGTACTACTTCAGATCAGCATCAACTATGCCAAGTTCAGTACCGGTTTAAGCTTAGTCTATTACCAAAACCTTCACTGTCAACTATATCATCTTATACAAAATATCATCTATATTCTCTCACTCTCATCATATCATCTTATCTCAAAATGACCTATAAGATCTCATACATATATATGAGTCTTTTATAATATGCCATTTCGGCTCTTACAAAGTATAATTACAATATAAATCAATAAACAAAAGTTTATTCTGTGTCGGTTTGAGTGTCGGTATGCATTATTGCTGCTACCGATGAACTTCCTATCGATGTATGTAGAAGTCTATTGTCAGTTCTAGTAACTACTGGTGGGTTTCCAGGTGATAGCCAGTTGATTGCCATCAATGAAAAATCAACTATTCTCATAAGAGTGTAGAATACCAACATACCCATGCCAGCCATCACTAGTTCCCTGTCAATCTTCACCAACACTTCACCACTGGTGGTTCTAATACACCTATTTTCAGCATCATACTTATTCATGCACTCTAGAACTAGTTCAGGGGAAGGGGAAACTACTTCAATCAACTTTCTCTTAACAATCTTTCCTATCATTGAATTACCATCTAGGTTCCTCGCCCTCTCTAGAAAATTTACCAAGTCAGCTTGAGCCAAAGAAGTGTCTCCCAGCTCTGGAAGTGTACTCACTAAACATGATGTGCAACCAAGTTTTAGAAGGGTCAGCCTCATGACATCCACTCTTACATTCCTCAAACAATTTTTAAAAAAATTACAAAATTCTACCCAAAATAAAGGATTTCACTACACTGGGTTTCTGAGCAAGTAACATAGTGGGAAGGGATGATCAAAACTCACCTATTTCTTTCATCAAATATCTATAGCCCTCAGAATTATGGAGCTATAATTACCTCCAGTGCCATTTGCTTCTTCAACAATAAGCAACTACTGAATTAACAACTTAAGGATTTGCATATTAAAGGCCCAAAAATCTAAACAAGACTTATGCATGCCACTTAATAGCTCATACAATCATGTGAAGTAACACCTAGTTTGATGAGATTCTGATGACTATATTTATTAAAAATCACTTTCATACAAGCTACTCGATCTTTCATGATTAGTTTCCATAATTAGAATTTTAAAACTTGATATGCTTGGAATATTCCTTTTACCATGCCACCTTCACCTTTCATTATCTTGTTTCTCTTTCTTATATCTCTGGAGCCAACTTAAAATGAACCTTGAACCGTGAACCATTTTTCAAGAGGTTCAATGGTTCAATTTCAACATGAGAGAACAATAATGAAGAGGACTTGATGTATAAAACACCACCTTGTGGCTCAACATACAAATAAATTGAGAACAAGCAAATACTTTAGATGAACACAAAGATGAACTTTGAACTTTGAACTAGATGAGATTGGTTCAAAGGTTTAAGTTTAAAACCAACTTAACATACTTACACTCACTCCCCTTGACAACAAAACAAAGCTGTGTGACCCACAATGTCAACAAGAAAACTTTGAACTTTGAACTAAAACACAGGTTCAACATATGAGTTCACTGAGATAGAACAAGTAAGACCAAAAGGGGAAAGCTACATAATCAGGGATGGATCGAGCCGAATTTGGCAAGACAACATTAATTATGCTTTATTTTGTCAAATTTGGGGAATTTTTACTATCAACAAAATAAAGGGGTAACACATTCAAATGGACTGAACAATGTCAACAAGCCTTCCAGAAGTTGAAAGATTATTTTCTATCTCCACCAATTTTGATGCCTCTGATTGAAAATAAACTCTTCATATTTAATATATATTAGCAACTATAACAACATTAGGAGCTCTCCTATCATAGCATAATGAACAAGGAAAAGAGCAATCTATATATTATATTAGTAGAACTCTATTTGGCTATGAATTGAACCATATAATAGTTGAACAAGCTTGCCTAGTAGTTGTCTTCACTACTCAGAGGCTGAGACATTACAAGTTGATTCATAAGAATTTACTCAGAAGCTAAGACATTACATGTTGAGTCAAAAGACAACAGTCACCGCCCACCTTTCTAAGTGGGTTATGATGTTAGGTGAGTTCGATCTCTAGTATGTAGATCACAAGGCTATAAAAGTACAAGCAATAGCAAGCCAACTTGTAAAAGCCCCAATACAAGATGCTAACCCACTATTGTTAAATTTTCCAAATGAATATTTGTTTAATATTACCTCTAGTCCTAATTGGAAACTTTATTTTGATAGTTCACATACACAGCATGGCTCAGGGGTAGCTATTCTATTCCTGACTCTGCAGGGAGATGCAATTCCTAAATCATGTAGAATTAGTTTTGAATGTACAAACAACATTGCAAAGTATGAAGCCTTGGTCACAAGATTAAGAATTGTAGTACAATGGGACACTAAAAATCTTGAAGCTTATGGTGATTCTCAATTAGTCATTTGGCAAACAAATGATGAATATGAAATAAGGATGAGAATCTCATTCCTTATAAAAAGTTGATTGATTTATATAAGAGCAATTTTTTTACAATTACTTTCATTCAAGTACCATGAATACAAAACAAACTATAAGATGATATGGCTACTATTGCCTTTATGCTTGATATTCCCTAGAATGATGCTAAATGTGAGTTCTTGGTCGAACAAGTATTGATCCTAGCCTATGAAATTCTACAGTTTGAACTCATTTGTGAAATTTTTGGTCCCAAATCCCCTTGGTACCAAAACATGTACAACTATTTGAAAACACAAACCTTACCTCTTGACTTGTCCAAAAACCAATGTCAATTTTTCATCCATCAAACTACTAGATATGTTATCATAAGTGACACCTATATTATCACTCTTTTGACCAAATCCCTCTTAGGTGTCTTGATTTTGATGAATCACAAACTATTTTGCAGGAAGTCCATGATGATATTTGTGGGGGTCATTTCAATGGTTTGTCTTACTAAGAAGTTGACAAGAGCAGGTTACTATTGGCCTACCATGGAATAGGAAGCTTGTGCCTTTGCAAAGAAATGTTTCAAATGCTAGATTCATGGAGACCCGATTCATGTGCAAGCATAGGAACTCTGGCCTATCATATCTCATTAGCCCTTCCCTTAATGGGGACTCAACCTCATAGTTAAGATTCACCCTATTGGATATTAGAGTTTTTGAAATGTGTTGTTGTCATTGATGTCAACATATTCATGTGTTATTGCAGAGAATTGGTTTATTGCAGAGAGTTGGTTTTGTTGCAGATGTGTTGATACAAATTAATGGGTTTTGAGATACTTATCTATAGTTTATTTGGTATGATTTTCAGTGTTTTGGAAGGTAATTTGATTTAGTTATGTGATCCTATATGATGATTGACATTTTTGTTGGTTTGGTATTGCAAATTTGTGATTTCTAGATTGTATTGCTCTGGAATTGATTCCTTATGTTGAGCAGATTTTAGAGAGTATTTGGGATGTTCATGTGTGTCCTCTGTTTAGATGGTTCATGATTTAAAACTTCACAAGTGTATCTTTTAGTTTGTTGGTGGTGTTCTTGAGCTTTGGTGATGAAATGATGATGATTCTTGTTATCCAAGTTGTTGCGATTATTGATGTTCTTTAATCATTTTCTATGTGTCTTAGTGTTCCATATTTATTTTTGTGCGTGTTATTGGAGATTTTATTGGCCTAGTGGTATTCCTCATGTTATATGGCTTTCTGGTTGACCTAATGGTTGTTGTGTGTTATAGATGATGTTGGCATGATATTCAGTGGTGTTGAATGTTTGAGGTTTTGATTTGGGTCCATGTTATATCCTTGCCAAGATTGTATTGGTCCTCATATTGATTTATGTATTGAGTTTGATGTAATTTTGTAATTAGGCATTATGTGTTGAGCCAACCTTGAAGTTAAGGTTGATGATTTGTATAAATAAGTGTAAGTATTGTAATCATATAGGATATATGTATATGGTTGTGTCTATGATTTGCATGTATGAACAAGTGAATTGATCTTTCAGTAGTAGAGAAGAGACAAGAAGTGTTTTTATGCAGATAATATGCTTAAGCGGAACTACGATCAGACATTTGGAGATGTTACTCTTTTAGTTCATGTAATCTAGATTGTTGTCTGATCTTTGTAAGGTAGTGAGCCTTCCCTAGGTTGTAGCCCTTTGTTGTTTTTGAGTAGTGAGATCTAGGTAATGTGCCTAAATGCATGTGCATTCCCCATTGTAATATTTACACATACTACTACAGAGTATCATCATATTGTGGATAGGTTCCCACCATGGTTTTTCCCTTAATTGGGTTTTCCACATAAAACATTTATGTGTTATGTGTGATGTTGATGTTGTGTTTATCTTTATTATTGTTTTTTCTAATTAGATCTGAAGTTGAGGTTAATTTGTCTAAGTTTTGTGAAAATTGATTCATCCCCCCCTCTCATTTTTCCCCTACATTTATGTTGCCAACAATTGGTATCAAAGATAGATCCTCTAGAAGAAGCTTGACTTCTTGAGGATATCTGGGATGGTAGCTGTTGTTTTCAAGGAGAGATTGAGATTTGATGGTACTAATTACACTATTTGGAAGGACCAGATGGAGTGTCACTTGATGTGTCTTGGAGAAGATTATTGGAAGATTGCAAAGAATGCATACAATGTTCCTTAGAATGGTCTTGTTACTGCAACTGAGATCAAGGATGTTGAAGATCATATAAGAGCTAAAGAATAATTGTTGAGTGTCCTAACTAATGCAGAGATGACTAATGTGATGGGATTGTAGAATGCACATGAGATTTGGGAGAAGCTAGAAACCTTGTATGAAGGAGATAAATATGTGAAAGTTGCTAAATTCTAGAGATTGAAAGGAAAGAATGAGTTGCTGAGAATGGGAGAAGGTGAGAATATTCCATCCTTTATGGATAAAGTGAATGATCTTGTGTTGAACATTAGGTGTGTTGGTGGAGTCCTTGAAGAAGATGAGATTATAGTTAAAGTGTTGAGATCTTTGCCTCCTAATAAACACAAAGTTGTTTCTATTGATGAGATCCAGACTATGACAATTGTGATAAGAGATATTCTAGTTGGTAAGCTTGCTACTTTTAAACTGAGCAAACTTGATGAATCACATGGAAAAAATGAGATTGCATTTCAAGCTACTATATCTGGGAAGCATAATTATGATCTGAGAGAGATTTCAACTAGGGTTTCTAGATAAGAAAGGGAAATGAGAGAGATGGAAGAACTCGAAAGAGAATTGGATGATATTGAAGCACTTATTGTGAGAAGATTGCCTAAGGGAGCTGGTAAGTATGGAGGGAAGTTACCTTTGGAATGTTTTTCATGCAATAAGATTGGTCATTTTGCTTCTAGATGTCCTGAAAGAGCAAAAAGAGTGTCAAAGTATGATAAGCCTTACAAACCTAATCACAAGTATAGATATCAAGAGAAGTGTTATTATGTTGCTGATGAAGGTGTGACAAATGATGAGTATGAGAAAGGGAATTCAAAAGATGAATTTTTGTTCATTTCTCTCAAGGAAGATGATCTGGTACCTATCGATTCTACAAGCCACATTATGGAAGAGAAAGATAAATGGGTGATTGACAGTGGCTATTCACATCACATGATAGGTGATAAAGGTAAATTTGTAAATATGTAGAAGTATGATGGCGGTGTAGTGAGATTTGAAGACAAAAAAGCTTGTGTAATTTGTGATAGAGGTTATATTTCTCTTGATGGTAAGCATAATATTGATGATAATTTATATGTTGAAATTTTGAAGCATAATCTTTTGAGTGTTGGACAGATGGTTGATAATAGAAATTATTTACAATTCATGAATGGGAAATGTAAGATCTTGAATAGCTCCAATATATAAATTGCTTCAAGAACTAAGACTAAAAGTAATATCTTTTATTTGAATGCTGGTGAGAAAATTTGTTTGATTTCTTAGATTGATGAGAGTTAGTTATGGCATAGGAGAATGTGTTATGTTAACTTTGACTGCATGATTAAGATAAGTTCTACTCAAGTTGTCAAAGATCTGCCTAAGATAGTGAAGCCTACTAATCTGATATGTAAAGAATTTCAATTGGGAAAGAAAATGAGAATTTCATTCAAGAGAAAACTATATACATCTAATGGATTATTAGATCTTGTGCATATTGATTTATGTGGACCTTCTAGGGTGAGAATCTTGCAGGGTGATAGATACTTTATGTTGTTGATTGATGACTATTCCGGGATGATGTGGGTCACTTTTCTAAGGGAGAAATCTGAAGCACTAGAGAAATTCAAAATATTCAAAGCTAGAGTGGAGAAAAAGATAGGATTGAAGCTAAAGTGTCTAAGGTTTGACAGAGGAGGAGAATTCACTTTTGGTGAGTTTAATTATTTTTATGAAGAGCATGGAATCAGGAGACAGTAGTTTGCACCGTGAACCCCTTAGTAGAATGGAGTTGTTGAAAGGAAGAACAAAAATGTTTTAGATGATGCTAGGACTATGATGATTAAAGAGAACATGTTGCATATATATTGGAGAGAATTTGTTAGCACTACTATGTATACATTCAACTGGGTGCATATAAAAGGTAATTCCGGTAAGACCCCTTATGAGTTATGGTTTGGTCATGTTTCTACATTTAGATTTTTAGAATCTTGGGAAGTAAATATTATATCAAAAGAGATGAGGAGATAGGAAAATTTGATGCAAGATGTGATAAAGAAATATTTTTGGGATATTCTACTAAGAGAAAAGCCTACCGGTGTTACAACAAAAGATTGAGAAAAATAGTGCAAAGTGCAAAGGTGAAGGTTGATGAGTGACATGAGAAGAAAATCAAAGCATGCGGATATGAATTTGATGATCGGGATGTTACTTCAAAGAAAGTGAAAACTCCGAGCAAAAAATAGAGTGATATGGAAGAGATGGTAAATCTAGATTTTGTCGGCAGTGAAGAAGTTCAAGAGACTAAAAACTAGAACAATTAGAAGACCCCCAGGTATGTCATATTAAATCATTTAGAGAATTAGGTTATTAGTGATAAAAATAAAGGTGTGATTACTAGGAGAAGAATTGCTACCGAACATACATGTTTTATTTCCAAAATTGAGCCTAAATATGTTGTTGAAGCTTGTAAAGATGAAAATTGGGTAAAAGCTATGGAAGAAGAGTTAGATCAGATTGAGAAGAACAATACATGGGAACTTGTTCCGAGACCTAAAGACAAGAATGTAGTTGGTACTAAATGGGTGTTCTAGAATAAGTTGAATGCAAATGGAGAAGTTGTTAGAAACAAAGAAAGACTGGTATGTAAGGGATATTCACAAATAGAAGGTATTGATTTTGAGGAGACTTTTGCTCCGATAGTTAGAATTGAAGCTATAGATTATTTCTTGCATATGTTGCTCATAAGAAATTTGACGTATATTAGATGGATGTGAAGTCAGCCTTTTTGAATGGTAAATTGGAAGAGGAAGTCTACATTGTGCAACCAGATGGATTTTCATTGATGGATGAAGGAGAAACAATATGCATATTAAAGAAAGCACTGTATGGACTTAAACAAGCCCCTAGAGTTTGGTATGCCAGTTTGGATAGGCATTTGATGAAGTTGGGATTCTATAAAGGTATTGTTGATAGTAACTTATATTTCAAGATAGATAATCATAATATTTTGATTGTTGAAATCTTTGTTGAAGATATTGTTTTTGGAAATGATGATTTGAGTAAGAAGGTTGTTGATGATATATAAAAAGAATTTGAGATGTCTATGATAGGTGAGATGAAATTATTTTTGGGATTGCAAATTACACAAATTGATAAAGGCATTTTCATATCTGAATTGAAGTATGTGAAGGAATTTCTAAAGAAGTTTGGGTTAGATGATTCTATTAGTAGTGGGCCAATATCCCTCGCAAGGATTCATGACATGGTTTAATAAACTCTTGTGGATTCTATAAGTGTAGTGGTTGTATAGGGAATTGATAGGTCGATCTTTTGGTGCAATGACATCCACACTTGTAACAAGTGGTATCAGAGCTTGGTCACAACTTTGAATCATGCAGGCCACAGCTAGTGACGTTGGGAGGGGGATTGTTGGCACGGGATTCACAACATGGTTTAAGAGCCTCATGTGGATTCTATAAATCTAGTGGTTGTATCAGGAATTAATAGGTAGATCTTTTGGTGCAATAACAACCTTAGCTTGTAACAAATTCCAAACTTGTTGGAACTCCTATGGTGACTAGATGCAAGATGAAAAATTGTGATGAATCTTTGAAGGCTAACCAAACCCTGTATAGATCTATGATTGGTGGAATACTATATTTGACTCAGACTAGACCTTGCATTATGAATGATTCATGTCTTGTTGCAAGATTCCAGGCTAATCCTAAAGAAAGTCATGTTACTGCTATGAAGATAATATTCAGATATATGAAGGGAACAATTTATTATAGTTTGTGGTATCCAAAGAATGATGATTTCATCTTGAGTTCTTATACTGATATTAATTGGGCAGGTGATGTTGATGACCAAAAGAGCAATATTGGTGGAGCATTCTTTTTGGGAAAGAAGTTGATTTCTTGGGAAAGCAAGAAGCAAGATGCCATTTATTTATCTACTATAGAAGCTAAATACATTGCTACTGCTAGCAACTATACTCAAATAATTTGGATGAAGAAGATGTTGAAGGATATTAGAGTTGTTTATAATGAGCCTATTATTATATATTGTGACAATTCAAGTGCTATCAATATTTCTAAGAATCTGGCATTGCATTCTAAGACAAAACATATATCAATTAAGTTTCATTTCTTAAGAGAGAAGGTGAATGAGAAAGAAGTCAGATTGGACTATGTATCTATAAAGGAGTAGACTATAGATATCTTTACGAAGCCTTTGTTTGGAGATACTTTTGTATATCCAAGTCCTCTAGAATCATAAATATGCCTTTGTCTTTTCAATAAGTCATCCAACTGTGGAGCACTAATCCTGAATTTTTCTTTATACTCACTTGCAGTAGTCGGATCATCTCTTAGAGTAGTTATTTGTCTTTCAAGTTCTTGTTCATTGTTCTAAGATTGTGCCAAATTAGTTCTCAATAGATTATTCTCATGAGACAATCTGCTACATTCATCAAATTTGTTCTTCAAAAATATAACAAGATTATCTTCCTTCTTCTTTCTGTCCTCAATATCTTTTGATAACCTCATAGTCCGATCTTGCATTTCATTCTTCATGAGAATATTTGGTTGACTTAGTTTCTGACATTGTCCCTTAAGTGTATTCTTTTCCTCATCATCCAAGTTTTGTAAAAGTTCCTTTCTCTTGGCTTGAGCAGATGATAACCTTTCTTGCAGGATAAGAATGAATTCATTTGCAGAATTCAATTCTTCTTGCAATTTCAGGTTCTTTATCCTTTCAGCATCATAATCCTCAAGAGCCATCTCAAGTTGCTTCTCCATATCCATGTTCAAATATTCTAGTTTTAGGATCTTTCTCAAGCTGTTAAACTTCTTTCGAGGTACCAAACTCTAATACCAATTGTTGGGATCCAAGAACACTGAGAGGCGGGGGGGGTGAATCAATATTATGCTGGTAACACTGGATTTTATCCTTTTATACCATACACATATAAACTAGTAAACAAATAAACATATTACATGAAGCAAATAAACCATCCACATAAATGAACACCATAACACACAAAATTTGTATGTGGAAAATCTCAAAGAGGAAAAACCATGGTGGGATTTGTGACCCACAATATCAGTTCATTGGCCATATGAAAAGATATTACATATAATGGGGGCCTGCACATTTAGGAAGGCACACTACCTAGAGCATATTGCTCATCACTAAAGAGTCTCATTGACTACAATCTTTTGTTGATGTAAAACAATAAAAATGAACTCAAAAATGCATATGCTACACCAAATAGAGTTCTGGTTCTAGCTCTGCTATGTACCAGTTCATAAACCCTGAACACTACTACCGATATCTCTTCTCCTCCAAGAATGATTTCCCAGCTATCTATAGATTATTGCATGATATAACACTTGCATACAAATGATCTACATACATATACTTTGCATTATATAGTTCTACTATTCTCCTATGTCTCTTCTTATAGCACACTTCAAAATGACCTAGCAGACTGACCTATATACCCATTACAAACAATATGCCTTATGTCAACTTACAATGCATTACAAAAGATATACAATGTCAACCATGACAATAATTACAAAATTATTTTCTAAATAAATCTCCCTTGATGTCAGCTTCCTTGAAGTATTGATGCCAGTGTAGCCCTGAATGCTCCAAAGCTGGTAAATGATTTCCATCAAATCTTGTTGCCATCAATGACAACAAAATGAATCCGATGAGTGTCAACTGCCAGCAGTTATGTGATCCGATGTGTTGATTGGCTTTTTTATTGGTTTGGTATTGCAAAGTTGTGATTTCTGGATTGTATTTCTTTGGAATTTTTTTTTTTCAATAAAAGTGGATTATTCCACTAAACTTTTTTATTAATGTTTTTTTTTTTTTTTTACACAGGATTCAAAGAGCATACCAAAGGAAAGAACCCTGGGAAGAAAACCTCCAGTCATAGCTCATAAAATAAACCTATAGTATCTAACGGATCAGTTTATACACCTCGCCCAAAACCACATACAAAATGCAGTCACAACACATATAATATCAGTTTTGCATAGAACCCATATGACAATTTGCCAAAAAAAAAAAAAAAACCCATCGGATAATTTTCAAAAGTAGACTCTACAGCTGCTATCAATGGAAGAAGACAAAATTTTCCAAAGCTCTGTGCCAAATCTTGTGAGCCAAAAACCTTCCTACAAAAAATGAAAGTATCAAAAAACCTTTGGAAAAACACTATTGTATCAAATACCATGAGCTCGAACTCTCCTCCAGACAATGAACATGAATACTTGAAATGAAAGGGGAAAGCGAGAATAATTATCATCATAAAATTTTACATCAACATTACTTAAGAAAATCATATAAATATTTCTGCAAACCTTCCCATACCCTAGAAGGAATTTCCTCAAAACCCACCTCTCACTGATTAGCATTGCTATCAATGGCTAAATTTGCCAAATAATCTGCAATCTTATTAACTTCTCTGTAAGAATGGGATACCAAGAAAGATTCAAACAATTCTAATTTTTGTAAAATGGGATCAAGTATATACTGTAAATTCCAACAATTCAATTTCTTTTTCATAACACATTGAATAATCACCATAGAATCACCTTCAATTATTAAGTCCTTAATTCCCAAAGAGATTTCCATATCCAATCCAAAAGACAAAGCATGAAATTCTGCGTAATTTTTAGTTTTAAAACCAATAGCATGACACTTACCTTGAATAAAATTTGCATTGTGATCATAAATTACCATGCCTACCCTAGCCGGCCCAGGGTTACCATGAGAGGCCCCATCAAAATTCAATTTAAAGTGCCGCTGTGGAGGAGGTTTCCATCTAGCAGAGCATCTCTTACCTATTGCATCATTCCTTTTTAAAATTGAACCATGAGAGGGTAAAACTGACAGCATCTTCCAAACTCTAGTAACTCTACTATCCCAGTGTGAAAAAGAAGTAAGATTTTCTAAATTCTTATAAATAAATAACAAAGCAGCCTTGGAGATTGAAGACTCAATTTTTAATAGAACCTCAGATACAGGAGACCTTGTTTTTTTAAATATCCTATTGTTTCTCTCTAGCCAAACATTCCAAATCATAATAGATGGAGATATGATCCAAAGGCTCACATAAAAAGATGAGGCAAACACAAAGGGCCAAGATCTAAAATGAGAAATGAGATCCTTACCAATAACAAAGGATATATTTAACTTATCAAACAACCACTGCCATCATTCATAAGCATAATCACAATGTAAGAACAGGAGTGAAGAAGATTCCAAATTTTTGTTACAAAGTACACATTGGAAAATAACAGTAATACCAAGCCTGTCTAGTCTCATACCTATAAGGACTCTATCCTGAACTACCAACCAAGAAAAGGCTCCAGCTTTAGGAAGACAAGTCGAATGCCAAAACAACTTATAAGGCCAAGATGATAAATCTTTAGCATACATAAGAGAGTTGTAACCATATTTAATAGTGTACTTACCAGAAATATTCTTTGTCCAAATAAGTTCATCCTTAGAATCATAAAGAAATACAATTCTATCCCCCAAAATCTTCTCAAAATCTAATTTCATGCTTTGATCAACATCTAAGAAATCAATGAACTTCCATCTAGCTAGCTTAAGGGGTCCACTAGTCACAATTTTAAAATAATCTGCTACAAAAACACCCCAAAGGGAGGAAAGAATAGTGATCAGAGGAGACCAATCCCTAATATTCACCAAAGGTGTGTGTCCATTCCATACTTCATCCCAAAATCTGACCTTTCTACCATTATGAACAATCCAAGAGAGATGAGGCAAAATAACTGATCTACATTTACAAAGGAAATTCCAAATAGTAGAACCCGAAGGCAAATTTGAGACTTTAAAAATGTACTCTCTCGGTCCATTATTTAAATATTTGGCAAACATAATCTATGCCCATAAGGAGCTAGGCTTGTCATATAATTTTCAAACCAACTTAGCACCTAAGGCTAAATTCTGATTCTCTAGACTCTGAATTCCTGTTCCCCTAAGTTCCTTAGGGAAACATATCTTATCCCATGCAACTTAAGGAAGTTTCTTCCTACCATCTTTATTATTGTTCCAAAGAAAATCTCTAAGAGTATAATCTAAACTAACAATCCTACTTTTGGAGACTTCAAAATAGACTTGAAATATATGGGAACTGATAGTTCTGATACTTAACGTTAAGTACAGATGCCAAGATAATAAGATGAGAGGGGGGGGTGAATCATACAAACTTAATCTTCCATAAAAACATCAGATTCAACCTCGGTAACCTATACTTCAGTAATATAACCAAAACTGCTAAACATGCAAACTCAAAAGCATATAAATATCATAACACTCATAACACTAGATTTAACGTGGAAACCCAAATAGGGAAAAACCACTATGGGATTTTGGACCCACTAAGAAATATACTCTTCTAGAGTATGCTCGGTTAAAAGAAAATCCTATTAAAGATTACAAACACATTGCTAGATGTGACCCGATTAAGGGATTTCCCTCATATCTGTTAGGATCTTCACCTTGTTAGAAGTGACCTTGTTAAAGGATTTCAAACACTCAATTAGAATGTCACCTTGCTAGAGGGTTTTACAAATAAGACTGTTAAGTCCACTCAGTTAAGAGATTTTCTGTCACTTTACAAAATAACAGTAATAAAAATCTATCTGCAACTTCACATGTAAAATGCTAAAGTAGATTCTTATTTGCTCAATACAATATAGACATAGAACTAATCTTGTCCTTTTGCTGGGCTCTATACTTTGTTATTCAAAACAGGTCTTCAAGCTTCTATGCTCGGTAATCACTATGTAGCATCCCTATGCATACACTTGGCCGCATACATTGTTTATCAATCAGTTCCTTATTTACAAACAATTCGCCAGTCGCTTAATCTCCTTGATCACATTTCCCATGATCAATCATAGCTATCAGATCTTTAAACTTTGACCAGGTTCAATGTATCCTTTCATCTGAAAACATTTTACCCCACCTAAGAACTTGCATACATTTCTTGGAACTTGTGCTAGGGTATTGCGGTTCAATTTGAGTTGTAGATCTTCCTGTCGATTTTCCTTTGCCATAGATTCTTTAACAAACTTCATTCACAACATACCAATCATTTAATCATAGCCAGCTCATCAACTTCCTTCATTAAATAATACTTTTATTCATTCAATGCATTTTGTTATTACTCGTTTACAACTTGGTAAATACTAAACTTCACTCGGTAGACATTCTGCCTTCATTAACCGATAGCGATAACCTTAGGGTTTACCGACTAGGTTCTTTGCTCAGTAACATAGTATAGTATTAGCCTTACAATCAATAACATATGTATGATGTCAAAACAATCTAAACATCATGATCTCATCATTGTCCAACTCGGTAATAGTTGCCCATTGAATAACTTATTCCTCCCCTTATTCATCATATCCTTTCTATGTCTTTTACCGACATCTTTATACTCATCAAATCATACTTCTCAAGATATGGCAACCTCATACTGAATTAGAAAATCAATTTCTTGACATAAATGACAAAATAATAATATGAAGATAGTAAACATCCTTAATCAGTTATATCCATACTCATCAACAACCTTCTCAATATCCTTATTGAAATGCCAACAATCTCTCCTTGTTTGTTATAATTTCAAATGCCAACAATCTCCCTCTTTGGCATTGATGGCAAAACCAATTGATTTGGATTGCTATGAGATTCTGAAATGTTGAAATGCTCTCCCCCTGTCATCAGATTTCTCCCCCATACATTACTCTTCTCTTCTTCTTCAGTCTTCTCCCCCTTTGACAACAATGCCAAAAAGTAAAGAACTAAAACATAATTTCTTCCTGTATGAAGTGATTTCCTGCTATTGTGTGTCAATTTAGTCTCGGTCAGAGCATTTATGTCTCCAATTCTTGTTCCCTATATTGTTTCATGTATTGTTTCCTGCACACCTTTAGAAAACATCCTAAAGTGTGTAAATCAGCATCAACTCCTAAAAGATATTCTGTAGAGTCATCGAATTGATGCTTTCACCGAACTCAGTTAGTGAGTAGAAGATAGGGGTAGGACCCCTAACTTACTTCTGAGATACTCAAAAGTGTCCCTTGGCAGTGGATTGGTGAAGATATCTACTATTTGTTCCTTTGTGCTAACATACTCCAACACCACTTTCTTCTCTTGAGCTTCTTCTTTAAGATAATGATATTTGATAGAGATGTGCTTTGTCTTAGAGTGCATAACAGGATTCTTTGAAATTTTAATGGCACTAGTATTGTCATAGGATATAGTTACTAGCTCGGTAAATTTTTTATTTATACCTTCCAACAGTTGCTTGATCCATTCTATGTTGGTACAATTCAATGCTGTAGCAATGTATTCAGCTTCTGTTGTTGACTATGAAACACGTCCTTGTTTCTTGCTAAGCCAACTCACTAGTCTTTCTCCTAAAAAGAAAGCTCCTCCACTTGTGCTTTTCCTATCATGAATGTTGCCTACCCAATCAGCATCAGTATACACTTTTAAATCAAAGTCATTTCCTTTCTGATATATTAAGCGATAATCCTTAGTGCCTTTCAAGTATCTAAAAATTCTCTTGATTGTTTTCATGTGTGTTTCCTTAGGATTTGCAGAGAATCTTGCAACTATACCTATTGCATGTGCTATGTCTGGCCTATTGTGAACAACATATTGCAACTTTCCAATCATGGATCGGTAAAGTGTCTCATCAATAGATGCAAATTCATCAACTTTCCAATCATGGATCGGTAAAGTGTCTCATCAACAGATGCAAATTCATCATTCTTTGATAGTTACAATTAGTAGTCATAGGAGTACTTACTGGTTTTGAATCCTCCATTCCAGATTTCTTCAAGATTTCCTTTATGTACTTGGATTGAGTAATGAAAATCTCATCTTTCATTTGTAGTATTTGTAAACCTATAAAATAATTTATCTCACCAATTAATGACATCTCAAATTCTTTGCTCATTTCATTTCCAAAGTTCTTGCATAGAGAGTTACCACAAAAGATAATATCATCAACAAATATGGCTGAGATTAGTATTCCATTTTCATCATTCTTCATGTACATATTGTTGTTTTCACTTGTCCTTATAAAACCAATCTTGATCAAATAAGAGTGTAATCTCTCATACCATGCTCTAGGTGCTTGTTTCAGACCATATAAAGCTTTGTTCAATTTACATACCTGATATTTATTCTTGTCTTCAACAAATCCTTTAGGTTGTTCAATAAAAACTTCTTCTTCTAATATACCATTCAGAAATGCAGATTTGACATCCATTTGATATACCTTAAAATTCTTGTAAGCAGCATATGCCAACAATGTTCTTACTCCTTCAAGTCTAGCCACAGGTGCAAAAGTTTCACCATAATCAATTCCTTCTTCTTGAGCATAACCTTTGCAAACTAGTCTTGCTTTATTTCGAATGACCTCACCTTTTTCAATTAGCTTGTTTTTGAAAATCCACTTTGTACTGATTATATTTTTGTCCTTCAGTCTTGGGATTAGAGTCCATGTGTCATTCTTCTTGATTTAATCAATCTCTTCTATCATAGCATTTATCCAATCTTCACTGTTAAATGTCTCTTTCACTATTATTGGTTCAAATTCAGATATCAAACATGTGTTCTGTCTCAGTTTGTTCCTTGCCATCACTGGATCATCCTTATCTCCTATAATTTGACTTGATGCATGATGTCTTCTGACATACTTGGCTAATACAGGCTCAATAGGCTCTGTATGATCTTCTTCATCACTCGGTAACTGGATATTCTCTTCATTTCCTCCTATAGTTTTCTCGGTAAGACTTGTTGGTTAAAAATAGACAAATTCATCATAATCTTCTAGTTCCTTGGAATTTCCTTCATCATTCCTTTCTGCAAATTCATCAATTTTCACATTTTCACTTTCTACTATTTTATGAGATGATTTGGTCAGACATTTAAATGCTTTACTTCTAGAAGAATAACCAAGAAATGTTCCTTCTTCATTTTTCTGATCAAACTTGCCATTTCTATCATCTTTGTGTACATAGCATCTACTTCCGAAGATTTTAAAATAACTTACATTAGGTTTCTTGTCATACCAAATTTCATATGGTGTCTTCAAAGTTCCTTTCTTTAGTTGTACTTAGTTCAGGGTGTAAACGGTTGTGCTTATTGCTTCTCTCTAGAATATTTGTGGCACTTTCTTTTCAATCATTAGGGTTTTGGCACTATCCATAATAGATCTGTTTCTTCTCTTAGCAATTCTATTTTGTTGTGGAGTTCTCGGTGCAGAGACTTGTCTTTTTATACCATGATCATTGTAGAATAAGTTGAACTCATCAAATGTGAATTCTCCTCCTCTATCTGATCTAAGACATTTTAGTTGTCTTCTTGTTTCATTTTCAACTCTTTCCTTGTACTACTTAAACATTTGGAAAGCTTCTGATTTTTCTTTTAAAAACATAACTGACATCATCCTTGAGTAATCATCCACAAATAATATGAAATATTTATCACCATAATAACTTTGAACTTTCATAGGACCACAAAGATTAGTGTGCACAAGATCTAAAATTCCCTTGGTAGTATAAGACTTACTTGTAAAGCTTGATCTTGTCATTTTACCCATCTGACATCCTTAGCATATAGCATTCTCAGGTTTTTCCAAACTCGGTAGACCTCTTACTCGGTGCTTCTTGCTTATTTTGATCAGATTATCAAAATTTACATGACAAAACCTTTAATGCCATAACCAGGTATCATCTATTTTTGCATACAAACATTTATTCTGAGTTGAGTCAAGGTGAAATGTGTTACCTTTTTTTTGTGTCCTAGTAGTAGCTAACTTTCCATGCTTGTCATGAACTTTGACAATTCCTTTCTGAAATCATATTCAGTATCCTGTATTGTTTAGTTGTGCTACACTCAACAAATTGTATTTCAAACCTTCAACCCAATAAACATCATTGCATCTTGCATTGTCAAGAAGTGTTATGGATCCTTTACCTTTTACTGGACATGGTGCATCATTACCAAATCTTACATAGCCTCCATCATAGTCTTCTAACATAACAAACTTGTGTTTATCACTTGTCATGTGATGTGAGCATCCACTATCTATGATCCAAGAATCATTAGTATTTATGTGAGATATTAGGGCTTTTTCTTCATACCTTTCTTCATCTAATCCATCTTTGATAGCCACATAAACTACTTCCTCTGTATCAGTTTCATCTGATTTATCATCATTGGATTCATCATCGGCTTTTAGCATGACTTTCTATCTCTTCTTATGAAGTTTCAATGTCCTCTGTAATGATTATCTTTGTGTCTATCATCTCGGTAATCTCTCTTTTTAGTAGAATCTTTTTCAGGACAGTTAGAAGCCATATGTCCTATCTTATCACAATTGAAACATTTCAAAGGGAGTTTTCCTTTATACTTACCTTTGCCTCACGGTAACCTTCTGGCTAAAAGTGCTTCAAACTCTTCTTGCTTTCTGATTTCCTCATATAGTTTGTGTACTTCCTTCATGTTCTTACGAAATCTTTCACTTGCTCCATTGTGATCCCCTTTAGTGTACTTACTCACTCCATCATTGTAATCATCAAATTCACCAATATGAAAAGAACTAAATGCAGATTCAACTTTATTTACCGATGACCCACTGTTATCAAAGTTACTTAACTCAAATGCATGTAGCTTACCAATAGTAGCATCTAAATAAATTGAGATATTGGGTACAGACCTCAATTCATTGATTGCAGAGACTCGAATTGCATAAGCTGGTAGAAGGGTTCTTAACAACTTACTTGTTATATCCTTTTCTTCAATAGTTCCACTTGCTCCTTTGATTTGATTGACAATCTCCTTTAGTCTTGTACTATATTGGGTTATGTTTTCACCTTCATTCATCCTCATAGATTCAAGTTGTCCTCTTAGACTATCCACTTTTGCACTTTGAACATGTTCATCTCCACCATACACAGATATGAGCTTGTCCCACATTGCCTTTGCATCATTGCAACCTTCTAGATCATTAAACTCTGAATCGGTCAATGCAGATGTTATTTCAATCATTGCTTGAATATGTTCTTGCTTTGCCTTTATTTCTTCCATTGTCAATGGATAGGTGCTCGGTGTGATGAAATCATTTCCCTGATAATATACAACATATTCTCCAACTCTAGATAGGTGCAGCTTCATCCTTTTCTACCATGTAGAGAAACTTGACTTGTTTAGCTTCGGTGCATCCCTCTTATACATCTTTGGATCTTTTCCTCAAGTACCTTTAAACTTTTTTTCATAGTCCAAAGCTCTGATACCAATTGATAGTTCTGATACTTAATGTTAAGTACAGATGCCAAGCTAATAAGATGAGAGGGAGGGGGTGAATCATACAAACTTAATCTTCCATAAAAATATTAGATTCAACCTCGGTAACCTATACTTCAGTAATATAACCAAAACTGCTAAACATGCAAACTCAAAAGCATATAAACATCATAACACTCATAACACCAGATTTAATGTGGAAACCCAAATAGGGAAAAACCACAGTGGTATTTCAGACCCACTAAGAAATATACTCTTCTAGAGTATGCTCGGTTAAAAGCAAATCCTATTAAAGATTACAAACACATTGCTAGATGTGACCTAGTTAAGGGATTTCCCTCAGATCTATTAGGATCTTCACCTTGTTAGAAGTGACCTTGTTAAAGGATTTCAAACCCTCAATTAGAATGTCACCTTACTAGAGGGTTTTACAAATAAGACTGTTAAGTCCACTCGGTTAAGAGATTTTCTGTCACTTTACAAAATAACGGTAACAAAAATCTATCTGCAACTTCACATCTAAAATGCTAAAGCAGATTCTTATTTTCTCAATACAATATAGACATAGAACTAATCTTGTCCTTCTACTGGGCTCTACACTCTGTTATTCAAAATAGGTCTTCAATCTTCTATGCTCGGTAAGCACTATGTAGCATCCCTGTGCATACACTTGCCCGCATACATTGTTTATCAATCAGTTCCTTATTTATAAACAATTTGCCAACTGCTTAATCTCCTTGATCACATTTCCCATGATCAATCATAGCCATCAGATCTTCAAACTTTGACCAGGTTTAATGTATCCTTCGATCTAAAATCATTTTACCTTGCCTAGGAACTTGCATACATTTCTTGGAACTTGTGCTAGTGTATTGCGGTTCAATCTGAGTTGTAGATCTTCCTACCAATTTTCCTTTGCCATAGATTCTTTAACAAACTTCATTCATGACATACCAATCATTTAATCATAGCCAGCTCATCAGCTATCATGCCCAAAAATTAGGGCAAGAATAGGATAAATTTTTTTTCATTTTTTTTTTATAAAACATAACTTTTAAAAGCATTAAATTGACAAATATAAAATGCCACAACATGTTTCATCTTAACTATGTTTATAGTTAATCTTTTCTACTAGCTTCAGGTACGCAAATTTTTAATTAGATTATATATGGGATCCTACAATACATAAATACTATTTTAACTCTTCAAATTAGCCCAATAGATTAATCTGAATCCAAAAATCTAAATTTGATAGACAAGGAAACCAGTAATTTCCAATAGTTCTTATTTGCCTTTAAGAAGAAAATTAAATTATTCTCAGCACTTAGATTTTTTTTTTGTATTTATTCTTCCTAACAATTAATTAAATATTAGACTGAGCTAAAACAACTAAATTTATTTAATTAAAATTAAATATCACTTCATTGATTTTTGACTCAAAATTAACACAATCTATTGGAATTTAAAATATTAACTTCATTAACATATGATTTATAGATGTCTCAGTCTAATTAATTTTTAACATAAATAATACTTCATTAATAATTAAATTTATAAAGAAAGTATGATCTATAAAGCAATTACCTATAATTAGGTTCATCTCCAAATAAAATAAATATTTAAATCTAAAGATTTGTTTTATTCTTAAATTTCCATAACTTTCTAATTATATTTTTAATTAATATAATGACTTTCTTTTTTTTTTCCAAATTTATAAAAGACAATGCCATGCAAACCCTAGCTAGGGGTTTTGCATTATAAAATACTCATTATATTTTAAATTTTACCATTGTTTTTATATTAATACCCTAGCCCTACCCAGGCTAGGGTTTAATATTTTATTTTGACTTGGGTTTACGTGCAGGGGCGATTGGAGGTTTCGTGGTAGCAGCCATGGTGGATGGGTAGAGGCACTAGCTTTTGGAGGGGAGTAGCGGTGGTGCCCGAGCCCACCATTGACTGTGGGCCTCTGTGTGGAGCACGGCCCGCACAGGGAGCTGGGGCCCCTATGAGGGTCGCGACCCGCACAGAGGCTACGACCTCTATGAGGGCCGTGGCCCGCACAAGGACTGCGTGGCCGAAGCCCTGCGGGGGTTTCTAAAAGCCCCTTTTTAAACCCCTTTTTCTTTGCTAAATTTTTTTTGTTTGTTTATTTTTTATTTTTTTTATTTTTTTATAATAATAATAATAATAATAATATATATATATATATATATATATATTTACGTATATATATACGTTTTCATGTGCATGTAAGTATATTTATATTTATATATAAATATTTATATAAATATATATACATTTTTATATCTATATATTTGTTTATATATATATATATATTTATTTCGTAGGTATTTATATGATATATTTTATATGTATATATATAAGTATATACATGAAATTTACATGTATATGATTACATATATTTATATATAACTATATTTTTTTATACAACAGAATTTACATATTGAATAGTCCATAATATTTTGATGTTAGGTAAGTATTCGAGCAAATTACTGAAGCATTATATTGTTTCCTTTTGATTTATTTCTTTGTATAAATTTCCTAGATGCAAAAATAAATTAGATGGATTATGAAAGATTCTGATTTCAATTATAGCAAAAGTAAAGTAATTAAGTTGTTTATTGTAGATGTTATTTTCAGTATATAAATAATGTCAGTATTTAAAAATACCTAAATTCAACTATATCAAGGACTAAATTTAATAAATTTACCAACAACCTAATAAATCTAGATTTTATTTAAATAAAACTATAATAGATTAAGATTTTCATTTTCTGCAATAATTAAATTGACAGATTTTGCAAATTCTACAGCAACTAAATATATGGCTATAATTTATTAATCTAGAAACCTTAGAGATGGATATACAATCTTTGCCCTTATTTTTTGCAATTAAAATAAAAGATAAAATCACAGATAAAATAAATTTACAAAATTTAATAAAATGACTTTTTTTTAATTTCCATGAACTAATGCATGCAAATCAAATGCCTTTCTTTCCTAATATAGTATTTAAATGCATAAAAGGAATTAAATAAATCTCTTTCTTATCAAAATATCCTACAACACAACAATGTTATCTTTCAGAAATTTAGAAAGCTAAAACAAAGTTACTTCTTTCTTTTCTGCAATATTGCTTGAATAAATATTACATAACATCAAACACATTCCCAAGTCTTTATAGTCACTTTACAAATGGGTCCCTCCTTTCAATTTAGTGAGGACTTTCAAAGTACAATAGTTACATTTACAACATTTTTCTGCAACAAGCTAAATCCAGCCACATCTACTTGTCCTACTATTTTCTTCTATCAACCTGCAATTAAATTGAAAGCTATGACCATGGAGTGCTCACCTCCCAGCCTAGGCTAACTAGTAGCCACCATCGAGCTCGGAGAACCAAGCCCTAGATAGGATTACACACATGCAAACACAAAAGACAAGGGAAAACACAATCTCAAACACAATCCCAACCCAGGCTACACTACACCACACATTTGTGATGTCTTTTCAAGGGTGGTAGTGGACCAAGTACCCTAAGGAGACTACAAGTATGGTAAAACATATAGCCACCTCATGGCAAACCAAAACATATAGCCACCTCATGGAAAACCAAATACATCAAGTATAACAACCCCACATTCCTTATGCCCCCCAAGGCATTCATGCCTTATTTCCCTCCTTATGACCCCCAATACATAAACAAGCCATGCAGCAAGGGTCACATAAAATCCCTTGTGATCACTCTCATAATGAGAGCCTCTCACTCGAGGGCTATCACTTCTACCACCCACAAGACCATCCTCTCTCCCAAGAGTAGGAGGTCTTGATTACTCCCAAAACACATACATTGCATAAACACAAAACACCAAATAAATTTCCAAGAAATACATGCACAAAAACCAGTCTTTTTTCACAAGCATTTTTTTTTAAAAACAACATACAATAAGAAAACATTACAAGAACAATAGAACCTATTATCACTGTTTAAAATTTGGGTTTTCCTTTCCCATAATTGGCTAAGTTTTTGAAATTTTGAATTAGACACACTATCAATTGCTTCAGCTCTGTGTTAGGCCCTAGGGGTTTAGGGTTTTAATTTTAAATCGTTCAATGTTTTATCAAAAAACCCTCTGGTTTCTATTCCTTCATTACTTTATCCACTTAAGCAATGGGTCTTGGGGTCATAGGAAGTGTCTCCCCCTTGTCATTTTCCTAGGTGGTTATTTGAATTAATCATAAAATTTTACGCCTTATGTATTCTCTTCCTAATGTTGTCGGGCCCAGTAAGTTGTGCGCAGTTCTCAGGTAGATCTATGGTTTTCGCTATTTCATTAGGCGAAGTTGTGCGTGGTTTAAGACTTGTGAAATGGCGAAAGGGAGAAGCATTCTAAATGGTGCTTTTGGTCCGGTTTAAAGAGGCTTCATCTCATCCAAGATCCAATGGTTGGTGTTATTTCACAGCCTGAACTTGCAAGTGAAATACCTTTCGCGAAATGGCAAAAGTGTTTGGTGGGGCCTTGCAGTGAAGACTTTCTAAGTGACTAAAAGGTGATCAAGTCCAATCTGATCTGATAGTTTGTGCTATTTTGCAAGATGGAGATGCTCAACAGTTAGCTTTCACGAAGTGGCGAAATGACATGGCACTCCAAGTAGATGGTCTAGCTGGTCGAGAAGGCAAGTAAGATGATGGCACATGGGAGAGGCCACAATAGTCAGCAAGGCGGGTCTACAGATTAAAAGGTGGGTCCTAGAGGTGAGTCATGCCGCGGGATAAGAAGTGACCTAGCAGATATAGGTGGCAAGGATGAGGTGGAATCTAGTGTTTTCTCTTAGCGAATGAAAAGTTGACATGTCAGCTTTGAAAGTGACTAGATACTAGGTGTTTGAAGTTGAGTTAGAGGGCCCATGTTTGTCGGATTCAGTTCAGATTGTTAAGCATTGAGCAAGTCAAAAATAATCTAATGGCCCATGTGAATTGGCAAAGGTAAAGTGCTCATGTTTTATGCCCCATGAAATGGCGAAAAGGTTTTTCATCCCCAAAGGCAGATAAAGCATGAGGTTAAAGGAGGATCAACTCCATTTTGATCCAAGGGCTCGCGTTATTTCATGGTTGCGAACCACCCGAAGGATATGCTTCGTGAAATGGTGAAAAGGAGATAAGGTATCTAGGTGTCATGCTAGATGGTGATGTATCTATGGACACATGGTTTTAGAAGAAGTTGAGGGCCCACCAAGGTGTAATTGGTGGTATAAGGGAGAGACACATGGCTAATGTTGAACTAGGCTTGAATGGTTTTCTAAAACTAATGGTTGAGTGCCACGTGGTAGTTAGTAACCAATGAAAAGGTGGCGTAAGTAAAGCAACCACAAAGGTTTCCCTTAAAGGATGGTCATCTCTGATCTGATCCAACAATTCGCATTGTTTCATGGCCTGAAGTTGAAAGTTGTTTAAGCCTCATGAAATAGTGAAAGACCGCTAGTAGTCAAGGTAAAGGCGCAGTTAATGAAGATGTCAATAGTTTCGGTAAGAGTTAAACGCTGAGTAGTTAGAGTCCCATCTAATGTCTGGCACAACTTTGCGAAGGAGAAGTGCTCAAAGGATAAAGCCCGCAAAATGGCAAAAAGGAGGTGGGGCCTAGCGCGAAGGTGAGACTGTTAAGTCAGTGTAAAGGCTGATCAAGTTTCTTTTGATCAGACGGTTGGCATGATTTCGTTTAACAAAATTGCCCGAAGGTTATGCTTCACAAAATAGTGAAAGAGCGAAAGGAAAGAATGTGCAAGAATATTGTGACCCGTTGGAGCGAAAAATTTGAATTCTCTCAGGAATTCAATTTTGAAGGGACGACCGAAGCATGCGGTATCAATGTCATAGTTAAGACCCTGGGTACCATATATGATCTCCTGTCGATTGAGTAAAGGTATCATTCAAAAGAATTGTTGTAGAGGAGCAGATACAGAGCTATTTTCTTCAAATATAGAGCAAGTCAATTCAGTTGTAGAGTGGATTCCTTTGAGATAAAAGTAGGTTTTCTTGTACTCTTGTGTGGCAATTTCTTTGTGGTGTTTTAATTAAGGTCTTGATTTGTCACAGGACCAATGGGGGGTAGTATTTTAATTGCTTGCATATTTCAAAATGGCACCTAAGAGAGAATTTTTTGGGAAAGTTAATTATCAGGAGAGGGCCATTTGTGATGATTTTCTTGAACAGTTGACATTGTCAACTAATCAGGCATCAAAAGTAAAAGAATTAGTGCCAAGAGCTCCTCGCTTGAAGATAGGAGAAGGGTTGTATGATAAGGGTAATTGGTTGAGAGATCCATAGGTTGGGTTTTCTGGGTTGGGGTTATTCAAAGTTGGATTTGGAATGAGAAATTCTCCAGCCCTGTAGAATAGCATCTGGGAGTTAGATGTAGGGAAGTTGGTAGTTCCAGGGGTATTCAAGGATATGGATCTATTGACTCAAATTGCACATAATTATGATCTAGTCACAAGGAGCATTAGGGACATAAATGGGAAAGCCCTCATTGAAATCAATAATGAGGAATTCAAAAGTGCTTTTGGGCTCAATGAGTTTACCAATTTTTTGGAACCATTTAATTTCAAATCATTAGCTCAAATATACAGTGCACAGAGGAACCACCTTAGAAATGGGCCTCTTAAGGAATTTTTTGTGAAGATAGGTGGGTTGACAGTTGTAGGACCCAACACTAAAGAGCCCTTCTCATTGAATTTGTTCACCCTTAGGGCTAAGGGAATGTATTGGTCACTTTGCTAGATTTTAGGAGAGGATGCTGAAGCAAATATGCCCAATCACTACTTGCTAATGATTGCTCAGATTTTGAATCCTTCTCTTGTAGTAACATTTGATTATGCTTCTTTCATTACTGATGCTATCCATGGAGGGTTGGTAGGAATAAAAAATGGGAAGGTGGATAGGCCTTTTAGATGGTATTCACTCCTCATGCATCTATTTTTGTTCAAAGGTGGTGATTACTTTGCAAGTGGATTGGACCTCATAAAAGAGAAAGAGGGAGAAAAGACACCAATGCAACTATGGAATACTATGTTGTCATGGGACAGAGATGATGCTAGTTTCTTAAAATTTGATAAATATTTTGCATCGAAGATTAGGACTCTCCTCTGCTCTGAAAACCCAAGAATCCCCAAGGTTCTTTTGGAATTTGCTAGACCAAAAGAATTTGCAGAAAGCATAAAGATTGTTCATAATTGGGGTGATATTTACTTATACCCTATCTCCATAGTTTTTAGAGTTTTTGGTTTTAGAGGCACTCCATTCTTATTGCCCTATCAGGTCCCTCTCAAAGTGGGAATTGCAGAGATTCTCAGAGAAATTGGTAGTGTGCAAGAAGTAGAGCTGACAGGCAAGGGTAAAGGGACTATTTTCCCTATGGTTACCATAGCCCACCAATTTATAATAACTAAGGGAGGTTGGAATTGTTTTGAGGATTTTCTCAAACCTTATCATTTGTCAACTACAATATCCAGGTGTGTCGATCTAGAAGACTTCTTCAATGGCATGTTTAGAAAGAGAGTAGTGTGTAGAGGTAGACCCCATCAATTTTAGTTTCCTAAAGACCTCATTAGAAATGAGTTTGATCTAGATGAGAAGGAGCTGAGGAAGGAAAAATGGGTGGCTTATAAGAAAGCCTTAGATTTTGTACATCACTTTGATGCCAGCTATGACCCATTGTCTAGCTTTTTCCCTTTTGAGGAGAAAATAAAGTTCTTAATTATTTGCTTTGAGGATGTAATGCAGACTCTGAAAGAAAAGAGGGAGGCTGTGATTAAAAGAAACCCTGAAAAGGCAAGAATGGTTTTAAGTAGGTTTGCCTCCACCAGAGAAATCCCTCCTGGTGACTATACATTGCACAAGAAATCTAATTATAGTGTGCTGATGCCTACAACAGGGGAGCCCTCTACCTCCAAAGGAAAGAGGAAGATACAAGATGCCATTGACATCCAAGAGAGCCCAAAGAAGAAGAGAGTAGGAAAAGAAGTACAATCTGATACACCCTTGTACTCTCCATCCCAATCCCCTATTCACATAGGAGATGAACAGGCAGCAGCTGAACAACTGATACAGTTAGGCAGTCTAGGAGAAATAGCCTACACATATGATGAAGTAGAAGAGGGAATGCCAGAAGAGCCCCTTGCTACTGAAATGAACATCACTACCAATGAATTTAAGGGCCAGGAGTGGGATCTTGAGATCAAATAGGCCAGTGATGACTTCTTGGCTGACAACAATTTTGTTACATCAGGAGCATTTATGCAGTTTGTATGGAAGCAGAACATAGACAAATACAATGCAAGATGTGAGAAGAGAAAAGGTGAGCAACCTCACAAAGATCCAGCTTTGGTGGAGGAGGAAATAAAGCAAGAAATGATGGATGAATTTAAGACCATCACTCCTGAGCAATGAAGAGATATGGTGGCACAAGCTGGAGTGCTCATTCTCCCTGAGTGGGACATAGCAGATGCCTTGGTACTAGAGGCAATGAGAAAAGAAACCAAGCCCATGGAGGGAATCACTTTCAGCAAAGATAATGCTCCACTTTTCATGTGGTCTCTCAAGGGAGATGAGAATAAGAGAAGTAAGGACACCCCAGGGTCAAACTACCTTGGTGGAATGATAGTGAAGAGAGTGCAGAATATAGGGGTGGTGGAAGCTGCTAGCACTGTGTTAGAGACTGCAAAATTTAGTGTTGCAGTAGTAGAAAGGGAGGCTAAGGAAAAAGTAGACCTCCAAGTCAAGTTAGAAACAATTTTGAAGGTTTATAACAGTGCTAAGGAGGAGGTAAGAGGTAAGGATAGCATCATTGCTAAGTTGTAGAGCTAGTTGATAGGACAATACCATCAAGGTGAGTCTTCAACACTGATGATCTCCTCTTCTCCTATAAGACCTCTACCTACCAGCCCCATTGTTGAGTTCCCACCATCTCTAGCACCTTCTAGCCCCCAAATGGTTAAGATTACTCCTCAAGAGTTAGAGAATTTAAAATAGGCTCAAGCCTTGTATGCAAAGAAGTATGAGGAAAGAGTAAGGGCTACCATCTCAAGTTTTGCAGATACCATGAGTGCCTCACTATTACATGACAAGATTTTGGATATGTGGAATGAGCTCAATGGAGATAAGGCCATTTTGACACCTATTTTTGACAAGTGGAAGCCTAGAGAGCAGGAATTGGAGCTTATTTATGTATCTTATGATGAAGCAAGGGCTGATCCTATCATCAAATCCACTTGTGACACCACCAAGGACTTAGTAAAATTGGCAGAAGGGGTGGATAATGTTGACAGAAAAATCAATTTGTACAAAAAGGAGTATGTTGAGCAGGTTTTTGAATTGCTTCTGAGAGTTTTTGTCAGCCTAGATCAACTAAAGGACAAACAAGTATGGCTTAAGGAATTAGAGGCCAAACTGTCAGCCAAAATAAAAGGAGTTGTTGACTTAGATGATCCTTCCTTCTTTGTTGTAATATTTCAGGAGATAGAGAAAATAAAATCTCATTATGGTTTTCTCAATTCAGAGGTCAACAAGATGAGAAATTCCTGGAAGAGGTTAACCAAGGCAAAGGAAAAAGTGATTAATTTTGCATGGCCAATGGATGATGTGTACAATGAGTGGACTAGAAAATATGTCATCCAGGATGTAGAGTAGTTAGAGGGCACTCCTGAATAGTTAGAAGAGGTTGCAACTAGACATCAAGTAGAAGAAGCTACAGAAGTTGAAAAAGACTTGTAACTATTTTTTGTAAAAGGCTTTGTAACTTCTTCTAGAAAAAAAATGATTGTAACAAATTCTCCTAGGAAAGTCCAAAGCTATGTGCATCCATATTGTTATAAATGGATACTAGGACTAATAGAAAAATGATTGCAAAGAATTGTAAGAAAATGCTGCAGAAATTTATCTGAGCTTTTCTAAGTTTAATGGAGAATATTCAAAAGTTTTTGTAATACTTTGTTGAAGATAATATCAATATACAGACCATGGGCTTTGAGTGAAAACTTTGTGTCATCTTCAAATGTGTTTGCAATTGTTTACTATTTCATTCTGAATAATCTAGGGTTATTTTGTTTGAATAGAGTTGTAAGGCAACTTTCAGTAGATATTCTTATTACCTTTTCTCTTTAGGAGGGGAATTAAATATGCAAGGATTATTTCTACTAGTAAATTCTCTGTAGGATACTTTGAATCTTGATGAGCATAGTTTAATTTGGTATGCATAAATTCTTGTGTGTGTCAGGCATATATAGGGACCAACAGAGGCCGAGCCAATGGGATGTGTAAATATATCTTGTTTAGGGAGTATTGTTTGAATTTAGATGACTCTGTGACCTTGGATAAGGCACTGGTATAGATCGAGGTTGTCTATTACATGTTTTGTAGGTCAAAATTTTGAATATGAGTATAATTTTCATTCCTTTGTTTCAATTAGTTTCAAGGTGATTAGATCCATTGGTTTTCTGGACTGGTTTGATGTGGATTTATCTTTTGAAAGTGTGAATTTAGTTCACAAAGGTATACCCACCTGGACTCTGAGTATGTCCGAAGTGTAGAAGGTTAATCAAACCTTGTCATATGTTGTCCTAAGAGTTTCCTTCCCTTTAATATCTCTTCTACATAGAGTTTAATCATTTTATTATAAGGATGTTGAAGTGAATCAGATTTTGAAGACAACATAACCAACCTTAAACTGTCCAAAGGTATGCTAGTTTTGTTGAGGATGAGTAGCCAAATTCCACAATTCTTCTCTTTCTACCCTTAGCCGAATTCTCAATCCAAAATCTATCTTTTTCTTTTCAAAATTTCTTTGTCTCCAAAAATGGAGAGTGGGTGATTACCAACAAAATCTCACATTCTTACTTAAGAAGACACTAGTGAGAGTTCTCACAAGTTTCTAAAACTGGCAAGGAAAGTAAGGTAAAATGGGAAAGGGAACTGTAATTCAAAAAGGAAGGTTTACAACTCAGTTGATCCTTCTAAGTTCAATTTTCGCACAACTTAGAAAAGTCACTTTTTAGGGTGTCAAAAAGGTCACATGGGAGTAGAAACTTGCCTAAAATTACCCCTAACCCTTAGGTATACCTTATGGGCTTTAGGAAACCCTATTAAACTACCCCTAGGTGTCCATTTAACCCTTTTAAAACCCGTCTGAAGTTAATTTTCGGGTCAAACCTAAGTTGACTTCCCCTAAGATTCTCTTCCCAAGTCAATTATGGAGTCACATTACATTAATTGAAAAAGCTATAGTTAATTAAACAATTCCCTCCAAGAGACAAATTTAAAAATTCAAACATAAAACCACACATGTGTCAAGTGACACAAAGAAAATACTTTTTCAAAATTGCACATGAAATCTTGTCTCTTGTTGGATTTAAATAAATCAATTAAATAACATTTAACACACATGCATCATTTACCATTACAAATAAAATACAACACAAACGGGGTGTTGTCTCTCCAAATAGACAAACCCTGGTTTTACGAACATACATAGGTCTAGGTTTGGTTCTCCATAATATTTCCATGGTCACATGGATATCTTTTCCTACGCCACTCAAATGCACATTAGTAATTTCCAATAACCTTGTATAATATTAAACACATGAATTATAATACACATCAAACACTTCGCATACAATTTACATTTGAACAATTCAATATATCTCATATCCAAATAAATCCACATAAGCAATTATCATAATCTCATAATTTTGATCTGTACATACACATACATCCTATTTCTATTATCATAGTAAAGTCCTGGAAATCCAAAAGTGGCATATATCATCTCAAATTTATCCTAATCTAGAATCATATTGAGTTCTATATCATAAAGCATATAAATGAAGCATCAACATTCATCAACATTATCCAAATCATGGAATCATATAAGTTCTAAATCCAGACATAGCTAACATACATTAGATCAAGATTATCCAATCAATGGATCTTTTAGGATTTCAAATTCATAACACATCAAATGTACACCACAAGGTGCAACAACTCTATAACTTGGTTCAATTACTTTTCTCACCAATCTATCTATCTAACATAGTCCATTCTATTGAATTATAAAGCATTTATTGATAGGGTCAAACATGGTCAACTAAGTTAATCAAAGCTTGGTTTGGGGAAGGCCTTACATCCTCCTCCCCTAGAGTTTGACTTACTCTACAACCAGGCACCTCATTAGGGTGTTAATAAAATATTTGTTAAACCGTCCTAGGTGCATAATTTTATCCCAACTTTCTTAGGTGACAAGGCAAAAGAAAATTTAGGTTCTTCAATTCCGCCCTTCTATAGGGTAGTTTAATACCACTAGGGTTTATAATGTTTTTTTTTTTAAAATTTATTAGGCTCCAAGGTTAAAGTTTCATAGGGTGCATTATTCGCAATTCCCATACATTAAGGTACATAACAATCCCATTCTAAGGGAGTGATGGAATTTATCAATACTTCTTTTAGATATCATCCATGCAATCATCTCCATACCCATGCTAAATTTACCAGTCGACAATCATTACTTTCATAATTCATTAGGCCTAGATCACACTATTGCTATAAATTTTTCTCTTTCAGATTGCCCACAATTAATTTTACTTAGAAGGATATTCCTTCCCTTATCTTAATTTGATAAAATATATTCTTTGTTAATTCTTTGTGCCTAATTTCACTCCTTGCAGTATTCTTCCGTGACACACTATCAGTGGTTCAATGAACATGATAGACATTTACACAAATCACATCACTAGGGCTAGTTATATCAACCATCAAAATGGCCACTTTGACACTTTACAAGATCAAAATACAAGTTACTTCTGCTAAGTCCAATACAAAGAAGAAAAATGTTGGCAATTGAAAAGTATTAAAACTAGAAACATGGCAAGTGCCATAGTTCCAATAAAAGAAACATAAATTTAGTGGTCCTCTCTTCATAAAAAGAAAATAAAATAAATAAAAGAAAGTACTAGCCCCCTAGGTCACAATATACTTTTCAAAGAAAGTTGAAAATACTGACGAATTAAAACTCGAAACAAGATGACCATACTGGTCATACCCTAGGGAGTAACCACAACACATCACTCAAGATCACACGTCCTGAGTGTGTTAGGAAGTGATTATTAGACTTTTAAGGTTCTTAGCTTCTTTATAATCCTTTATTGATTTAAGAAATAAATTCTTATACACGAGAGATTGCATTCATTTTTTTTTTTAAATCATGTTCCATTTTAACCTTCACGCGCTTACTATTTCAAGCAACACTTTTCGATCTAATCCACTATCTAATTAGGGTTATTAACATTCTTAATTATATTCTAATCAGGTGCTTGCACTTTCTCTACCATTCTTTGTCCATTCCTCTTGCACTTAAACTTTTTGAACACTTAATTTTACGCAATCTATGCTTAAATTGAGGTTAAAGCTTAACAAGCTGATCCAATGAAACCTTAGGTTTCAACAACACTCCTAAGCGATAGGATTAAGAAAATTACTAACATAACAAATACGATAACTCCTGTTATCAAGTGGATCAAATAAACTTAATAAGAGCAATAATAATTTCACTCAAAAGTCTCTTTCATTAGAGTTGCATTTAATAGTACTTAATTAGGTCATCTTTTACTAATTAGACATTTATATAGTTACTTGGTTTAATATCAATTATTTTATATATATCCGGTTTCCTCCATCATGTTAGTACATCCTTCCTTAATAACTCAATTTATTATGGCTTCTATTATTTATCTTAATACGTTAAACCTTGATTCAATGTTACGTGGTAGCTCAAGTATTGACACTTTCATGTATTACACACACGGTTAATAGTTTGGTACAAAATTGACACTTGTTTACTTAGAATCTCCTAGGATTTGATAATGTAATCTTATAATTTTGCTAGGGACATCATTTGTTTTCTTAGCACCGAAAGCTAGCTCCTTATGCTTTTACTTCTAACATTCACTTGCCTTCATTAGGTAGGAGCTTGTGCCAAATTACTCACACTTAAGGTTAAGAGCCATTTGGGGTGGAATTATTGTCAAGTAAGATTGATAACGGTTGATAACCATTTCTGCCAAACACATTTCAAGACATATTTCAAGCAACTCAGAGAGTGGAGTTATTCTCTCCTACTTCACTTATACAACTATGAAATCAAGGGGGTGTGCACTTGAAAAGTGACCAACACCCATCCTTTTAATTAAAATTTAGTAAAGAGGGAAGTTGCCTTGTTCCATATTACTTATTTATATTTACTAACTAGCCATTTCCAACATATCACAACTTATGATTTCCTTCAATCCACAAAAATAAACACCTTATCATCATAATATTTTGTTACCTAATTACGGTATAACTTAAGGGTGTCCAATAACTACCAATGTCTTAAGACCCATGCTAACCAGATAATTCGGCTCCTTATCTATGTTCTCATAAAATATTTTATACTGCCAACTATTTCACATTAAATCTTTGGTATTATATTACTATTATACTATTTTTCCCTAAGCCATTTCCATCTGCACGTTGTTTCATCCATCCTTAATGTTTTCACATACCTCCACACTTGAGTGCCATAAATTTACAAACCTAATTTGGTTGTGCCTAGTAGATAAATTGTTTTACATACTGTCTTGGACCTAGTAGCTAACCATGATTGGGTTGCACTTTTCTTCTTAGTTTCTGAACGAATATTAGTTACTCATTCCTAGATTATAAGATCCTAATACTTTTACACTCCTGGCACTTCAATGGGGATTTTTGTATGATTCCCAAATCAACTCTACTCTCTCTTTCATTATTTACTTTCTTCAAGATTATCTTCCCATAAAGGAACTAGTTGAGGTTTTACTTGCTTGTTTCCCTAATTACATAACCACGGATGAACTTAGATTTTTTTTGTAATTACATGTTTTAACCCAAGAAGTTCATGCCTCCTTTCTCCTTATTTAACTCATCTATAGTATTACTATGATATTCTGATCAAGGGAATTTCCATTCATCATTTGAGATCTTATCTGCAGGGTTATCCAACTCTAGCTCCACTATATTGCTACAATCATTATCTAACAGATGCTCTTAATAAGAAATTTATCATGACCACATTCTTAAGGTACCTAGTCATTAGGATAGGTTAATGCTTTTATCTGAGATTTGCAAGAGTTCCTTTTAACTATCCTTCATTGTTGTCTCCAATGGTGGCCTTGATCTTTTTAACCATCATAATTTCACATAGCTTAAAATTTTATTTTGAACTATCTCAATTCTTATTTATCTTGTTTATGGTGCCTTCATCTTAGGTCTAACTATCTTGCTTGACTTGCCATGTCAAGTACATATCTCGATTGATGGCATCTTGTTAGTTTACCATTTGAGGTATTTTACTGAAGAATTAACTCCTCATATTGATTTGACTAGGGAAATCATTGTGTTTAGGTTCAAATTGAATGGTAACCTCATACGTAATAAAGAACTAAATTCTGTTAATAATACCAAAATTACTTCATATGAATAAATAGTTGAATATTTCGCAGCCTTTAGGGTTTTATTACGCCATAAACCTTATGACTAATAATTTCAAATTTAAGGGCTTTTGGTGCCCCTTAGAACCCCTAGAATTGATATATGTTGATCTATTGATTCACAAGAATTTTTCACTTATGTTTCTCTTTATTATTTCGCAAGTTTTCACCTAGGTGTTATACTTCAAGCCATAGTTTGTTTTCAACTAAGTTATGAATGTAGCCCATGTTCACCAGTGTATGAACCTGGCTCTGATACCAAAATGTCATCCCAAAACTTAGGGCAAGAATAAGATTATTTTTTTAATTTTTTTTATATAACATAACTTTTAAAAGCATTAAATCGACAAATATAAAATGCTACAACATGTTTCATCTTAACTATGTTTATAGTTAATCTTTTCTACTAGCTTCAAGTACGCAAATTTTTAATTAAATTATATACGGGATCCTACAATACACAAATACTATTTTAACTCTTCAAATTAGCCCAATAGATTAATCTGAATCCAAAAATCTAAATTCGATAGACAAGGAAACCAATAATTCCCAACAGTTCTTATTTGCCTTTAAGAAGAAAATTAAATTATTCTCGGCACTTAGATATTTTTTTTTTGTATTTATTCTTCCTAACAATTAATTAAATATTAGACTGAGCTAAAACAACTAAATTTATTTAATTAAAATTAAATATCACATCACTAATTTTTGACTCAAAATTAACACAATCTATTGGAATTTAAAATATTAACTTCATTAACATATGATTTATAGATGTCTCAGTCTAATTAATTTTTAACATAAATAATACTTCATTAATAATTAAATTTATAAAGAAAGTATGATCTATAAAGCAATTACCTATAATTAGGTTCATCTCCAAATAAAATAAATATTTAAATCTAAAGATTTGTTTTATTCTTAAATTTCCATAACTTTCTAATTATATTTTTAATTAATATAATGACTTTCTTTTTTTTTCCCCAAATTTATAAAAGACAATGCCATGCAAACCCTAGCTAGGGGTTTTGCATTATAAAATACTCATTATATTTTAAATTTTACCATTGTTTTTATATTAATACCCTAGCCCTACCCGGGCTAGGGTTTAATATTTTATTCTGACTTGGGTTTATGTGCAAGGGCGAATGGAGGTCTCGTGGCAGTGGCCATGGTGGATGGGCAGAGGTGTTGGGTTTTGGAGGGGAGCAACGGTGCTGCGGAGGGGAGCAGCAGTGCTACCCAAGCCCACCAGTGGCCATGGGCCCCTGCATGGAGTAGGCCTCGCACAGGGAGCCTGGGCCCCTGTGAGGGTCGCGACCCGCACAGAGGTTGTGGCCTCTGTGAGGGTCGTGGCCCGCACAGGGACTGCGTGCCCTGCGCGGCTGAAGCCCTGCGGGTGTTTCTAAAACCCCCTTTTTAAACCCCTTTTTCTTTGCTAAATTTTTTTTTGTTTGTTTATTTATTTTATTTTTTATTTTTTTATATATTTTTTTTAATAATAATATACATATATATATATATTTATATATTTATGTATATATATATGTTTTCATGTGCATGTAAGTATATTTATATTTATATATAAATATTTATATAAATATATATACATTTTTATATGTATATATTTATTTATATATTTATATATATATATATATATACATTTATTTCATAGGTATTTATATATATATATATATAAGTATATACATGAAATTTACATGTATATGATTACATATATTTATATATAACTATATTTTTTTATATAACAGAATTTACATATTGAATAGTCCATAATATTTTGATGTTAGGTAAGTATTCGAGCAAATTACTGAAGCATTATATTGTTTCCTTTTGATTTATTTCTTTGCATAAATTTCCTAGATGCAAAAATAAATTAGATGGATTATGAAAGATTCTGATTTCAATTACAGCAAAAGTAAAGTAATTAAACTATTTACTATAGATGTTATTTTTCTGTATATAAATAATGCCAGTATTTAAAAATACCTAACTTCAACTATATCAAGGACTAAATTTAATAAATTTACCAGCAACCTAATAAATCTAGATTTTATTTAAATAAAACTATAATAGATTAAGATTTTCATTTTCTGCAATAATTAAATTGACAGATTTTGCAAATTCTACAGCAACTAATTAAATGACATACTCTAATAAATTTAATAGCAACTAAATATGGCTATAATTTATTAATCTAGAAACCTTAGAGATGGATATACAATCTTTGTCCTTATTTTCTACAATTAAAATAAAAGATAAAATCACAGATAAAATAAATTCACAAAATTTAATAAAATGACATTTTTTTTATTTCCATGAACTAATGCATGCAAATCAAATGCCTTCCTTTCCTAATATAGTATTTAAATGCATAAAAGGAATTAAATAAATCTCTTTCTTATCAAAATATCCTACAGCACAACAATGTTATCTTTCAGAAATTTAGAAAGCTAAAACAAAGTTACTTCTTTCTTCTCTGCAATATTGCTTGAATAAATATTACGTAACATCAAACACATTCTCAAGTCTTTATAGTCACTTTACAAATGGGTCCCTCCTTTCAATTTAGTGAGGACTTTCAAAGTACAATAGTTACATTTACAACATTTTTCTGCAACAAGCTAAATCCAGCCACATCTACTTGTCCTGCTATTTTCTTCTATCAACCTGCAATTAAATTGAAAGCTATGACCATGGAGTTCTCACCTCCCAGCCTAGGCTAACTAGTAGCCACCCCCGAGCTTGGAGAACCAAGCCCTAGACAAGATTACACACATGTAAACATAAAAGACAAGGGAAAACACAATCTCAAACACAATCCCAACCCAGGCTACACTGCACCACACATTTGTGATGTCTTTTCAAGGGTGGTAGTTGACCAAGTACCCTGAGGAGACTGCAAGTATGGTAAAATATATAGCCACCTCATGGCAAACCAAAACATATAGCCACCTCATGGAAAACCAAATACATCAAGTATAACAACCCCACATTCCTTATGCCCCCCAAGGCATTCATGCCTTATTTCCCTCCTTATGACCCCCAATGCATAAAAAAGAAATGCAACAAGGGTCACATAAAATCCCTTGTGATCACTCTCATAACGAGAGCCTCTCACTCGAGGGCTATCACTTCTACCACCCACAAGACCATCCTCTCTCCCAAGCGTAGGAGGTCTTGATTACTCTGAAAACACATACATTACATAAACACAAAACACCAAATAAATTTCCAAGAAATACATGCATGAAAACCAGTCTTTTTTCACAGGCATTTTTCTTTAAAAACAACATACAATAAGAAAACATTACAAGAACAATAGAACCAACCTTAAACTACCCAAAGGTATGCTAGTTTTGTTGAGGATGAGAAGCCCAATTCAAGAGTTCTTCTCTTTCTAAAACAATTCGCCAACCACTTAATCTCCTTGATCACATTTCCCATGATCAATCATAGCCATCAGATCTTCAAACTTTGACCAGGTTCAATGTATCCTTTGATCTGAAAATGTTTTACCCCACCTAGGAACTTGCATACATTTCTTGGAACTTGTGCTAGGGTATTGCAGTTCAATCTGAGCTGTAGATCTTCATACCGATTTTCCTTTGCCATAAATTCTTTAACAAACTTCATTCACAACATACCAATCATTTAATCATAGCTAGCTCATCAGCTTCCTTCATTAAATAATACTTTTATTCATTCAATGCATTCTGTTATTACTCGGTTACAACTCAGTAAATACTAAACTTCACTCAGTAGACATTATGTCTTCATTAACCGATAGTGATAACCTTAGGGTTTACTGACTAGGTTCTTTGCTCGGTAACATAGTATAGTATTAACCTTACAATCAATAATATATGTATGATGTCAAAACAATCTAAACATCATGATCTCATCATTGTCCAACTTGGTAATAGTTTCCCATTGAATAACTTATTCCTCCCCTTATTCATCATATCCTTTCTATGTCTTTTACTGACATCTTTATACTCATCAAATCATACTTCTCAAGATATGGCAACATCATATTGAATTAGAAAATCAATTTCTTGACATCAATGAAAAAATAATAATATTAAGACAGTAAACATCCTTAATCAGTTATATCCATAATCATCAACAACCTTCTCAATATCCTTATTGAAATGCCAACAATCTCTCCTCGTTTGTTATAATGCCAAATGCCAACAGGAACAACGTTCAAAATAGACTTGATGAGAACAATTTTACCCGCCAAAGATAACCATCTATGATTCCATGAGAGAATTCTTTTAGAAATGACCAAAATAATCTTATCCCAAAAACCAATCTTATCCTATTTAACAAAAAAAGGAATCCGAAGGTAAGTACATGGAAGATTTCTAGTCTCAAATCCCCAAAAGGATTGCAACCTATGTTGAACCAATTGTGATGTATTAAGGAAAAAAATCTTTGATTTATCAACATTCACTTTCTGACCAGAAAATGATGCATACTTTTGTATTTCTCTAGAATTGATTCCTTATGTTGTGCAGATTTTGGAGAGTGTTTGGGACATTCACGTGTGTCCTTCATTTGGATGGTTCATGATTTGGAATTTCACAAGCGTATCTTTTAGTTTGTTGTTGGTGTTATTGAGCTCTAGTGATGGAATGATGATGATTCTTGTTATCTAAGTTGTCATGATTGTTGTGGAGGAATTCACGTTTCTTGTTGATGTTCTTTTATCATGTTTGATGCGTCTTGGTGGTCTGCATTGATCATTGTGTATGTTATTAAATATTTTATTGGTCTGGTAATATTCTTCATGTTATACAAATGTATGGTTGACTTGATGGTTGTTGGGTGTTGTAGATGATCTTGGTGTGATATTTGGTGCTGTTGCATGTTCAATTTTTTGATTTGGGTCCATGCTATGTCCTTGCCAACATTGTATTTGTCTGCTTATTGATTTATGTATTGTGTGATATAATTTTCTAATTAGGTCTTATGTGTTGAGCCAACCTTGAGGTTAAGGCTGATGATTTATATAAATAAGTGTTGTAATCATGTAAATGTGTATCTGTGGTTGTGTCTAAGATTTGTATGTGCAAACAAGTGAATTGATCTTTGGGTAGTGGAGAAGAGAAGGTAAGTATTATTGTGCAGACAATGTGCTTAACCAGAACTGTGATCAGGCATTCATAGATGTTATTCTTTCAGTTCATGTCATCTGGATTGTTGTCTGATCTTTGTAAGGTAGTGAGCCTCTCTTGGATTGTAGCCCTTTGTTTTTTTTTAGCAGTGAGCTCTAGTCAATGTTCTTGAATGCATGTGCATTCCTGATTGTAAAATATACACATACTACTATAGAGTATCATCATATTGTGGGTATGATCCCATCATGGTTTTTCCCTTTACCAGGTTTTCCACGTCAAAAATTTGTGTGCTATTTGTTGTTGATGGGGTGCTTATCTTTGTTATTGTTGTTTTTTGTCAGATTTGAAGTCAAGGTTAATTTGTCTAAGTTTGGTGAAAATTGATTCATCCCCCCTCTCAGTTTTCCTACATTGTTGTTTCCAACACACACTACTTTCATTATCACAACTACTGAGTACTTTACCAAATGGATTGAAGCTATTCCTATGACTTACATCACTGACATCCAATTTTCCAAATTTATACTCAATTACATCATATGTCATTATGGAATCCCTTTGGCTAATGTTACTGACAATGGTCGCCCTTTTGAAAACTAAGATGTAAAAGAACTCTACACCAATTTTCATATCCAACATCACTTTTCCTCCCCATATTATCTATAGAGTAATGGTCAAGTTGAGGCATCAAACAAAACCATCAAAATCTTTAAGAAAATTGTGAATGATGCTAGCCACGACTAGCATGTACAACTTAATCTTGTTTTATCGACATATTGAACTAGTATCTCACTACTATATTTGGCACCAATTTTTGAAGAATGTTTATTGAAACTTTGAAAAACTATTGTTGGATTATCGATGAAACTCCCATACAAATTTCATCACTAAAATTTTCTCTTTCCAACGAACCTAAATTCGTCGAATTCTTGACGAAGTCTCATCGTAAAATGCCATGAAAAATGAAACTATTTTTTGTCAAAAAAGTGACAAAAAATTCATCCATCTTGCGATGAGCAATAACTACAAAACATTGCAAAATTTCTCTTTCAAAATGTTGAAAAAGAACCAAAAGTTTGTTGCAATTTCAATGATGTGGAGCAGATATTACGATGTAAATATCATTGTGCATACAACAACTCCATTAGAAGTATTTTGTGGTTCGTCACAATTTTGATGATGTGAAGCATGCCATTACAATAGAAATATCATCATGCATACAACAATTTTGTCGAAAGTTTTTAGTGGATCATTGCAATTGTGACGATGCTGAGCATGCCAGTACGACGAAAAATATTGTTGCACATACAACAAATTCATCAAAAGTTTTGGTGGTTCATCACAATTGTGACGATGTGGAGCATTCCAGTATGACAAAAATATCGTCGCACATACAACAACTTCATCAGATGAATTTAGTGGTTTGTCGGTTTGTGTCCGTCAAAATTGCGACAAAAATGTGTTATTTTTTAAAAAAATAGTCATTCAAAATATGCTATTGCTAACATTTGTATTCATCAAAATTCCATAGATTTGAATGAATTTTATTATTGGTAATAGAGAGTGTTGGCATTGTGTTGTCATTAATGTCAACCTGTATAGAAGGATGCAACCGATATGATAGATTGTTGGCACTGCTATCATTGATGTCAACTGGTATAGCAGGATAACCAGTATAGGAGAAGAGTTGATGTATTCTTATTGGTGACTATCATCATGCAAAAGAGTGTAAACCTATATGTATGGGTATGCTAGAGGTACAGTAAAGCAACAAGTGAGAAAAAGGTTGTTGTCATAGTGATGCATACAAACAAAATGAATAGACTACATGATGGGTTGTTGATTGTGATGAAGAGGTGGAATGTTACTTGAATCACATCAACATCGGAGGTGAAGTATGAGAAGTCCACCAGATTGCTAGTGTAAGGTCAACTACCAAGATTCCCACTGGATGATGAAGCTATCACAGGTTAAGTGATAAGTTGACAGAGTATGATGCTTCTATGATCAAGCTGACATATGGAAATATACTGAGACATATGTCAAGATGAAGATGTATCCTCCCCTTGGTGAGGTCACACTTGTACCGATAGAACGATTCCTTGAGATAGGTAGGTGATTGAATGCAGAGATCAGATGAACAAAAGGAAGAATGAGGAGTTGAGATGGTGTGTTTGTCATCTTGACAAACTAGTTGAGAGTAGAACTGATTAGATGAAGAAGGACACTTGTGAGTCTATAGGAACATACATGGTAATACCAGGATGCTAATGAAGGATGGTGCAGAACAGTTGGAGTTTGATGATTTGGTGTCATCAATGTGTCTCACCAGCAAGAAGGAAAGTATGTTGTCCATCAGCAAACACATTTATTGGAATCTTCATTGGTGATAGTTAAAATGTTATGTCAACCAGTGGAACATCAGAGAAGACAAAGGGAGTATAAGGAGAGTTGTCAGAATAGCTATGTTGCTGACAAGTGAACATATTCACAGAGGTGTTTCACTGGTAGACAAGTGAAGTGTAGACATAAATGTATACATCGAAAGGATAGAAAATGTGATGGCATGAAGGTTAGCCAATAAAGTATGATATATTGGCAGGGTTATTATACCAGTGGGTTTGGTAAATCGGTAGATGTGCATTGATAGTGAATGATGGTTGGTGATCTTGTCTGAATTGACATAGATGACTCAGCTAAGGTGGATAATGACAGTGATGCCACATGGAGGTGAAGTGGTGAACTTGTACAGGTCGGTGTAGAGTGATGATGAGGTAGTTGGTAGTTGGTTCGACATTAATGGTGATTGCGAAGCTCAAGAGAGGATGAATCTAACCATATCCATGGTGTGCACTGATTGATACAGATTATCTAGATGTAGATCAAAGTTATTGAGGAAATCCATCGAGCCCTTAATGGTGATTGACCAAGAGGTGTGCCGAAAGATTGATTGCAGGTTGCTGAAAAAGGAAGGCATGTTCTGAAAGGCATGAAAATGGCAGATATGTGTAGGCAGACATCTCTGAGTTGTGATTTGATCAAATTTGATTGGATTCAATGTGCCTCATGATCAATGGAGAAAAACCTAAGGTGCCAAGTTTGAATGTGGCTTTTGGTGGGAAGACTGGGCTATAAATATGCAAGCCAAAGATATTGTTTTGATATTGGATGGGAGAGGATATAGATGTTGCAAAGGGATTGAGTGTGGTATGAGAAAATTTAGATCAGTCAGAGTAAAAATAGAAAAAGAATATAACAACTGAGTGAGTCAAGGTTAAACCGACGAAAGGGTTTAACCAGTAAGGTTAAAGCAACTGATTAGCAACAAGAGTGAATCAGAGAAGATAACTGGTAGGTGCTAGTATCGAAAGGAAGACAACAGAGGGTGCTGAAGTGCAGCACAATGAAGGAGAGATCCGATGAAGTAGCAGTAGAGAGAGGTGAACCGGTGTAGCAAAGAAGGTGTCTAACTAGAAGAGTGAAGTATATGCAATGGTTACAAGATTCACTTGTAACAATATAATGACTTTTGTATTTGATGCTATCATTATGATCACTGAGTTGCAGCTCAGTGCATGGGTTGGATCTCCTTGGGTTGGTACCCTAAATCAGGGGTTGGTGCCCTAAATCAGGGGTTGATGCTCCTTGGGTTGGTGCCCTAAATTAGGGGTTGTAGCTCCTTGGGTTAGTGTCCTAAACTTTGTAACAAATTTTATTGTGAGGTTGGATTGGAGCAGTAGTCTGTTAGTATTTAACCAGTGACTGAGAGGGGGGTGAATCAACACTTTACCAGTTTTACACAATTAAAATTTTTAACTCAAGTCCATACTAACATAATATTCATCAATACAAACAATTATTGCAAAAGAATATGCATGCATGAAAAGATACATAGTAACACCAAGATTTATCTCGTGGAAACCCAAATGGGAGAAAAGCACGGTGTGAGTAGGAGCTCACAAAATTTGTACTCTTTTGGAGTATGCCGAGTGAAGAGCCATCCCTATTAGGAGATTAGAAAGACAATGTTAGGTGCCACCCAGTTAACAGATTTTATTTAAGGCCTATTAGTACCTTTACCTTGTTAAAGGACTTAGAAACATCAATTAAGATGTTACCCAGTTAAGGGATTTTATAAATGGAACTGTTAAAGTCCACCCAGTTAAGGGATTTGAGTTGCAATGGTTATAAAGAAATAGAAAGATGATCTGATGGAGTAGCTATTGATAGCTTGAGCAGATCACAATGAAAATCATACTCTATCTGCACCGGTTGTGTTTTCTCTACACAACACTGATTTTCTTCTTATACCTTTGACTCTGCACTTTGTCGGTCCTTTAATCCTTGGCTCTTCACTCTATCGGTCCTCTAACCCTCGGCTCTGCATTTTGTCGATCCTCTGACCCTCAACTCTGCACTCTATTCTACTCCCCATGTGTTCACAGATCTCTTTTCACATGAACAACAACATGATCAGAATGAATTGTGTGAATATATTAGCCTATGGTTCTAGCACCAACTTTATTTCCAAACATCAAATTCAAAATTTTGTTTCTACGCCATAAATTACTCTCCAAAAATTATTCCAAGAATATTGGTCAAGATAGTCATTCATGCCGATAAGTCCACTGGTTGACTGTCGATTCAAGTGGATGTTAATTGAATGTTTCCAAGTGTGTCGGTTGAGACTCCTATTATGCCAGTGTACCGATTTAATCTTGCCTAACCAGTTACCTCCTGTATATCAGTCTATTAACTACTTAGCCAATTATCTTCCTATGTACTGATCTATTAACTTCTTAGCTGGTTGACTACCTATGTGCTAGTCTAATCACTACATAGCCGGTCTATACTCTACTTACCCTGTCTAGATACTGATTAGCCTGTCTATACTCTGCTTAGTCGATAAACTCAGTGCTGATAGGAATAAGAACTCTTGTTCTTTACAAGTTATCCTTTATTTCTTTACTGATGGACTATGAAGACTTAGAAGATGATGTTGCCAAAAATGACAACCATTTCATTCACCAGTCATACAAAATGCACCAGAATGCCAACAAACTCCCCATTTGGCATTGGTGGAAAACACTACAAAAAAGTGTTGGTTTCTAACCCCTGTTTCTGAGAACTATAACCCTATTTCATTAATCTACCACATAATATACAAACTCTACAAAAATCCCCCTTTTGGCATCAATGGAAAAGACTATACAAAATGATTCATGAAAGTAAAGAAAAACTTTTCTGAGAAATTTTCTTGAGCTACTTTCAAAGAGGATTCCAATGAAGGCTTTACCTATTTCATGGTGTTGAAATGTCCATGCAAAACTACAACAAAAACCTCCATATCATCAACTATCTTGAGTCAGGTTCACTTATGAGGCGTTCTTCTTCTTTAACATTCATTTGCATGAGATCAATAATTGGTGCCAAGTAGCACTCTAGCTCTAACAAACTAAGACCTCATTAGTCCTCTTCTTCTTTCAACCTTTTGATTTCATGATTGAGCAATTTGACCTTGCCACTAAAAGTTGATGTTGAGCTAGTAAGAGAATTAAAAGAACCTATCAAATCTTGAATTTCTCTTTGAGTCTGAGTTCTTTTATCTTCTAGATCTCTGATTAAATTAGGAAAAATTGAAGATTTGACCAATAATTGGCCAACTTCTCATAGTATATCTTTCACCTCTTCTATGTGGTTGGAGAGGGAAACTTTTTCAACTGATATTTGTTCCATTAGTTTTTCTCCTCTTTTTGATTCATAGTGTCTTACTAGAACCTTTTCAGATCGGTTGCCTCTAAACCAATTATTGTTAGAAGAGTGTCCAACTGATTAATGATGGGTGCATTGTCATCAACAACAATGTCAAGAATTAGGTTAGATAGAATTGTCTTAGTAGAATTGAGAATTCTTGGCTTCTTTTTCTTTTCTCTCAATTTAGCCTTTCAACTTGAATTTTCAGTTTTTATGAGACTTTCATCAATTTCTTGGGATTCATTTTCTTTATATCAATGACCGATTCTTCCACTTCTTCCTCCTTTTTTTCATCTTCCTTTTCTACAATCTCAACCTTAGAACTAGCTACAGTGGTGAGTTTTACTCTCTTCTTTTCACTTTCCTTTTCTAAGTCTAACTTCCTCTTTGTCAGAGGAGTATCCATCATTGCTTTCTTATCCTCTACTTTCTTCTCTTCCTCTTTTCCTTTTTCTAACATAATAGGATTTGGTTTCAATGAAGTTCTATGGGGTGTATCTTCATAAGGAATGTCTTCAATTGTCACTTCATCTTGATCGAGATGCTTAGTTTGATCATCTCCCTTCACCGGTGTAGTGTGAACCGATTGCTCAACATCCTTTGTTAGATTAGGAATGTCTCACACAAAATTTCCTATGATATCATCAACTAAGAAAACATCAAAACCTTCAGTAGAGCCTTTTTCTTTACCTTTCCCTTTGTTAAGGGTAGCTGCACCTTGGTCCTATTTTGTTCCCTTTTCTATTTCTTCTTTAGCTTTCTTTTGTTGATTCATGATTATTTTCCACAAGGAAACACTTTTTTCATGTACCACTTCAACTCCACATATAGCCACTCTCCCTGTTCTATTTCTTATCTTAAAATGTTGAATGCATGCTTCAACTACTAGTGAAGCTTTATCAAGATCTAAATCATGTTGCACTTCCATGAGTGCTTTTATCCTATGCTCTTTCTCAATGGCTAGAGTTGTTTTCCATCTCCCTTCAATTTGATCTTCCAAATGTGAAGGAATTATTCCTTATAATTCATTGGGAGTTCTACAAAACTTGTGCAAGTTCCTAATCAAGGCTTCCTCAATTCTTCTTTTGTCTTTTTCATGATAGAGGGAATATGTTTTCCAAACACCAGACAGACCTCCAAATTCTTTGATCCCATGGACCGATTCATCAACTATTGGAGATATGTTTCTTCCACTTCTTTTCAGCCTTTTTATCAACTTTAACCTCACTCTTTTTCTTTCTAGTATAAGTTACTCATGCCAGTCTATATTTACTTGGGGAAGATATAGGAGTACCTATGTCCTTTTATTTTGTATATGTTGTTGGCTTGGTAGTTGCATTCCCCTTGGGTTTTGTCTTTGACACTTTCTTCTTTTCACCTATTAGTTCTTCATGTTTATTAGGTTTGGCCCTTGTTTGTTCACTAGTACCGGTGGAGGTATTGGAATCGAATGCTTCACCTCCATATTTTTTGTCAAGAGTATCAATCATTCATCCTACTTTACTTTTTATGATTGGCACCTCAAGTTCTTGTTTTATTTTGGAGCTTGCCTCCTCACAAGTTCCAAATCTCTTTGCCTTCTGGTCTACCGATTTGGACAGTAGCATGTTTACATGAATTTTAACAATGTCTATTGCAACCTCATAACCCATAGGTGAAACTCAAAAGGTTCTAGGTTAAACCGCTTGAATGATGCAACAATCTATGTCTACAAGAAAGCAAATGTTGTCTTTGTACTTCTGCACTATATCAGTTTGTATTCTCTCCCTTTTGTGCATCTTGATTTGAAATTCCTTAAAGTATCCCCACATTGTTTCTCCAAACCTATCTCCTAAATCCCTAATCATTTCATCTATCTGAACCATGATGTGTTTTTCTTCAGACCATACTATATTACCCTTATCATGAAAGAATTTTTGCACATAGAAAAATATACATACCAGTAGTGAGCCATATTTGAAAGATTGCTTCTTGTCTTTCTTGATTCTCTTCATGTTTACTAGAAATTGGCTTCTGATCATCTCACAAATATCATATGTAGCATTCTCCTTGATGATTTGATAGGCAACATGTATGGCACTGCTCAACACACTATTCATCCAGTTCGATTGATAGACCCTATAACACAACACTATAGAAGCAAATCTTCTTTAGCATCCTCAATATGAGAGATTGTCATTTCCCTACTGTCACATCAGGATTCGGTTAACTGAGTGACTTCAGTTGATGAAATTGTTCTTAGGGTTAGTGCTTCACCAGTTGCACTAAACCCTATCACTCTTTGAATCACATCCTTTGTGATCTTGATTGGTGCTTGAGCTTCTAGCCACCAGAATTGATCATGTACTCTGCTTAATACATACCTAACCCAATCGGCATGAAACTGATTGGCAAAATTAATAGCATTTGACAAACCCTTGGTCTTCAGAGGTAAATATTCTTCCTTCAATTGATCATTAACACAAAACCCTTTGAATTCATTTTGAATGAATTTGTCTCCAAGTTCTTCAAGTTTGCAATGGATGTAGGAGTGAATATCTTCAACCAAAAATACACTGGAGGGCACAAATGATAAGGAACTGGTCATGTCGATCTCACCAACTTTCATTGGATGCAGCTTAAACTCGGGTTGAGGTTCTTTAATATCTTCAACCAACACAAGAGTTGATATAGGCATTGGCATGATGACCTTCAAACAATTTTTTCTCAAACGAGGTTTGAATACCTTCTTAAAAATACCAAACACCACTATCACTCTGCTTGAACTCTTCGCACAAATATTACTAGCAAGATTTCAACCACCTTTTGTAACACAAGAGCTTGAGAAAGTTCACAAGAAATCAAGGTAAGTGAAATTTATTGACATTTCCTTATTTATCCATTGAGATTTATCAGTGTTATGATACAATGGTTAGTTTTGAAACTTACAACTTAAGGTACACCGATTTACCTTTTACTAGTTGTTTGTTACCGATACTGATACACAAACAATTAACTCACAAGACATTTCTTAAACAAGAACTTTAGGCTAACTTTTATGCATCTCAACTATGCAGATAGACATAACCTTATATTGGTTAAGGGGATTCAAAAATGATCTTACCATATGTGCTCCCCCTGAGCATCGGTATGCCAAGTTTGAAGAGGAACTGTCATCACTGATGGATGCTAACTTGGTTTCAGAATGACTTTCTCCTTCTTTTCTTTCTTCCTTCTTAATCCATGTCTTTTTCATTTCATTCCTCACTTCTTCAATTGTCTTCTTTCCTTTCAAGTCAATTTGCCCTTTCTTCTTGCCAAACTAGTTCTTGTCTTCAGACCAGTTATAGGATCAGTTCCTGCATTCTCTAGATAAGTGACCGATATTATGGAAATTGAAACATTCCATACCAGTTGTCCTCCATGGTCCTGGACCCATTCTCATTTTGCAATTTGCTGCAACATGACCAAAATTACAACAATTAAAACAAGTGGCATTGACCTAATTACTCCTTTTATTAGGGCTAACCAGTTTGAATGGTGATCTTGATACATATGACTTGAACGTGCATTCTTCAGATATTTGTACATACTTATTACATGTAAAGCAATATCCATTAAATATTCTTCTATTTGACATACTTCTAGAGTGAGATCTACACTCATAAGCAGTGTGACCATACTTGTGACAATTATGGTAGTAACCATCAAAGGTGAAAATATTCTTTTGACTAACCAATTTACTATTATAGACATCAAACTTATGACCTAATTTACCATAATGATTACAAGAATATTTAGAAAACTTTATACATTTCACTCCTGAATGGGTCCTTTTATTAACCTTCATCTTTTTGGATTTAGATGATTCTCTAGTTTCTATAGGACCTGTACCGGAGTAACCAAGACTAGTTGTTTCCTTTGTTCTTCTCTAGGCTTTCAATTTCTCCTCTATCTTCTCAGAGATTTCATTGAATTTCCTCAACTTCTCATTTATCTCATTTGCAGATTTCAACTCACTCTTGAGTTGTTCAATCTCTTTCATCATCTTCTCCATTTCCTCTATGTTGTCTGTTGGCATATGCACACTCCAATGAGACATTGTATGTGATTGAAGGTTTTGTCATTGATGGCAACCTTACAATCCTATGACACTGGCAAGGCACTGAGATCAATAGATCACACTCTACATTGGCACTCAGAACACCGACACTAGCATAGAGAAAGGAAGCATACCGACATAGAGGTCGAAAGGATTTTTGATATATTATATTTTGTTTATTATTTGAAAAACTTTGTAAGCTGACTTGATATCATTGTAAAATGACTTATATATATAAGAAGTCATTGTAGGACATTTTTGTAAGAAAGGAGAAAAATATTAGGCAGACCTATTATGTGAAATATAGGTTAAGGGGTATATGTAAAGAACAGAGTAGAAACTAGTATTGAATCTAGCATTGAAGATGCTATTGTAAAGCAATACAAGTTATTGGATTTGTATAATCCATATTGTAAGTCAATGAGACTTCCCATTTGAGCAGTGAGCTCTAGGCACTTGGCCTTCCTGCATGTGCAGGCCCCTATTTTAAGTAATATTCTCTTATTGGCCAGTAAGTGAATATTGTGGGTCACAAATCCCACCAAGGGTTTTTCCACATCAGGTTTCATCGTTAAATCATTGTGTTATGGTGTGATTTTCATGTGGTTTCTTTCATTTCTATTTATTGCATTATTTCTTGCATATAGGTACACTGTTACAATATGTTCTACATGTTTTAAGTTGAGAAATTCTAATTACCGGTTAGATACTGATTCACCCCCCCTCTCAGTATCTGTGGGAATCCTAACAATTGGTATCAAAGCTTGGTCCTCTATTTTTAGAAGCCTAACAGCTTGAGGAAGATCTTGACACTAGTAAAGATGGAAAATTTGATGAAGCAACTTGAAGCAGCTCTCTCAGACTATGATACAGAAAAATTGAAAAATGTCAAACTAGAAGATGATCTAAAAGTAGCTCAGGATATCATTCAGGCACTTCAAGAGAATCTTACTATTGCAAGAAATAAGAGAAGAGAACTTTGTGAAAAGATGCAAAATGAGAATGATGAAAAGGAATCACTTAATGATATGTTAAGTAAGTTGAAACTAGAGAACATAACTACAAAGAATGAGATGTAGGATATGACTATGAGATTTTGTAAAGAGATTGAAGATAGGAAGAAAAATGAAGAAGAATTGACTAGAAGACTAAGCGATGCAGCAAATGAGAATACAAGACTTAGCTATCAAAATGATCTATTAAAGACATATCTGATGCACACTTAGAATGACTCCAATGAACTGATGAGATAGAATGAAGTCTTAGAAAGAGAACTAGAAACTACAAATCAACATAAAGAAAAATTCAAGAAAAGCTCAGAGGAACTTGGCACCTTGCTGAAGAATCAAAAACCTAAAGGTGACAAGTGGAAGGATCAACCTATCTTAGAGGCCACTTGGATACTTGAAGCTGACTTTCAGATAGTTGGCATTTCTTCTTCTTTGTTTTTGGGGGAGTATGGTGCAGGAGCACTTAGTTGAGTAAAACTCCCATTTTTGGGTATTTAATGCTTTTATGTTTGTAAAGTCTTGTGTTAGGTTGATTTTATTGTTTTAGGTTGTTTTGGGTCATTTTTAGTGGTTTTGATCTCATTTTGGGCTCTAAAGTTCAAGTTTTGCCTTTTAGGCCTTGAGTTGACAACTTTTGGCAAAAATGTGAAAAATTGCCAAAAAGGTCTCTTAATGTCTTCAAGAGAATTGAAACATGTTTGTTTAGTGTTTTTAAGCATGTCTAAGTTTTTTAGGCAAGTTGATAAGGCTAGGTTGTCAAAAATGCCTTTGTGAGCAAGAAAAGTTGTCATTTAGATTGGAAAGTTGTCAAAATTGTCATTTTCTTGCAAAATAAATTTATTGAAGCTTCATGTCCATAATGGGGCTTAAAAACCAATAGGAGAAACTATATAAGGCCTCCCTTTGCCTTGGAAAGGGTTGGTGATTGTACTTACAAGTGAAACTTAATAGAAATCAAGTTTTTTGGCTTTTATGATTGTTTTTCTTTCCTTTTGAAGAGCAATCCATATTGTAGCTGTACAAATCCATACTATACCTTCTTGGAAGTTGATATTTTGATGTAATAAATCTTTCTATTTAATTATTTCATTGGTTTTTCATTTTCAAGGTGTTTGTACAAAAATATTTGTAAACTGGGGGCCTGCTGCCCTGTCAGGGGTTTTGAGTTGTAAAATGCATCAACTTGGTTGATCTAGGTTTGGGATCCCTCCAATGGATTCTTCCAAGTTGATCCATGTGTATATAATGTACATATATTTCTTTTTGTGCTAGAAAAGTGTTTGGAATATGCAATTGAGTGAATACTAGGCAAGTGATTGTCATTTGGCTAGTAGCTTGTACAAAACTCAAAGCTTACACTCAAAAGTAATTTGAGTGAGCAAATGAATGTGACAAGGGCCTATAAATTTGGCCAAAGGCATTGATTATTCTTCTTGGATGGCTAGTTTAGCTTGTTATTTCTTAAATCCTTCTCATCTTGTAATCAAACAATGAGTTCACTGTTTTCATGAATTGTATATGGAAAAATGCCCATGGAATGCTTGAAGAGCATAATCCAAGCCTTGAATCTTGAGGGAAATGTAATAGAAAGTGTTTTGTATGTTTTAAGATCTCATTGAGGTACTTTCCCACTTCCAAACTCTTCATTCTTGTAGGTCCCAAAGTGCAAATGTTGCTGACTGGTAAAAGGCAGAAAAAGGACAGTGACAAGGTAGTTTACTGTTTTCCCACTTGCTTGCCAAGTGTTTGACATTTTGATTGTAGGGAAAAAATAGAGGAAGGTTCCTTGTGAAGGTGCAAAGGTCCTAAGCCATTGAGGAGGCTTGAAGAGTGGTGTTAGAGAGACTTTCCAAATTACTTGCTCCAAACCCTACCAAATCCTCCAAATATGCCACAAAAGGTGGACAATCCTAAACCTGCACAAATAGTGGGATAAACCTTGAAAATATTCAAGCTTAGACCTCATAAACACCATCCAAAACAATTTTCTTAGTTGAAATTCTCATCATTGGGCTAGGTGAGGAAAAAAGGGCCAATTAGGCCTCCACGAGCTAGTAGCCCTGTTGTATAACACACAAATATGACAATTTTTGTAAAATGCATGAACCCGATGGAAAAATGAAACTTAAAGACTTAAGAAACATATTGAGAGAATTCAAGGAATCCAAAAAGTGTACTTCGAACTCCTAGACAGTGTGCAGCCTCATTTGGGGGTAGTTGAGCCTTGTTAATGAATTTGAGCAAGTTAAGGGTTATAGACCTCAAACAAGATTATGAGCATTCAAAGGTGAACAATACCTTACTACCCCTGCATTTCCATGTGGAAGACCCCTAGTACACTCTGAAACCTAAGGTTGAAGGCCCCAAGAGCCAAGCATGAGAAAGTGTAGTTAGAAGGAATAAGCATTTTGAGTAGATCTATGCATAGCCAAGAATCATCACCAAAAAGGGAGCTTATTAGGAAAGTAAACCATGGAGTACTTGGCATTACAACAACTAGATAGATTGAGTAGTCATACACAATAGACTCTACAAGTCTTTGGCTAATGAATTGAATCTTTTGAGCAAATTAGCCTTTTGAGTTCTTTCCTAGCAAGCTCCCTATCAATCAGTCCTCCCATCGGTCCTAAAGAAAAAAGAAGATCCTTGTGCAATGATGAAGCCATGAAGGATATTTTTAGTGGACTACCCAGTGATGTTCCCTCACAAGTGGATAAGTGTAGATCAACAAAGAGTCTATGGGATAGACTAAAGAAGATTTATGGAAATGAACCTTGTAGCACTGGATCAATTTGTGAGAGTGAGAAGAACAATGTAGCAAACACATGTACAAATGATAGAGGCAAATTAGATTGTTGCAGTAGCAATGGTGATGAGGAGACTCATCTCTTCATGGCCCATGACACAGATATTGAGAATCACACATCAAAAGGGGTTAGCATAGATAGATCCCATCAGTATGATGTGTTTGGCAGTGATAATGAAGAAGATGAAGGAGACAAGGTAGATAGATCTAGCCAACAAGATCTATTTGGAAGTGGTGATGAAAAAGAAGAAGATGTAGAATTTGAACTTGAAGGTGAACTAGTAAGTGCACTAGAAGAGCTGTAGATTGTTAGAAATGAATTTAAGAACTATAAGAAACCAGTTCATGAGGATCATAGCTAGTTGAGAACTTGCCTTGAAGAATCAAACCAAAAGGTCAGTTCACTGACCACTCAACTAGAAGAGGCAAAAAGATTGATTGATAATTTAAAATCAGTCTTAGACACCAAGGAAAGTGAAATGGAGAATCTGAGAAAAGAATACAAGTTGTTCAAAAAAGTTGCTATTGTTAAGCAAAATTGGTTGATAAAATGTCTTGAAGAATCTGAGAAATATAGCTCAAAGTTGAAGAATTATCAAGATGACACCATGAAATGTAGGTGCAATGATTTAGAGTCAAAGTTGAATGTCAAGAAGAAAATATGTGAGGAGTTGTAGCAAGAAGTGGAAACTAAAGGAAATGAGTGTCACATTCTTAAGGATGAAGTTGCAAAGATCACTTTAGAGATTGATAAGTGCCAAGATGAGCTTAAACTGAGAAATAAATATGATGGTGGCACTGAAGCCTTGAATAGAATGTTAAGCCAATAGAAAAACTCCAAGGATGCCAGTGGACTAGGATGTGGTACTGGTGAATTCTCCACAAGAAAGAAGATCCCTCAAAAGGATATTGAGTTTTTCTCCTCAAATGGAAATGGCAAGGGACAAACCTTTACACTCAGATATGCTCCAAGAAAAAAGGTTGATCTAACTACAATTGGTAAGTAAATAAAGCTAAGGTTGAAGAATGGTGTTGCATGGAGAAATAATGCAGATCTAAAAGGAAAAGGGAAGAAGATAGCTTCACTGAAAGAAAGAACATGAGAAGACAACCTGGAAGACCTCCCTCCAGGAGAAGACAAATAAATGTTGAATCCCATCAGTCAAATCAAGTATGGAAGAAGAAGGGTGTTGATGGTAGAACTTCTCAGAATGGACAACCTAGAATTTACTCCCAGAGAAGCAGAAATGGAGTTGCCAAACTAGTAAGATCACCTCATGTTTGGTAGAATAGGTTTGTAAGTAATAAGCCTCCTTTCTCCGATTATTGATTTGGATGTCATGGTTATGGCCATAGAGCAGAATAATGTAGAAAGAGATCTAGAAGAATCAATCTAGGATCTCATAAAACTCATGTATATGAGCTTAATGCATCAGGGAATAAAAACATGCTTATTCCCTCTCCTGGTTATGCTAATGTTGTATCTTATAATTGTAATAGACCTGGCCATAGAAGTTATGATTGTAGGAGGAAGAACTTGCAGTCCTACGACAACTGGTAGAACAATCATGATCAACATGGAAGCAATTATTAAAGATATAAGCAACAAAGACCTACATGGAACAAGATAAGTGGTGTTCCTACTCAAGCAAGGTTTCCATGGAGATCAGTAGATGGCTACAATGACATGATAAGAAAAGGAAGAGCAAACCAATACAATAGAAGGTTTTCCAAATCATGAGATTGGCATGGATGTTGTGTGCTACTACAACACTACTTCTGGTCATGGTGCAGAATTTGATAGTGTAAGGATCAATCAACAAGAGAAGAAGAAACCTACTCCCTAGACTGAAAAGGGGAAGAAAAGTGAGACCAAGCAGACATGGAGGAAGAAGAAGGAAAGTAGGACCATGGACTGACACTATGCATTCAATGCATAGGTGATATCTCCTATGGCTTAAAGGAAATATAGGTCTAAGGGGTAGCTAAATGTTGATTAGATCATTCACCCCCTTAGTGGACAAGAAGAAGAACAAGTTTTTTTCGGTAAGAGGAAGAAAATGAAATGGCAGTGTGTAGTTACTGCCTTGACTACACATGGAACATGGATCTCTGTTGTAGGTGAAATGTATGGTAGTAAAGGTATTTGGCATTGGGATATATGACACAAAGTTGTAGTGACCTATGGTTGGCATTATGGTCATGATTGAGGATGTCACAGGTAGGATGGATTTCATGGAGATGAAAGACTATCAGCATTTATAGATGGTCACTTCCACCAATACAAAGTACTATTTTAGGGTACCAGTTTAGGATCTAGCAAAAAGATGATGACTAGATATCTATGTTTCAGGGGTAGTTCAAAGCCATATTTTCCAATCGGTATCAGAATGGTGTGTGAAGCTTAGGTATGTTGGTGTCTAAGTCTTCCATCTCATGTGCTACTAATTGAGATGGTGTACATAATAGGAGGAGAAAGATCCTGCTATGATAATTGTAGACACCCAAAAATGGTCAACGCTTGCGAAGTCATACTTTAACATTTGCGCATTGCCTCATTTTAGGTTTTTGCGTCGCATTAATATTTCTCCTATGTCACGCACTTGGTCTTTATCATTTGCGAACATCGAGTCATTCTTCTACATTCTTCAATCATCTCGTCCTCGAATTTGGTCTTGTCGACAACATTATCCAGTCATGATTTTGATCAATCTTATCCTGTCGCATCAATGTGCGTATTCAATCTTATCATTTTGGACATCGTCAATCCTAACTAGGGTTTTGTCCTCTTATCAATCTTGTCGATTTATCATCAATCCTTCAATCTTGTCATTTTAACGATCAATTTGTCATCGATCGTTGTCATGTTCAATCTTGTCATCTTGCGATCAATTTGTCATTGATCGTGGTCGTTATCAATCTTGTCATTTTGGTGACCAATTTGTCATTGATCGTGGTCGTTATCAATCTTGTCATTTTGCAATCTATTTGTCATCGATTTTTATCCTCTTTTCAATCTTGTCATTTTGCGACCGATTTGTCATCGATCGTGGTCATTTCCAATTATGTCATCTTGCAATCTATTTTGTCAACCTTGTCATTTTGTGACCGATTAGTCATCGATCATTCTTTGTCTCGATTATGTCAATTTGGATCAATTTGTCATTGTTCCTCGTCAATTGGCGCATTTATCAATCAAATCATTTTGTTGCATTGGTCATTTATCAATTCAAAATCATGACATTAATTATCTTCAATCAAGACCTAATTGTCATTTTCGCATTTCTAATTCGTCTTCTAGGGTTTTATGATTTAGTCATTTAACCTAATTTGCCATTTCTTCCTCTAGGATTACTAAATTATTTATTAATCCTAAGTCTTCTTATTACAATTAAATCTTTATTTAATTGGCTAATTATTCCTCTTTGTGAATTGATTAATAAATGAAAAATTATTAATTAATTCACTAATTCCTAAATTCTAATTTCTATCAATTTCTAATTCCTAATTTGTCATCAATTTCAATTTCCTAATTTTTCAAATTTCTAATTCCTTTTCCCTCCTAATTCATCTCCTAATTCTATGGGAGTGACATTTCAATTTGTCATGAAATTGTCATAATTGATAATCAATCAATTTTGACATGAAATGTGTCATAATTTTTCATCAATTATCAATCAATTAAATTGTGCATGGAAAGTGCATAATTTGTCATAATTGACATATTGATTTGCAATTTCCATTTGAATTGCATCATGCCAATCTTGTCATTTATCCAATTCTTCTATAAATTGGATAATTTTCTTCAATCAATCCCTTCATGAACCCCGAATTTCTATCAAACTGTCGAACTTTCGTTTCTAGTACTCTTGAGCTTTTTGCTTTCAATTGTGTGAGCACTTGTAGGTGAGATCCACAAACCAATTGAAGAGGAAAGAACAACAATGGAGCCACATGGAAGAAGCATCTGAATTGTTATATGGTTTGCATGACATTTTCTTTTAAATGCTTTGTTTTTGTGCCTCTATTGAATGTGCTTTGGAATTAGGTTCATTTCAATGAGTGTTCTTTTGATTGAGTTATGATGTCTTGTGTTTTGGTTGATCTACTTATCTTGTGATGATTCCTAATTTCTACGCTACATTAACTAGTGAACCCGACATGAATACTAACCTTCTAACCATCTTACTGTGTTTTGGAGTGCTTCTAAGTTGATTTGCAGGTCAAAAACTCAAAAAACAGAGTCGTGCAGTGCATTCTGGACACTTCTGCGCTTGTGTGAAGCATTTTGCGCCTATGTTGAAACATCTTGCGCCTGTGTTGAAACATTCTGCGCTTGTGTTATACATCTTGCGCTTGTGTTCTGACTTCTGCGCCTGTGTAAAGTCCAGATCAGAGGTGAAAAATGCAGTTTACTTGAAATTTTTGGTGTTTTTGCTTTCTTTTTTCTGTGCTTTGGATTTTGGTACTAATTATTGGTGCAGGATCTTGGCATACGCATGAAAAAGACTACAAATCAAACTACTAACATGTGTTATGTAGATTCGATGGTCAAAGACAACAAATCAAACATCTAACTTGGGTTTTGCAGGTTGCCTTGGAGAAACAACCAAATTGTGTGTTTGAGATTTTTAATTAGGCACTTAGTGATTTATAAATAGGTGGAAATGAACCCTTGTTTGCTTTGTTTGTTAAGTATGACATTGGAGTAGGAGAGTATGCTCTCATCCTTCAAAGGGTGATCAGAAATCCAAATCTTCGATACCATGCTTGTGTTGTTGATTGTTTGTCTCCATTAGAGGGCCTGCCTTCCCGACCACTTTGCTTTAGCAAGCAAGTGATAATCGTGAGAAGGGGACGACCCAAAGTGAGTACGGCTAGAATTCCTTGGCATTCTAACTCACTATAAAAAAATACCTGATGGGCGAAAGCTTTGAAGGAAGTGTTACATGGGAGTTGCAGTTACTTGGGAAGTGATGCTCCTTCTACTCTTTCTCATATCAACATCTAAGTAGGGCCTCTTGGTCTAAATCGCGCTTGCGCGACTACATTTGTTTGGTATCTTGATGGGCTTAATGTCTCAATCATGCTTGCATGACATCAAGGAGTAATGCTTAACAGAAATCCTTACTACATACCTTGTTTTTAGAGGCCAAAAACCCTTCTAGTTGCTTGAGAAGGACAAATTCGGATACTTGGAAGAGATACTAAGTTTGCCATGGGGAGATTTCCATGGGGACTGATGCTTGGCTGCCCTGAGAAGTGAGTGCCGTGGAGGGGAGCCCGTGGGGCCAAGCATCTATGTATTCTCCTTGAATCTCATAATGAGTCTACCTCTCAAGTACCTAATGTCTTTGCCTACCATAAGGAATGTGGAAATGAGCATGATTGTCTTGAGTCTAAGTTGCAATATCTTGTATTCTTTGATTGTCAAAAGTTGAATGTTATCCCGTTTCAAAAGCAAAACACATTGATCAAAACAAGATTAAACACAAGAGACATTCATCCAACAAAAATTCAACAAGGTTCAAAGATCATATTCCTAAAGCATGGTTATCCAACATTGTTCAAAAACTTGTCTCAACTCTTATGTCACTTACATTTAGGTTCATCCTAGGTTGCATCTTTCAAATTCATTATCAAGTATCAAAGTTAGGTTTCACCTAAGTCATACTTCTTTTGCATATCAATAAAAGTCATCCATTTGCATATGTCCTCTTGCATAAGAGTAATATTATTTCATAATTAAACCTTAGGTTTCATCTTAGGTTGACATTGTCATACATTTGCATTTGCATATCCCAAGTCTCTTCATTAAGCCTAAGTCATTGTCATATCATATTAAGATCATTTTCATATTAATTATCCTTTCGCATATAGTGTCAAACCTAGGTCTTGTCATACTTGAGTAATCCAAATCTTTGATAAACCCTAAGTCATTGTTAAGACGTCTAGACCTTATCAAATCTTTTGTCCTTTTGTCATCAATATCATTTCGTCAAACCTAGCTTAGTATCCAAGCATATAGGGGAGACATTGTCATTTTGTCCTTTGTCCATTAATTCCTTTTGTCCTTTGAGGTCTAGACATCATTTCAATTTCCTAAGGATCCATCTCTTAGATTTGCATTTCATAAGTTTATCAAGATCTTCAAAAACAACCAAAAACATAGGTTACATTTTTATCTATTTAGTTTGCATTTAGTTGCATATCATACATCATCCTTTTAAAATCAAAAAAATTCCAAAAAAAATTGCATTTGCATAAGTGACATGCCTGTTGAGACAAGATCAAGATCTAAGAAGATGAGTGAACCAATGTATCAATCCATGGATAACATAGTAAATTCGCAGTTTCAAACTAGTCAAACAGTGCAAGTTGAAGGTTCATTAAACACATCTCTACCACCATATGGAACGGTTCAACTTGGACCACCTCCATTATATGAACCAGTATTTGTACCCATGAAACCAGGACATGGGAGTGTTCCACCAACTCCAAGAGGAAGTGCACCTTTTAATTGGGATCAACCCAATTTGCAACATGATATTCAAACTCAAACATTGTATGAAGACCAAACTCTTTCACAAGGATTCGGTTCAGACCAAGGTATTCAACAAGAAACAAATCCAAATGTCCAACCAGATTCTTCATCTGATTCTGATGCTTCTGATGAGGTCGACATGTTCCTTCAAGATCCCAAGGTAATAAAAAGGATGGATAAGTTCCTGAGCAAAGTCTTTAAAATGTGTCCTCAAAAGTATCTTCACATGATGGGTAATATGGCTTCCTTAAATGAACCAATTAATGTGCAATAACAACAAGGCAGTGAGCCATTAAGTTTCTCTTCGCATCCCAATGAAGAAAATGTGCAACAAGAGCTTCAACCTACATTGATGAGTAAACGTGCTTCAAAGGCATTGACAGTGACTATTCCTCAAAAGTCATCATTTGAGACGATAAATAATCCATTATTCAATACAACGCCTATAATACAAGATCAAATGAAGACCATGCAAATATTGACAGTGGTTCCTCAACAAGAAGTGGTTCCTCATATGCATAAAATTGGATCAACATCTAAGATACAAGAAAGTTTCACAACTGGAATGCCTAATGTCAATAATGTCCAAAGCAATTCCATGATGCAACAAAGTTCTTATGTATCTTTGTCAAACACTATTGCGACAGATCCTTCGATAATGGCTACACAAAGAGCTATGGATAGTGGTTTGCACCATCAGCAATTGTTGCAACAATTGAGTAATACGCAGAAGGTACGATCGAATGTGCAAACAAATGATGTGCAACAACAACAATGTCGCATTCGACAAGAAATTGCAGCACCTTCGGCACCATTACAAGTTAACACAAACTTGCAACCATCACAAGGGATTGGACAAACAACACAGCAAGTTAATGCAAGTGCTATACCCCATCCTAAGGAGAAGCAATGAAAATCATCTAAACAAACTTTTTTACAAATGATTGGATATACACCGCGACAACAATTGGCACAAAGTCAACAAATTCCAATTCGTCAACACCAACAACATGTGCCACAATATGTGCCAAGGCAAACAAGTTATCCTGCTTCACAACCGCAAATGGCGCCTATGCAATATCAACAACCTACTCAATTGCAATATCAACCTAGGCTCCAAGAAGCACAACAGCAAAGTCAATATCAAGGCATAGCACAACCGCAACAACAAGAGAAGTACCAAGAACTTTATATGCAGGAGACGCCAAAAATGACCATTGCGGAGTATCAACAGCCAATCGGAAATGTGATATATCAACAAAGAATACCAACTGGGATTAATGATGGACCTCTACAATCTGATACAATTGCGCAACAACTTGAGAAGTTGCAACGAAAAGTTGATGCATTAGAAACTAAAGGAACAAAGAAGTTGTATACAGATCAAGATTTATGTCCTAATCCCTTTGACAAGAGTGTATACATGCCTCCATTCCCTAAGCATTTTGAGGCACCCAACTTTGAGAAATATAGAGGGAATGGCAATCCAAAAGATCATATTTGAGCATTTTACGCGGCATGCACAGAAGTAAACTATGAGGACACATATTTAATGCGATTATTTGCATGAAGTCTCACTGGACAAGCTATGGATTGGTATTCTCATCTGCCAGGAAATATAAAGACTTGGTCAGAACTGGCGCAAAAGTTTATATCTCATTTCGTGTTCAACATCGAAAGTGATGTGACTATGTCGGATTTATGCAATACCAAACAAAAGCAAGGTGAACCATTAGTGACCTTTTTGCAACGATGGCGAAGTTTGTATAGTCGTTCTTCTCTCGATATACCTGAAGAACAACAAGTGAATCTATTTATCCAGAATCTAGTCCCAGAAATGATGTATGAGCTAAAATTGAAAAGTCCTGGTACTATAGAAAAACTCATTAAGAAAGGAATGAATATTGAAGTAGCTCTTGTAGCTAAAGGAATTATCAAGCTCAATAAGGACAATGACAACACAAATTATTCAGGGGATAGAAACAGATTTTGGTATAAGAACAAGAACATCACTAATGATGGTGTTGTTGATGCGAGAGTGGTGAATGCAAATCAACCCCCATTCACGATCAAGAAGTTAAGTGTTCCTAATATGTCGACTATGGAACAAAATCAAGCACCCAGGAACAATGTTACTCAACAGTCACAATATCAACAGCATGCTCAACAGTCGCAATATCAACAGCATGCTCAACAGCCGCAGTATCAACAACATGCTCAACAGTCGCAATATCAACCGCATGCTCAACAGCTACAATATCAACCGCATGCTCAACAACAGTATGCTCAACAATGTAATCAACAACAAGGCCAACAACAAAATCAACAACGCAAACCCTTCTGATCGCAGGATGGGCCTCCTCGATAGTTTACACCATTGGGAGAGCCTATCGAATCAGTCATGAAGCAATTAATACAAGCGAAGTTTATCAAACTACCAGATATTAAGGCAGAACCAGTGGTAAAACCGCATTGGTGGAATGATAATGCGTACTGTGAATATCATTGGTCCAAAGGACATAAAACCGCTTCATGTTTTCAATTAAAACATATGATTCAAGATTTATTGGAACAAGGAGTAATTGAGATAGATCCAACCCATCCGACCTCTAATACTGATCATACTATTTTCAAAACTCCTTTGCTTGATCATGACAAGGGTAAAGCGTCGTCTTCCAATTCTGTTCAAATGACCAATTATGCAAATACCAGTTATCAAAATGTCATTAATTGTTTTCATGCATCAAATGAGTATGTTTCCACCTTGAGAATAAAAGGACAAGATCCTTCTTGTGCGGTCACCACTTGTCGATCCAAAATAGTTGTGAAAGGAGCTCCTGCAGCTCCTCCCAAACCAGTTCCTACGAGTCAGTATAATCTTTTGGATCATCTAGGAAAAACACCTGCACAAATATCCATTATAGAGTTGTTGAAAATGTCTCCCATGCATCATGAAGTCCTAGATAAAGCTTTGACTAAGTCCACTGTCCCAACAGATATTGATGTTGACCAATTTCAAGCACGGATTGGACATTTAGCCATTTCCCAAAGTGTTGCATTTTCCGATAGTGATATCTCACCTGACAAGCTTCCCCATAATGACCCTTTGCACCTAGAAGTCTTTGTCCACAATTGCAAAATCTAACGAGTCTTGATAGATGGCAGAGCGGGTCTTAATATCTGCACCTTAAGAGTGGTCATTGGCCTCGGATATTCAGAAAATGACATTGATGCTTCCAAAAGGATAACAATCAAAGCCTATGATGATGCTGAGCGCCCATCCAAAGGGATAATTGTATTGCCCATCAGAGTTAGTCCAGTGACAGAAAATACTTTCCTACAAGTCCTAGACCTTGACCTCCCTTATAATATGATCCTTGGCCGTCCGTGGATCCATGCCATGAAAGCAGTTTCGTCCACTTATCATCAATGTTTGAAATATCCTTACAACGGAGCCGAGATAACCATTCCAGGAGATCCTAATCCATTCCAGTTCTGTGCTACCCTAAAGGATACTCCTCAGCGGCAAGTGCCAGTCAATATAGAAGCCAAATTAGATAGTTATGTGGATCCCAATGCATTGTTGGATGCTGTCAAAGGAAAACTGAAGATACAAGACCAAGGGTGTGGAGAATATTCAATGGAGCAAACATTCCTCATTGGGAATTTGCCGATGTCTCCAAAATCATATGGAAAACCGCATCTATTGCAAAAAGAACCCAAGATCATTATTCAATATCAGCCTCCCACTACATTTGCAAGATGGGGAGAACTTGACAAAGAAACTATAGATGATGGTGTCATAGATTGGCTCTATAAAGATCCAACTGAAACCTCATCTGTCAAGCTGCCAGTGGAATTGTATGGCAAAGGATTTATTATGCTGCAGAAGAAAGGATATGATGGCTGCAGTGGCTTAGGCTTGAAAAACAATGGAAGGCTAGAACCCATCATACCTGAGAGGCGACCCCCAACTTTAGGGTTAGGTTTTGTACCGTTACGAATTGGATCCACATCTACCAAAAGGTCCACGTGTCGAAAAGGGCGTGATTCTGACGATGAAATAACACCTGAGGCTACCCAACCTGAGACTGATTCTAATGAATGGGAGTGGAGTTCTTTTTCTTCCAGCTCCTATGCCCTTGACAATATCTTCATTGACCCTGATAACTTGCCTATGGAGGATAAACATGAAATAACTCCTCTTCCTAAACCCTGTCCTCATGCTTGGATCGAGTCATTTTGGGATCCCAGCTCCGAATCCGACACAAGCAGTTCGGATAGTGACACCACAGACATTCACATTTTTACCATATCATCCCTCTCTATCCTTACAATCGATGATGACATGCCCCTCATATATCCCCAACTTATCTAATATGACCAACAAGAACCGCTCACGTTGGACTGTTTTCAGAATGACAAAGCAATTGCAGAGTTCCTGGGACTACGGGAAGGTATACCACAAGGCGACCATAAGGTAGGCTTTGCTATTGACCTGGATTCAACGGCATATTTTGGGGAGTCAACTCCCTCTTCCAGTCATGAAAAAGAAAAAGAAAAAGAAAAAGAAAAAAATCAAAAGAATAGATCTTTGAGTGAAAACCGTAAGGCGCTCTCTGATCATACAAAAGTAAAAATAAAAGACGTACCTGCGGGTGAAAACCTTTCTGAGGCACCCAAAGGTGGAAGAGTGGACATACCCCTATCAATTCAGGACAAATCAACATTGCTGGTGGAGATGACCGAGGAAATCAATTTGGGTACACCTGATAACCCTAAGGTCATTCACTTTGCTGCCTCCTTGTCAAAACAAGAGAAGATTGATTTTATTAATTTCTTTCTAGAGAAGAAGATCAGCTTTGCGTGGTCTTATGTAGATATGCCTGGCCTTGATCCAAAGTTAGTCCTTCATCATTTGCCACTGAAAGTAGGTGCTAAACCTGTCAAACAAAAACTTAGAAAGATGCATCCTCAGGTGGCTCTTTTGGTCAAAGTGGAATTGAAAAAATTGCTCGATGTGGGCTTCGTCAGACCTATTGATTATGCAGACTGGATTTCAAATCTAGTACCAGTTAGCAAAGTAACTGGGGGCATCCGCATCTGCATAGATTTTAGGGACCTGAATAAAGCATGCCCTAAAGATGATTTTCCATTGCCAAACATAGACATCATAGTGGACATGACGGCTGGTTATGAGATGCTTTCACTAATGGATGGTTTCTCCGGCTACAATCAAATCCGTATTGCACCTGAAGATCAGCATAAGACCGCATTCACATGTGCTTGGGGCACCTATTGCTGGAATGTGATGCCCTTCGGCCTCAAAAATGCCGGTGCTACATATCAAAGAGCAATGATGACAATATTCCATAATTTCATGCATACTTTGATGGAGGATTATGTTGATGACTTGTTATGCAAATCTGTTACCAGAGATAGTCATCTAGCCATCTTGGGCCCAATCTTTGATAGAATGGAGACTTACAAACTCAGGCTCAATCCAAAAAAGTGTGTCTTTGGTGTTACAGCTAGAAAGTTGCTCGGATAAATTGTTTCTCACCGAGGCATTGAGGTCGATCCCGCAAAGGTCAAAGCAATAATGGATATGCCTCCACCTTCCAACCTCCGGCAATTACGAAGTCTGCAAGGAAAGCTCCAGTCAATCCATCATTTCATAGCTCAGTTGGCTGACAAATGTCATCTATTCCAACATCTACTGCACAAAGGTGTTGCTTTTAAATGGACTGAGCAATGTCAATCAGCTTTTCAAGCTCTCAAAGACTATTTGTTGTCGCCACCCATCCTAATGCCTCCTATCGAAGGAAAGCCCTTTTTATTGTATATCTCTGCAACTGAAATAGCATTAGGAGTTCTTTTGGCTCAACAAGATGAGAACGGAAAAGAAAGAGCTATTTACTATATCAGCCGGACACTGGTAGGCTATGAGCTAAATTATTCAACTATTGAGAGGGCATACTTAGCAGTGGTATTTGCAACACAAAAGCTCCAACATTATATGCTAAGCCATCAAACATTGTTGATTGCCAAAATTGATCCTTTAAAATATTTGCTCAGCCGAGCAGCTTTGACAGGTCGCCTAGCAAAATGGGTCATGATTCTCAGTGAATTTGACATTGAGTATATGGAGCGAAAGGCGATAAAAGGACAAGTCATAGCAGATCAACTGGTAGATGCTCCTATTTCAGATGATCATCCCATGTTGACTGATTTCCCAGATGAATCAGTCTTTGCTCTCACACCATCCAATGAATGGAAGTTATACTTTGATGGGTCCCACACCAAGTTCGGATCCAGCGCAGGCATTTTGTTTGTCACCCCTCAAGGTGATGCTATTCCAAAGTTGTACAGAATAACTTTCCAATGTACCAATAACATTGCAGAGTATGAAGCATTGGTTATAGGACTCCGAGTGGCAGTTCACTGGAACATCAAGCATTTGCAAGTCTATGGAGATTCTCAATTAGTCATCCGACAAGTCAATGATGACTACGAGACAAAGGATGAAAAGCTTATTCCTTATAAGCACATGGTAGACTCCTTCAAGACAAAATTCACAGCTATCCATTTCAGTCAAGTGCCAAGAATACAAAATAAGTCGGCAGATGCGATGGCTACGATTGCTTCCATGATAAATATGCCTCATAATATGGACAAGTGTGAATTCTTAGTTGAACAATTGCTAGTCCCCTCTTTTGACATTCCGACAGCTGACGTGATGTGCATTCTTGTTGGTCCCAACTCCCCGTGGTACAATGATATATATCAGTATTTGAAATCCCAGACCTTACCACCTAACCTTTCCGCTAACCAACGCCGAGCCTTTATTCGACAAACAGCCAAATATGTCATCATCGCTGACACCCTTTACCGCCGTTCTTTTGACCATACCCTCCTCAGGTGTTTGGATTCTGACAAAGCACAAATGGCTTTACACGAGGTTCACGATGGTATATGTGGGGGCCATTTCAATGGTCTTAGCTTAGCCAAAAAGTTGATTCGTGTTGGGTATTATTGGCCCACTTTGGAGAAGGATGTTCATGATTTTGTTAAAAAGTGCTACAAGTGCCAGATTCATGGAGATTATATTCATGCACCAGCTCAAGAGCTTCATTCTGTTATATCTCCATGGCCCTTTTCTTAGTGGGGATTGGATCTTATCGGCAAGATTCAGCCAACATCTGCAAATGGACACAAGTTCATTATTACAGCTACAAAATATTTTACAAAATGGATTGAAGCCATCCCCATGACCTATATCACTGGTGTCCAAATTTCAAAATTCTTGCTAAATTATATCATATGCAGATATGGGGTTCCCCTTGCCATAGTCACAGATAATGGTCGACCCTTCAAGAATAAAGATGTTAAAGAGCTTTGTGAAAAATTTCATATTCAACACCGTTTTTCTAGCCCATACTATCCACAGGGTAATGGTCAAGCTGAAGCATCAAATAAAACCATTATCAAGATCCTGAAGAAAGTTGTCAATGACGCTGGTCGAGATTGGCACATACAGTTAAATCCAGCACTGTGGGCCTATCGCACTTCTATCCGCACACCTACTGGCGCAACACCTTATTCCTTGGTGTATGGTGCGGAAGCCATTTTACCTTTGGAAGTCGAGATTCCTTCCTTGAGAGTTTCCTTGTAACACCTGATTGATGATGAGACACACAGAGTCTCTCGGCTGCATCAGCTTGTGATGTTAGATGAAAAACGTCAGACAGCTCTGACACATTTGCAAGCATACCAAAACCGTCTCTGTCGCTCTTATAATAAGGTCAAAGGGCGACACTTCGAAGTGGGAGACCTTGTTTTAAAGGCAAATCCCAAGAATGCACAGTCTACTGACGTCATCAAGGGCAAGTTTGAACCTAATTGGGTTGGGCCTTTCATAGTAACTACAGCCTATGGCTCGGGGGCATATCAGCTTGCGACTCCAGAAGGTGAACCTCTGTCTGATCCTATTAATAGCATGCATCTTCGCAAGTACTGGGCATAGTTTGCTGTCAGATATTTTTTTCAAATATGATCAAAAAATACAAAAAAAAATGAAAAAATGAAAAAATACAAAAAAATCAAAAAAATGAAAAAAGCAAAAAAAAAGAGAAAAAAGTAAAGAGCAAAAATAAAAATAAAAAATGATTCACCCTCTAGTGAAAACCTAGCAAACAGGCGCTTTGGGCAAGTACCATGGTGAAAACCTGGCAATCAGGCGCCATGAGTAATGAGATTATTGCTCTGTCATCTATCATGACTTCTAGCCATGCTTTCTCTCGGCCAGTTATCATGCCTATCTTTCACTTAACCCAATGTTTTATTCCAGGCCTATTATTGGTCAACATCATTGTCTTACTTACTCCAGTGTCTTGTACATATGTTTTGGTCCTAGTTTATGTATCTTTCAAGAGCATATTGGGTGCTTTTCTCTCGTCATGATCAATCACTGGAGTGTTTAAATCCACAAATGTCTTGAAAAAATCTTAAAAATTGAATAATGTCCTGAAAAAATCCATAAAAAATCAAAAAACGTCCTGAAATAATCCACAAAAAATCGAATAAAAGTCTTGAAAAAAAGTCATAAAAATTGAAAAAAGTCCTGAAGAAAGTCTTAAAAATTGAAAAATGTCCTGAAAAAAGTGTAAAAATTGAAAAATGTCCTAAAAAAAATTCATAAAAAAATTGAAAAATGACCTGAAATAAGATGATAAAAATGGAAAAATGTCCTGAAAAAAATTCATAAAAATTAAATAAAGTCCTGAAAAAAATGAACACAAAAAAATAAAAAAATTGTAAAAACTCAAAAAACAAAAACACGCATTTTTGCAATAAAGTATTCCCTTTGTGCATCGACAGATCACTGAGCATTCATCCAACGACACTCGCAATCCAACATCATGCTTTAATGAAATCATGCATAAATAGATGAACCTTTTCAATCAAATCAAATATTCAAACTGATCCAAATTGTCATCTCAATCGAATATCAATATCCAAATCACTTGTCCTTGTTCCTATTATCATGGGTCTTATACAGGGTGTGGTATACTTGAAACTAGACTGTGTCCTGTCTTAGACGGGGTACCACATATCCTGAAACCAGACAACATGATCGTCCTATCAGTACTTTCGACTTTTGACAATGAAGATTAAGATGTTTGTCTGATTTGCTTGAATTTGTGCATCTTATCTTTTTATTGATTTATCTTCGATCATGTTCCTATGCTGCTTGATGATGTCACTGAGTGATTTAGAGTGACCGGGATGGCTCATGGTCTCTTTCTTTGATTGTGATTGTTGCTTGTCTATGATGTGTCTGTCTTTTGCCAAAAAGGTTGCATTTCAGCTCTGGCCTTCAATGCCATGATGCTACGCATCCATTTTGCTACATAAAAATAAAGGTTCTCACCTACAAAGTGCATTACTGAAAGCAAGTTTTCATCATCTCTAACTGTCTTCTATCTCATTTTTTTTTCTTACTAACACTTCTTCCATCCGGTCGGATAGTCAGTTCGGTCTAGTGCTCCGATATCCATGCACATATGCTGCATCCTGCATTCATTTGGTTAGTACATTTGCATTCCATCACGTATATTACATCAAGCATTTTTATCCATTTCATTTCATAAATACATCAAAAAAATACATAAAAATGCATCCATACATGTTCATAAACCAGTGCATAAGTCATCCATACATGCATAAAACATAAGTCATAACATATAGCATCCATCATATTGATGCATATCACACATCATAATAATGTCGGAGTACAAAATCGGATTGTCTGTCCTAAGTATGGCCCGCAGGCTGACTACAAAATGGCAAACTACATATGTCCACTGTATGTCCTAAGGAGTACGTGCCTCTGTCACTGGGTACTCCCTCTGTCCTCCTCATCCCTGCCATGTCTCGTAGATGATGTCCCTCCTAGTCCTGGCTGCGGTGGTCTCATCGGTCCACTCACCCCCATGCTACTCAATGACCTCCGAGAGCGTGACTTGCTCTCTGTCCTTGATCGTGCCCGATATGAAGGTGCTCTCCGCTCTGGTGGAACTGCACCCTCATATAGTGTCCTCCAATATAGTCTCTCCTCGCCAGTCTCTACCATCATCTATGCCATCTCCCGTGCACTGGCATCCCTAATCGACCCAATGAACTCAGTGACTCTCTGTCCCTCTCGCTGTGCCTGAGCTAGTGCTGTATCTCGTTCTGTCCTCAAAATGGCATTCTATCTCTCCAATGTCGCAATATAATCCTGCTGACTCGCTATGGTAGCCCTGCACCTATCCATCTCCTCTGTCCTAGCTATCTCTGGCTCTATGGGAATATCCTGCAATGTCTCCTGATCCACTGAGTCTGGCTCCTCGTCATCCTCATCATCCTCATCCCCATCCTCTCCCCCGTCCTCGTCATCCTCATCATCCTCCTCATCATCATCCTCCCCACCATCATCTCCCCCGTCCTCGTCATCCTCATCATCCTCATCCTCCTCATCCTCATCCTCCTCATCCTCATCATCTCCCTCCTCTCCTATGAGTGGGAAGTCCTCCTGTCTCCTCGGTACTAGAATATCCGGATTAGTCAAAGGCACTGGTCGTCGCTATGCGAACCATGTCTCATACTCCTCTGTAGTCCCAGCATCCACCACATCTGACCACCACTCCCACTATCTCTTCTGTAACTATGCAAAGTCGGCATATGCTATGCGTGGCTAAATCATACTACCCCACTGGCTTGTCTCTCGGTGAGATCAGGCAAAGCATGCAGTCCTCCAAGGAACATCCTGTGTCTCTCCAAACTGTCGTCTGACCCTCTCTGGAAGGTACAACTCAATCACTCTCTGGTAGTTCACTGGTCACCCAATCAGGTACCTCTCCTGTCTGCAGTATGGTAGCTCATCATGATCATTTGACCATCCGGGGCAATCTCGATATGGCCTCCATATGAACTCTATCAGTCTGTCCAGCTCATGTCGCCAGTACAATATGTATCCAAACGGACCCTGTCTCAGTGCTCCACCATAGCTATACACATATGGTTGGTGTGGTACAATCTGTCTATCTGTGATCGGTCAACATATGGCAATATGCTCGAATGCCCATACCTAAAGCAATGTAACTCCACAGCTCAGAGTCTGAACTCCCTGATACGCTATCTGATGCAGCTGAAAATAAAGCATCGCCAGTACACATGGTCCCCATGCATACACTGTCCCCTCTGTCACCATCCGCTCTAGTACTCTTCCCCAGCCAATAGGGAATCCATGTCCTCATCTATCACCTGCTAGAAGACATGCTATCACAACTGCTATCACCACATATCGTCGGTCATACTCGGCAGCCATAGTCTCCCAGCGAATCTCCCTCTCGACAATGTCTAGATCATCGACGTCACACTCAAACAATCTGCATAATGCATCTCTACCTATCACTGGGTTGTACTCTACCATCTCCCCATGTATCAGAATGCGGAGGATGCGCCATACATCCTCTAGAGTCACCGTCGCCTCGCCAGTCGCCAAATGGAATGAGGAGGTCTCCGAGTGCCATCGCTCTGCCAATGCGGTAAGCAATCCTGTGTTTGCCCTAATCTCGGGCATGTATGTGATGTAATATATCCCCAGTCCTGCTAATGTGTCTCTCTCTGTGCTCCTGAGTCTGTGTCGTAGCATGAAACATTCAGGTCGGTTCTCCCGCGTGATCAATGGGTACTATCGACTCTGCATCACAATCGTGGCATCATTTTGTCAGTTTTAGGGTTTGCTCCTACGGGTTGCATATCCTCATTTTCATGTCTCAATCAGGGTGTTTTTCATCTGCATTGACTTATCCCACCCTTGTCCCCCCTTTTTAGGTCATTTGCATGTCGTTTTGCATCAAAATTGAGTGATTTATGCACACTTGTGCCTGTGTTAGCTAACCTGCGCCTGTGTCAGGTGAATTGCACCTGTGTCTTCCTACACAAGCACAGAACATCCTACACAAGCATAGGATTAGACCACACAAGCGTAGGAGTCCATTCTGGTATCCCCTATGGGCCCCGCAATGTCTCGTAAACCATTAAAATTCATGAAATCCAAAACATGGGTTTTCGAGATACATACCGCTGCTCCTGCATCCTCCGGTCGTCTGAATGTGCGTACACATTCTCCAAGGTGATCCGCCGTTGGAATGTTCGCCATCTGTCTGCAAGTGTCCTTGTCCAGAGCAACAAATCCTCCTCTTTAGCTAGTGCAAATGAGTCATTTTCACCCTCTTGGTCCCATTTATAGCTCTTTGTCATTGCATAGATGGACGTGCATCCTCTCCATCTTATGTTGGTCGCGGTCTTGTGTACATTAAATTGCTTGTCTGTCATGCATCCGATCTCCGATTGTCAGTCTATTCGATCCTATCATTTTTTATCGATCAATTGGCCTCTTTTCCGCATGTTTCCGGCCAATTCCTCAAGGGGGCATGCATATGTCATTATTATTGTCTGGGGCATTTAGTTATTGTTCTTTGAAACAACGCTTAAAATCGCATTGTCTCAAAGAGGGGCAAAATGTAGACACCCAAAAATGGTCAACGCTTGCGAAGTCATACTTTAACATTTGCGCATTGCCTCATTTTAGGTTTTTGCGTCACATTAATATTTCTCCTATGTCACACACTTGGTCTTTATCATTTGCGAACATCGAGTCATTCTTCTACATTCTTCAATCATCTTGTCCTCAAATTTGGTCTTGTCGACAACATTATCCAGTCATGATTTTGATCAATCTTATCCTGTCGCATCAATGTGCGTATTCAATCTTATCATTTTGGACATCGTCAATCCTAACTAGGGTTTTGTCCTCTTATCAATCTTGTCGATTTATCATCAATCCTTCAATCTTGTCATTTTAATGATCGATTTGTCATCGATCGTTGTCATGTTCAATCTTATCATCTTGCGATCAATTTGTCATTGATCGTGGTCGTTATCAATCTTGTCATTTTGGTGACCAATTTGTCATTGATCGTGGTCGTTATCAATCTTGTCATTTTGCAATCTATTTGTCATCGATTTTTGTCCTCTTTTCAATCTTGTCATTTTGCGACCGATTTGTCATCGATCGTGGTCATTTCCAATTATGTCGTCTTGCAATCTATTTTGTCAACCTTGTCATTTTGTGACCGATTTGTCATCGATCATTCTTTGTCTCGATTATGTCAATTTGGATCAATTTGTCATTGTTCCTCATCAATTGGCACATTTATCAATCAAATCATTTTGTTGCATTGGTCATTTATCAATTCAAAATCATGACATTAATTATCTTCAATCAAGACCTAATTGTCATTTTCGCATTTCTAATTCGTCTTCTAGGGTTTTATGATTTAGTCATTTAACCTAATTTGCCATTTCTTCCTCTAGGATTACTAAATTATTTATTAATCCTAAGTCTTCTTATTACAATTAAATCTTTATTTAATTGGCTAATTATTCCTCTTTGTGAATTGATTAATAAATGAAAAATTATTAATTAATTCACTAATTCCTAAATTCTAATTTCTATCAATTTCTAATTCCTAATTTGTCATCAATTTCAATTTCCTAATTTTTCAAATTTCTAATTCCTTTTCCCTCCTAATTCATCTCCTAATTCTATGGGAGTGACATTTCAATTTGTCATGAAATTGTCATAATTGATAATCAATCAATTTTGACATGAAATGTGTCATAATTTTTCATCAATTATCAATCAATTAAATTGTGCATGGAAAGTGCATAATTTGTCATAATTGACATATTGATTTGCAATTTCCATTTGAATTGCATCATGCCAATCTTGTCATTTATCCAATTCTTCTATAAATTGGATAATTTTCTTCAATCAATCCCTTCATGAACCCCGAATTTCTATCAAAATGCCGAACTTTCGTTTCTAGTACTCTTGAGCTTTTTGCTTTCAATTGTGTGAGCACTTGTAGGTGAGATCCACAAACCCATTGAAGAGGAAAGAACAACAATGGAGCCGCATGGAAGAAGCATCCGAATTGTTATATGGTTTGCATGACATTTTCTTTTAAATGCTTTGTTTTTGTGCCTCTATTGAATGTGCTTTGGAATTGGGTTCATTTCAATGAGTGTTCTTTTGATTGAGTTATCATGTCTTGTGTTTTGGTTGATCTACTTATCTTGTGATGATTCCTAATTTCTACGCTACAATAATAATGCAGAGAATCAATTGGTAGTTGACCTAGGTTTCCTATGTGTTTCCCAAAAAGGGAGAGATGCAGCCTGACCAGTAGGTAAGAAGTTCTCACTAACACATCCTTCACATTTGGGTGCTACAACAGTTGGTATGTGAGCCCTCCATTTCTTGTGCTATCATTTGAGATGATGAGGTGCATAAAGGTCAAAGGGGAAGAAATGACAGATACAACACAAACAGAAAAGAGGGAGAGAGTGCTTGTAGTGTCCCATATGTCATGACCCTTTTCCATTATTGTCAAAGGGGGGAGAGAACCTTGTAGTACACTGGATACTACATGTGATGACATCACTGCCAAAGGGGGAGATTGTTGGCATTGTGTTGTCATTGATGTCAACCAGTATAGAAGGATGCAACTGGTATGATAGATTGTTGGTACTGCTATCATTGATGTCAACTAGTATAACAAGATAACTCGTATAGGAGAAGAGTTGATGTGTTTTCATTGGTGACCATCATCATGCAAAAGAGTGTAAACTGGTATGTACTAGTATGCTAGAGGTGCAGTAAAGTGACCAGTGAGAAAAATGTTGTTGTCATAGTGATGCATACAACTAGAATGAATAGACTGCATGATGGGTTGCTGATTGTGATGAAGAGGCAGAATGTTACTTGAATCACATCAATATTGGAGGTGAAGTATGAGAAGGCCACCACATTGCTAGTGTAAGGTCAACTAGTAGGACTCCCACCAGATGAAGAAGCTATTACATGTTAAGTGATAAGTTGATAGAGTCATATGATGCTTTTGTGAGAAAGCTAACATATGGAAAGATACCAAGACATATGTCAAGATGAAGATGTATCCTCCCCTCAATGAAGTCACACTTTTATCAGAAGAATGATTCTCTAAGATTGGTAGGTGATTGAGTGTAGAGACCAGATGAACAAAAGGAAGAATGAGGAGTTGGTGTGTTTGTCATCTTGACAAACTAGTTGAGAGGAGAACTGATTAGATGAAGAAGGACACTTGTGAGTCTGCATGAACATACATGGTAATATCAGGATGCAGATGAAGGTCAGTGTAGAACAATTGGAGTTTGATGACTTGGTGTCATCAATGTGTCTCACCAGCAAGAAGGAAAGTATGTTGTCCACCAGCAGACACATCTACCAGAATCTGCATTGGTTATAGTTGACATATTATGTCAATCGGTGGAACATCAGAGAAGAGATAAGGAGAGTTGTCAGAGTAGCTATGTTGCCAGCAAGTGGACATATTCACATAGGTGTTTTAGCAACAAAACAATGAAGTGTAGACGTAAAGGTATACACCAGAAGGATAGAAAAGGTGATGGCATGAAGGTCAGCTGGTAAAGTATGATATACTAGTGGGTTTGGTAAACTGGTAGATGTGCACTAGTAGTGCATTATGGCTGGTGATCTTGTTTGAACTGATGCAGATGACTCAGCTAAGGTGGATACCGATAGTGATGCCACGTGGAGGTGAAGTGGCAAACTTGCACAGGTTGGTGTAGAGTGACAATGAGGTAGTTGGCAGTTGGTCCAACATTAATGGTGACTACAAAGCTTGAGGGATGATTATAGAGGGGTTGCAGCTCGAGGAAGGATAAATCTTACCATATCCATGGTGTGCACTAATCAATGCAGATTGTTTGGAAGTAGATAAAATTTGTTGAAGCAATCCATCGAGCCATTAATGGTGATTGACCAAGACGTACGTTGATAGATTGATTGTAGGTTGTTGAAAAAGGAAGGAGTGTTATGAAAGGCACAAAAAATGGCAGATATGTGTAGGTAGACATTTCTAAGTTGTGATCCAATCAGATTTGATTGGATTCTATGTGCTTTGTGATCATTGGAGAAAACCCTAAGGCGCCAAGTTTGAATGTGGATTTTGGTGGGAAGACTGGGCTATAAATATGCAAGCCAAAGATATTGTTAAGTATTGTTGGATGGGAGAGGATATAGCTACTGTGAAGTGATTGAGTGTGGTATGAGAAAAGTTATATCAGTCAAAGTAAAAATAGAAGAAGAATATAATGACTGAGTGAGTGAAGGTTAAACTAGTGAAAGGGTTTAACAGAGGGTCTAATCAGTAAGGTTAAAGCAACTAGTTAGCAACAAGAGTACATCAGAGAAGATAATCAGTAGGTGCTAGTGTCAATAGGAAGACAACAAAGGGTGCTGAAGTGCAACACAATGAAGGAGAGATCTAGTGAACCAGTAGCAGAGAGAGGTGAACTGGGCTAGTAGAGAAGGTGTCTCACCGACAGAGTGAAGTATATGCAATGGTTACAAGATTCACTTGTAATAGTATAACTAATTTTGTATTTGATGCTATCATTGTGATCACTGAGTTGTAGATTGGTGCAAGGGTTGGTGCTCCTTGGGTTGGTGCCCTAAACTTTGTAACAAATTTCATTGTGAGGCTGGATTGGAGTAGTAGTATCCAACAACATTGCTCAACAAGGTTTTTCCCATCTTGGGTTTTCCTCGTATATGTTGGTGTTATGTGATATCCCTGTTGTGTGAATGCATTTGTGTTTAGTCTCCTCACTAGCTAGTAAGTCTTCTTTTAGTTAGATCTGTTAACTGGTATGCTCACCTAGGATAGTTAAAGGGAAAAGTTTGAGAACCACTTATTCACCCCCCTCTTAGTGGTGCATTGTGTCTAATAGAGAGTTGGCCAAAACAAGTTTGTAGGGCATTCACATCAAATAGATATACAAGTCAATGACATAGATTAGAAATGTTATTAAGTTATAGACAATATCATCTTTGTTCCTAGTGGAAAGCATGGGGATTCGCTTGATATATATGCTTAATATATGAAGCCTAATAATGTTCTTATATAGAATTTAATAGTAATATTGATATGGACTGCAATATGTATGACAATCATACTTAATTTTATATATGTTCATACTACATGAGAAGTTAGTATACTTATTGTAGATCAGGAATTTGGAAACCATCAAAGCAATATAAACATTAAACTAGCTCAATCACAAAAACTAGATTGTAATGATAAGAAATCCTAATTACACTCAATAGAGATATGAAGAAAAGATAATCAAACCAAATGCAAACCATTGCAAATGCAAATATCTCCTCCAGAAATCTCAATTGTCCTTCTTTCTCCTTCAAATTACTTTGTTTGTGGATCTCACCTACAAGTGCAAAAACATAGTATGAAAGCAAGATTGACAAGATGAAATGGCAGCATAAGGATACTAGAAGTGTGATTGATTGATTGATTTGATTGAAGAAAATCATCCAATTTATAGACAAATTGGAGAGAGGACAAGATTAGCATGAAGAGATTTGAAAGGAAATTCAAATCAAGAATAGCAAAATTATAAAAAGTGTATGACAAATTATGACATTTATGACAAATTATGACAAATTGCTATGCAAGATGTTATGACAAAAATTTGAAATAGAAATAGAAATTAGGAGAAATTAGAAAATTAGGTTAGAAATGATGAATTGGAAATTAAGAAATTAGAAATTGATGAAATTAGAAAATTAGGTGAATTAATTAATAATTTTTCACTCATTAATTAATTCACAAAAAGAGGGGGAATTAATTAGCCAATTAAATAAATATTTAATTATGACAAGAAGATTTAGGATAAATAAATAAATTATTTAACCTAGAGGGAAAATGACAATCAAGATTAAATGAATAAATCATAAAATCCTAGAAATAAGAGGACAAGGAATTAGGTCAAGACAATAAGAAATTAATGTCGATTCGATCATGATTTTGATTGACAAAGGACCAATGCTGATAAATGATTGAGATTGGTTGACAAATTCACCAAGATTGACAAAGAGATCAAATTGATAGGCACCAATTGATGAGGAACAATGACTAATTGATCCAAATTGACATGATTGAAAAAGGAAAAGGATCGATGACAAATCAATCGCAAAATGACAAGATTGACCAAGACAAGGATCGATGACGAATTGATCACAAAATGACAAGATTGACCAGGACGAGGATCAATGACAAATCGATTGCATAATGACAAGATTGACAAGGACGAGGATCAATGACGAATCAATCACAAAATGACAAGATTGACAAGAGGACAAAATCCTAATTCAAAAGCGATAAAAATGAGGAATGTAGAAGAAGGACTTGATGCTCACAAATAATAAAGACCAAGTGCGCAACATAGAAGAAATGTTAATGTGATGAAAAAACCCTAAAATAAGGCAATGCGCAAATGTTAAAGTATGACTCCGCAAGCGTTGACCATTTTTAGATGTCTAGATTTTGCCCCTCTTTGAGACAATGTGATTCTAAGCATTGTTTCAAAGAACAATAATAAAAATGCCCCAGACAATGACAATGACATATGCATGCCCCCTTGAGGAATTGGTGGAAAAAATCTAGAAAAGAGGCCAATTGATCAATAAGAATGATAATATTGACAAGGACCAATGGTAATGTTAATGCTATTTTGATTGATGTGACAACTGTGATTAGGTTGAATGCTTTCTTGGTCGAATAGTTTATCTGTTAATGCGTGATTTCATTAAAGCATAATGTTTGATTGATTGTTGTTGGATGTATGCTCAACGATCTGTCTATGCACAAAGGGATCATTTATTGACAAAATGCAAAATGCCAAAGAAATTGTTTTTGGATTTTTTCAGGACATTATTTGATTTTTAGGGATTTTTTTCAGGACATTATTTGATTTTTTTGGATTATTTTAGGACTTTTTTCAATTTTTATGATTTTTTCAGGACATTTTTCAATTTTTATGATTTTGCCCCTAGTGTCTAGAAAGGCAAGGAATATGACAGGTGAATAAATAGGCTTGCTAAAATGTTGGTGGATAGAGGGAAGACAAAGGCCTTTTATTATGGAGACAATGGGATAAGAGACTGGATATGACTATGTAAAGCAGTGGCATGGCATGAGGGACATGTCAAGAGGTTTTTTGAAACCATGTTTTGCATTTCACGTCCTTATGTTAGATCAAGATCAAGGGATAGAAAGAGTGTATGGATAGTGATAAGATATGGATAGGATAGGCAAGACCAAGAATGGATAAGGGGCATGGATTGAAGGTCAGGATAGGATAAGGATGTGATAGACTAAGGGATAATGACAAAAGGTTACGATAAGCCAAGGAATATGGATGAAAGGTTGTAATAAGAAAATGGATAAATACCAAAAGCTATGATGGACTAAAAGCTGCAAACAAGATGCATGATGCTCATGAAGATCCTCAGCCTTGTCAAGATCAAAGGTGGAAAGAGGAAATGGACATGAGGGACAATAGGATAATGGAGGGTAATGACATGGTATGATAAGATAATGAAGGGCAATATGATATGAAGGAGGAAACCTAACCCCAAGTGTGGTGTGCAAGAGGTTCATAAATTATGCATGACACTTGTTTGCCAAGTTTTAATCATGGTACTTTCCCAAGGCACCTGTTTGCCAGGTTTTCACCAGTGGACGAATTATTTTTTCTGTTACATTTTTCTTTTATCTTTTTTTATACTCACTTTTTTTTTTTTTTTTTTGACTCTTTCAATAGAAGATGGACACATGATAGGGGATGGAAGAAGGACTCAAGCATCTTTTTGTTTGGATAGTAGCCTTAAAAAGAATGGACCATGACCTTTAAAAGTATGCTGAAAGACGTTGGTAGGATAAGGACATGGAAAATAAGATGAAATTAAGGCAAGGATCTATGCAAAATATGGGATCAAAGGGATCAAAGGATGGAAAATATGCATTGGATAATGAATAGGGTATTGGAAGAATTGGGCTTTAGTGGACGGAAATGTTGGCAAGATCAACATTGGCACACACCTTGAGGGGTGATGGACTGATGGAGGAAAGATGTATTTTGGATATTGAGATTTTGATGGAGGAATAGCTTAGGATTTTGGGACATAAGGGCCAAAAATGGATGAAGAAGGTGATGGAGGAACAAATTTGAGAGGGTTGGATGGAGGAATAGCAACTTTGGATTCCAAGTTGGATGTTTCTTTAGGCTTTTGTGCTTCAAGGAGTTGCTTAGGGATCCACATGGTTTTTGATTTTTCATGCTTTTGTGGTTCCTTGGTGTGCATTGCCAACACAAGCGATTTAGGAACCCATATAGATTTTAACTTTTGTTTTTGAGCAATGGGCCTTTGTGAACTTTTGGATATTTCTTTTTCTTTATAGATCATATTGTTCTTTGTTTTGACATGTCGATTATATTGGACATGTTGATCCTTGAATACATGTGGATTGCTAGACTTATGACTTTTATGCTTGGCATCCAAATTGCTTGGAGGGGGAAAGGAATGCATGGATGGATATGAATGAAATGGAGTTCTTTTGGATTGATGAAATTTACTCAAGGATGTGTGCCTTTGCTGACCTTGCATAGAGGAGGAAGAGATATAAGGACCTAAGATGGATGGAAGGTATGATGGGGAAGGGATATGTTTTGATTGTGAAGGGATGTTGGATTTAGTAGGGGTACCCATGTCTTAAAGGAATTTCACTGAGGCCATAACCCTTAATATTTTCTTTAACATGAAGGGATTCTTGCTTATGGAGATCTACTCCTTTGCCTTTATGAATATCTTGACTTGTAGGATACTCTTTTCTTTGGGAAGAAGATGCGAGTCCATTATGAGGTGGATATGATATGAGAGAAATAATGAGATCTTGAAGTGGATCAGATTGCACCAAAGTGGAAGAACCCATTATGCATGTCGAGGGTTCATGAACATCTTGCACTGACATGTTAGAATCATGAGGGGGATTAGGATTGTGTAGTGGACATGGTTCAATGACAGGCTCTTCAAGAGATGGAATGGGAGAAATAATGGGATCATAAAAATAAATGCGATCTTGGAGTGTATATGGAGCATTAAGACAAGGAGATGGTGAAACAAAAGGATCTTGTGGAGGATTTAAAGGAATAATTTGATCTTGACAAGGAGGAAGATCATTGGAATCCTCTTTAAAGGTGCTTTTCTCTTGACTTTTAATGGGATCATCAGAAAGGATGGAAGGGATATGTTGATCTTTCATAGGAAGTGGAATGTCAATGGGATTTGAAAGGGTGTTGTGTTCTTGGAATGGAATGGGATCATTTGGGATTGGATGGACTGGGATATCTTGATCTTTCTCCGGGAATGGAGTGTCAATAGGACTTTGGATAGGATGGACAAGAAGAGGGGAATCATCATGAGTGTCTGGGAACATGGGGTCTTGGTCAACAATTGGATGGGATGATAAGGCTTTAGGATCTTTATCTTGATCTGTTTCAAGACATTTTTCTTCATGTTCTAAATTATCCTCTTGACATGGGGTTGGACTTTGGATATGCATGAGGGATTCTGACAAGGGATCAATGTTTTGGCATGAAGGAAATGCACTCTAAACATTTGTGATGGATTCTGGCAAGGAATCAATACTTGAACATGAGGAAGAGGGACTTCGAATGGGGTCCTCTAAAACAGGTAATGGCAATAAAGTGCATGGTGGCATTGGGTCTTGTATTTATGAAATATGACAAGGATGTGCATCATGAATTGGATTATTTTGGCAATGAATTATGGATAGCCCTTGGATAATTTCATCCTTGGGTGTATTGTTTTATGAGGACAATATGGAAGGTTCTTGTGAAACTTCTAGAGGTGTAGGGATAGATGCCACTGGAGAGTCAATTTGTTTGTGGGGAGATGAGGCATTGCTAGACATAATTGTATTATCTTGATCTTCCTCAAAGAACTCACTTGGTAGGTTCCTTAAGATCCTTGCAATAAAGCCACCTTTTTTTTGAGGTTTTGACATGGTTGTATCTGGAATTTGAACTTGTTTGGAAAGGAGTTGGTTCTACCCTGATGTCATGTTTTGATTTCGAACTAGATGTTCATCAAATTGGTTTGACATGTTCAAAATTTGGCTTGGTGTGTGCTGCAACCTTTGTTTGTGAATTTGTGATTGTAGTTGTTGGCATTGATATGTTGATTGAACTTGTTGATATTCGACCATTGGTTGAACTATTTGTGGACATTGTATAGTTGGTTGGACATATTGTTGAAATTGAACCATTGATTGTGTTGGTTGTATATGTTGGACCATTGGTTGTGTCTATTGGAAATGTTCAAACTATTGAACAATTGGTTGTGATGGTTGAAAATTTGATTGATAGTAAACACCTTCTTGTTCTTGTTGTGAAGGCACATAATGTTGTTGTCTATTTTCTTGAAATTGTTTCATCATCTCTATTTGTGAGAGGAGAGCTAGTATGTCTGATCATTCAATAAGAGATCTTACATCAATTGGCTCAATCTTTGGATTTCGTCCTAGAAATTTTTTAAATATTTTGGACATTTGTGATCTATTCTTCTCAATGTTTTTCACTTTTTGTTCCAAAATCTCCTTTTCTTGAGCTAGTTTCTCCTCTAGTTTTTGTATTTGGACATTTACATCATCATGATAAGTTTGATCCAAGTTCTGAGACATGTAGAGATTGGATTGACATGATTGATTTCTCAATTGTGATGACATGGCTTTGTAAGAAGGTTGAGACCTCATTTCAACAAACATGTCACTATGAAATGCAACTAATGGGATTGACAAATGCAACCTAAAAGGATGACAATGCAATCTATGGCAAGAATGCAACCTATGTTTTTGTTGTTTTTCAATATTTTGGCAAACTTTTTGGAATGCAAACCTAAAGACTCAACCTTGGGAAGTTGAAATGAAGTCAAGACCTTAAAGGACAAAGGACCAAATGACAATAGGACAAATTGACAATGTCTCACCTATATGCTTGGATACTAAGCTAGGTTTGACAAAAATGATATTAATGAAAGGACAAATTTTAGACAAGGTCAAGACTCCCTAACAACAACTTAGGGTATCATCCAAAGTTTTGATTTTTCAAGTTTGACAAACCAAAATTTTGAGACTAAATGCAAGAAGGCAATGATTATGACAATGACTTAGGATATGACAATGAAATGCAAACTTAATGAAATCATTTTAAACCTAAGTACAAAATGAGGATGCTTGCAATGAAAATGGACTAAAATGAAGGGAGATGACAATATGCCCTAGGACCTAAGTTGGACTATGCAAAACCTAGCCTAAAGTGACATGAATGTTGAGACAAAGTTTTTTATTTCAATGTGTTTGAAAGCCATGTTTTGAAAATGTTTTGAATTTTGTTGGATGAATGTTCTCCTTTTACAACCTTGTTTGGACAATGTTTTGACTTGTTTGACAAATGATGTTTTGTGACAATTGTATAATTCAATTTTTGACAATCACAAAAGACAAGATGTTTGGACTTAGACCCCAGATAATCATGCTCATTCACAACAACTCCTATGGTTGGCAAGGGCAATATCTGTTGAATCCTCTAACAGTAAAATACAACACTTAGCTGGATAGCTAGACGCTTGGTAGCACTGGCTCCCCCTTATAGTGCACTCACTTCTCGGGCATACCAAGCTTCAAGTTCAAGGGGCATCACTTCCCAAGAACTTGCTATCTCTAACTAAGGAGTACATGAGAGGTGTCTTTGGCATGCACGTATCACAATGCCTGAGCCAACAGATAGAAGGATTTTGGCCTCTAAAAATAAGAGATTCTAGTAAGGGCATCCATTCGGGTGGGTATTGATCCGACGAATAAATCATTGCAATACCATTCTAGCACTCATTGTCTAAAACTTTTTTTGCATCCATAGTTATTTAGAGTGGTTTGGAAGAGCTTGGCTTTAGCCCATCACCACTTAGGGTCATTCCCTCTCACCAATGCCTGTGCAAAGTGCCAGGCAAATCAAGAGGTAGGCCCAATTCTAAGGGTTAAAAAATGAAATCAAATTAAAAACAAACAAAGAATGCATGGTGTTCATTAACCTTTAAGAAATTAAATGTGCAACTAATTTAAAAATCACATGCAAGGTGTTTTAATAGTCTTTGACCGCGTCCTACATAAGATTTGTTAGTAGTTTCATTTTCCTGTCTTCGTCACACATAACGCCAAGGTGTTGTACAGAGAATTAGTACCAAGGAAAACCAAAATGCAAGAAACATAATGAAAAAAAACTAATTTGCAAGTAAAAACACTGATTTTACCTTTGTTTCTGGCCTTACACAGGCGTAGATCTCATCAACATAGGCATAGATCTCCTTAACATAAGCACAGATCCCTCCTACATAGGCGTAGATCTCATCTACATAGGTGCAAATCCCTCCCACACAGGCGCAAAAGTGTCCAGAAAGCTCTGAGTTGCCCTATTTCTTGACTTTTTCACCTACAAATAGCTCAAAAGGCACTCAAAACATGGTTAAATGGTTAGTTCACGTCGGGTTCACCAGAAAATGTAGATCAGGAATTTGGAAACCATCAAAGCAATATAAACATTAAACTAGCTCAATCACAAAAACTAGATTGCAATGATAAGAAATCCTAATTACACTCAATAGAGATATGAAGACAAGATAATCAAACCAAATGCAAACCATTACAAATGTGAATATCTCCTCCAGAATTCTCCATTGTCCTTCTTTCTCCTTCAAATTACTTTGTTTGTGGATCTCACCTACAAGTGCAAAAACATAGTATGAAAGCAAGATTGACAAGATGAAATGGCAATGTAAGGATACTAGAAGCATGACTGATTGATTGAAGAAAATCATCCAATTTATAGACAAATTGGAGAGAGGACAAGATTAGCATCAAGAGATTTGAAAGGAAATTCAAATCAAGAATATCAAAATTATGACAAGTGTATGACAAATTGCTATGCAAGGTGTTATGACAAATTATGACAAATTTCTATGCAAGATGTTATGACAAAAATTTGAAATAGAAATAGAAATTAGGAGAAATTAAAAAATTAGGTTAGAAATGATGAATTGGAAATTAAGAAATTAGAAATTGATGAAATTAGAAAATTAGGTGAATTAATTAATAATTTTTCATTCATTAATTAATTCACAAAAAGAGGGGGAATTAATTAGCCAATTAAATAAATATTTAATTGTGACAAGAAGACTTAGGATAAATAAATAAATTATTTAACCTAGAGGGAAAATGACAATAAAGATTAAATGAATAAATCATAAAATCCTAGAAATAAGAGGACAAGGAATTAGGTCAAGACAACAAGAAATTAATGTCGATTCGATCATGATTTTGATTGACAAAGGACCAATGCTGATAAACGATTGAGATTGGTTGACAAATTCACCAAGATTGACAAAGAGATCAAATTGATAGGAACCAATTGACGAGCAACAATGACTAATTGATCAAAATTGACATGATTGAAAAAGGACAAGGATCGATGACAAATCGATTGCAAAATGACAAGATTGACCAGGACAAGGATCGATGACGAATCGATTACAAAATGACAAGATTTACTAGGACGAGGATCAATGATGAATCGATTGCAAAATGACAAGATTGACAAGGACGAGGATCAATGACGAATCGATCGCAAAATGAGAAGATTGACAAGAGGACAAAACCCTAATTCAAAAGGGATGAAAATGAGGAATGTAGAAGGAGGACTCGATGCTCGCAAATAATAAAGACCAAGTGCACAACATAGAAGAAATGTTAATGCGACGCAAAAACCCTAGAATAAGGAAATGCGCAAATGTTAAAGTATGACTCCGCAAGTGTTGACCATTTTTAGATGTCTACACTTATAATCTAATTCTTGTTACTGCTATTAGTATTTGAAAAGGTGGGAATGAGATGTTCCAAAGAGGGGTAGTCTAAATCCAAGCAATAGGTTAAGTCCCAAGATAGGCTGGGGATTAGTGACTCATAAGGCTTGAGGGTATAGACCCAAGAGAGGTAAGGGCCTGGATCTATAAATTTTGAGGAAACCTATTATAGTTGGTCTCTAAGAGCTTTGGTAACATACATATCCTCCTTCTTCCTTAAAACTTAAGTAGTAACAAAGGTTGGTACGTGCATTAAGAGTTATGGAAGACAAACTTAATTATCTTAAATGGAAGATGAACAATTCACTTATTAATAATAAATTAATTGAACTATGGATAGCACAAATTTATTCATGTTAAAACAGATTTAAAATATGGATGGCATAGATAGAAAAGTAAGTTTCATTGTGTATTATACCTGGCTATGGCTATAGGCTCTGGTAGCTCTTCTCGAAATTCCATCTAGGATTTGCCAAGTCCTATTAATAGAATCAGAACTGTAAAAACAATTGAACTAGTATCTTAACAACAATGAAAAACATTTAAAAACAAAAAAAATTATAATAGAACATACAAAATATTCTTAGTGAGCTTTGAAATTTGTAAGGTAGTGGCATGTGTAGATTGGCCTACCTAAAGATGCCATGTATTTTGTCTTTGTCCAGAAGTGTTGGATGGTCACATAATGCTAGAACCTATACAAATATCATTGAAAAATGAAGTTTACAGAATATAAGGTTAAACCTTCCACAAATCACATCAATTTATAGATACACAAATAACAAAAAGAAATAAACCTCTCAGAAAAATGTAATTGGTTGTGGACCCAACAAATGAATAAATAAAGTTAAAAGAATGCCTTAACATGTTTCTATCAGAAAATAAATAAGTTCAAATGTAGAAATGTGTTCCCTAATTTATAAAAAAAATAATTAACAATGACTCAAACTCAGGTGATATTCAAGACATGATCTAAATAATCTCTCAATTGGAATATTGTTCCAACTAGAATCCCTTGTAAAAGCTGTCATCCAAGGTAACATATGAGATGTGTTTAAAAGTAAAATAAGTACAAAGGGTAACATATTGTGTTAGACAATTCAAATAACTAGAACACAACTGAGAGGGGGGGGTGAATCAATTTTCACAGATTACCAGAACCTTAAGCAATTAAAAATTTAATACCAGAACCCAAAACATTAATACCAAAATGCTTAAACCAAATACCAGAATAGCAGATAAACTAATTAAGCATAAACAATAATCAGAGAATAAATACCATCCACATGACAGCAAGATTTATACATGGAAAACCCGGTAAAGGGAAAAACCATGGTGGGAAGCCTACCCACAATTAGATAATACTTTTGTAGTAAGTATGTGAATTGGAATAGAGGAGACTACACTTGCAGGAAGGCCAACAACCTAGAGTGCACTACTCACCACAAAAGGAGTCTCACTAACTACATAAAAATCCAGACTACAATCTAGAAGAATGAATGAACTACAAAGATAGGATCTCCTATGCTTGAGTATAGTTCCCGTTAAGGTCACTAAGGGAGGACTAAATCCTCTTACATAAACCCAAATCAATCTCCAATGATTGAACAAATCCTCTTCCTGAATGATATTACATTATTCACACATTACATATCTATAACCCTTTCCTATATCCTGATATGATGATCTACAATGAGATCTTACAAAAAATATATACAAACCCTTGACCATAAACAATTAGGTCGACCACTAGATAATAAACCAATTAAATAATTACAAAACATATCATCCTTAGACCAAAAAAATAATATCCAAGCCATAAGACATCCCAAAAACACATCGAGAGGTCCAATCCACATGTTACATTAAGTTGGTCCATAACCTAGATCAACCAAGACCCAAATTAAGTCCACACATTAAAGAAATGATCCCAATCTACCAAGTCTCAAATATGATCACAATCAACATCCTGGAATCATACCAGAAGCTGCACCAACACCACTTATGCATATCATCAAAGATCTTCATCAAAGCTATGCCGATGAAACCCTTGCCAGAACCACAAGCCAAGCTTCCAAGCAAACAAGATAGCATTCGATCACCAGAACAAAACCAACTAACTAAATATGAATATGAGTAGCATGAATAAGCTAATTCCATAACCAAAGCATACCAAAGCATATCAGATAATGATGGATCCAAACCAACCAGAAAACACACAACCTACCAGGACTGGAAGGGTGCCGGTAAAGAATCCAAACAACTAGTGTTGACATCAATGACAAAACATCAATGCAACACATAATTAATTCCTCCAAATGACCAACAATCTCCTCCTTTGGCATTGATGGAAACACTAGATGTGAAAAAAAATCGAAGTACCAAGAAATGCCAAACAAGTCTCCCCCAATGGAAGACAACCAACAATCTCCCACATAAAGATATAGTAATGAAAATCTGAAACAAAGACCAAACTCTCCTTATGAATGATATCTCTATAAAGCTCTATTTTACACATATATATCTCCCCTTGATGTATACAACCCCTTAAGCTTTTCACATCAATATCTCTCCCCCTTTGACATCAATGCCATAAATCTGACAAAAATATCAAAGCAAAAATAAAAAATCACCAAAACACAAGGCTAGCTACTCCCCCCGAGTAGTAGAATCCCCACATCAGTGCCAAAATAAATAAGATCTCTTATAATACATACCGGACTAATGCCAAAAAACATCAATTAGTTCTTTGTTGGAGGGGCAAAAACCCCTAACTTGTCTCTTAGGTACTCAAATGATTCTCTAGGCAAAGGTTTAGTGAAAATATTTGCAATCTTCTCTTTAGTGTTCACATAAACCAGTCTAACTTCATTTTCTTCCACCTTCTCCTTCAAAAATTTATACTTAATAGACATGTGCTTAGTCTTAGCACAATGTTGATGACTGTTTTGACACACTCACCAATAGTCAGGTAGCCAATGTGAACTCTCACCACCTCTCCTAAAAAGCAATAAATTCTTAGGAGCTAATCACTCTAAGGTCTATATTTGGGTCTTGATGGTGATGGGAAGCTCAATGGTTGATGTGGTTGTACCTGTTAAGGGGCTTGCTGGTTGAAACTAAATCCCAATAATCATTAATAACTTAACTTCATTTTTTTGTATTTTTATGATTTTAAGATTCTTCTAGAAATAAATTGCAAGAGATAGGGAAACAAGAAAATAACAGTAAAACCAATTCAATGACAACATAATGAACTACTTAATTAGTACCTTGCAATCCAAAAAAAATCAAATAATATCCAAATCAACATTCAATAATGGACCTCTAGTAAACTTGCAAAGTCAGCAACCTGACAGACTCATGGAAATAACATCACCACAATATTGTCTATCCCAGTAATTCTCATACACTACTTATGTGTGTAGCATGAGTCATAAAGAAATAAACAGAAGATCAGAACACGTTGTTGATTTCAAACAATAGACATTATCGGATTACAAAGAACAAACTTGTAGAACATATGCATAGATCAGGCAATCTATAAGCTACTTCTTGTATTAATTTCAAAGAATGTGTCACAAAAATAATTCAAGTTCATAGAAATATGCAAAAATAATCTAAAATTTCTAAGTAGGCCTCAAATCATCAATTTGTGGACCCTTACAAATGAATCAAACTTCTCAATTTATAGAGTTTTCTGCCCTAGTTTTTAGGAAATAAACCTAATCTAAATTAAGAACTCAAAAGCTAGGAGTCACAATTAACTTGCAAGTTTCTGCCTCTATACTCTAGTTAACTACTACGAAATGAAGGCTAGGTGAGCAGTACAAAGACCATGTTGTATGAGCCACGTTTTTATAGTCATGCAAAATTTTGCTCAAAACTAAAACTTGAGTTGGAGGCATAGCTGAAGTCCCTGTGGGTTGATCATGCAAAAACTCATTTTTAAAAGTCATGCTATCTTTAATGACTACACGTTTATATTTTACTAATTTTAATAGGATTTATAATTACTAATGATACATGCAAACACCTCAGTGGGAGGATCAACAACATGCATGATTTTGAATTTATACTTTTTCAAAACTTCCTCTACATTATTTCTTTCCCTTTCTAATTCCTCTAGTGTCTCAGTAACCTGTTGACATTGGGTTATCAAATATGTATATATGTCCATCAATGTAACACTAAACTGAGTCAGAGGTCCAAAATGTTGGGCCTCATACACATCCCATTGGCTAAGTATCTAATCTTCCTCCACAACTCCTGCATTAGTTATCCCCAGCCCAAAAACTCTTGAGTAACTATCCTACAAAGTCCTCATACTTTTCTACTATCTTGAGGAGGGGAGCTTGAATATCTATTACATCCTTCACATGATGCTGAAGCATTTCCATCTTCAACTCCAAAATGTATGTGTAGGACTACAAATTCTTGTAACTGTCTCCACCTAAGAGGTCATCCTTTATAATTACTTCTTCGCCCAGATGCAAAACCTTATTCAATACTCAAAATTTCTTGCTAAAAGTATTGAACTTACGCTCCCATTGATGAGAGAAAGAAGATAATTCTCCTACCACTTGCATAGCCTTCTTATATTCCCTCATGGTATTCTAAAAAAATGGTCTAATTTTAGATGCATTTATTTGTGCCCATGATTTAACTATGGCGGCCACCTGTCTTACCTCCACCAATGCTTTTATGTCTCCCTCTGGGAGTGATGAGGTTGAAGGTAAGTTATCATTTTTACAAGTATCTAAAGGCCTGCCCATATCTACCAACAACTGCTTGTACTACTCTAGTTGTTCTTTGACCTCTACATGGGAGGTGTATTTCTTTTCCATTTTCCCCCTAACAATGCTAGTAGCTAGTTTCAAGGTATCTAATTCCACCCACTTTGTATGCTTACCTAGTTTTACTTGTAAAACTTGGTACTTTGGGGAGCTTTGACCTTCTACCTACATAGAAACTGCTACATCCACAACCACCTTAGTAGAACCTATTCTTGACAAATGATGTACAATTTTGGCCTTCTTAGCTTTCCTTGGTTGTTTAGTGATTGCTTGTTGTACTGTAAGTTTTGGTAACACTACTTTCATTTTCTTTTTCTCGAAGGTGAATTCTAACCATTGTGGCATATCTGTATCTTTATCACCTTTGTGAGGCATGACATCAGTGGTCACTATGTGGACATCTAACTATTCTTCTTCTTCATCTTTCTCCTCTTCTTTTGTGTGCTTAGGGCCTTGAGGTGAAGCAATTTGATGAGCCAAACTAGTTTGGAGAGAAGTATCAATTTTCAACTATTGTTGTTTGTGTAACTCTCCTAACTTATCACTAACCTCTTCCCCAAATTTCCTGCTATCGTTATCCATTTCTCCCATACCTTGCTCAATGACTATCTCTTTTAGCAAATCCTGTTGGTCATGTGGAGTTAATATTAAGCTTTCATCCTACAAATCTTCAGCCTCATTTCATTCTTTCTCTCCTCTAAGTGGCTACTGTCTCATAGGTTGTTCCTCCTCTTGATCAAAGTCTGTTTCAATGTTATGGACACTTACCATTTCCATGGAAGGTCTAAATTCCTTTGTCTTGGGAGGCATTGTTGTTGTATCAGCTAGTGATGGCATAAGGGTAGTAGTAACTAGAGCTTGTGCTATGGTGGTAGATGGAGATTGAGTGGGTACACTTGTCATGTTAGGAGGAGGAGGTTGTGCACTTTCATCTATTTTTCCTTGTTCTTCTTCCTCCCGAGTTCCTTCTTCTAGCATCTATCCAATTGTTGTCCTCACAGGAAGTACCTCTGCTAGTGGCACAACACCTAGTCCTTCTCTTACTCCATAATCTGTGGCCTTTTTCAAAAGTTCAGTTTTCCTCATTTGTTCCTTAACTTTCTTCAACAATTCCTTGGTACTCTCTTCGGGCTCAACAGCTTCATCTAGGTTAGTTGACATGTTCTTTTAGGAAATAGACCTTTTTTTATGGGCATACTCCTTATAACCCCTTGGTTGGAGCAGACCTAAGGTAGATTTTGTTAGTCTAAAATTTTGATTTCCCTTCTATCCTTCCTCTAAGAAATAAATCAACTCTATCTGCATATGAAAAGATCAGGGAAATAGAACTCAAGAGTAACATATAACAAGGTTTTAAGACATTCTACACTTTAAACTTATCCAAAGTTCAAGTGGGTATAACTTCTATGAATACTTTCACACTTTAAAATTGAGATCCATAGTAAACCAGTGCTAAAAACTTGTGGATTTCATCACCTCAATGAAACTGAAACACTAAAAGAAAAACTTGTATTCATTTTCAATATTGATCTTCAAGAAAAGATAGAAAGAACTCCTACAATCTGATGCCAGTGCCTTATTCGGGCCACAAAGTCACCTAAATCAAGCAAGAGTTTTCAAAACTTAACATTCTTATACATTTCATCACTTCAACCTTCATGAACCCCATACATGCCTAACATATACATAGGTCCTTTCCCACTTAACTAAAACACTTCATTAGATTCAAAGCAGCAAATAGTTGATCTACTGATAGAAATATTTCATGCACGTTTAATCCCTCTCCTAAAGAGAAAAGCCAGAAATATGTCTATAAGATTTCCTTACAATCCATGCTCATTTAAATAACCCTAGATTACTCAAATGAAACCAACAAATTAATGAATGCACACTAGAAGACAACACAAGTTTAGGCCTGAAAAGTATTGATCTGTATTTTCATATTCATTTTGAAGATGTTACATAATTCAAAGTAATCTCTGAGAGAACCCAAAAAAAAACCTAGATATATTTTGCCAGAGGTCCTTTACAAAATTATTGTGATCCCATTTTTTAATAGTCTTGGTATCCATTTATAACATCATGGATGCATACAAGCTTTGAAAAAACCTAAGAAGAGTTTGTTACAAATCATAATGTTGTCCAATAAATAGTTACAAGTCCTTTTGGGTATCAATGGCCTCTTCAACTTGTTGCTCTGCTACAACATCTTCTAACTGTTTGGGAACTTCTTCTTTTTGTCTGGCATATTTATCCTTCCATTCTTGGAACACGTCATCATTTGACCAAGAAAAGCTAACAATCTTCTTCTTCATTCCTTCCAGTCTTTTCCAAGTGACTCTCAACTGTCCAATCTCTATTTCTATGAAATCATAATGTGATTTTACCTTTTCAATCTCTTCAATTGTCTTGACAAATAAGGATGTGTCATCAGTGTTAATGATTTCATTAACCCTTTGGGACAATTTGTGATCCAACTCTTCTAACCATACCTCCTCCTCTTTTAACTGAGTAGGACCAGTAAAACCCCCTAGAAACAATTCATACTTGTGATCAGAATATTCATTTCTATATAGTTGGGCTTTTCTTTTTACACCTACCCTTTCTTCTAATACTATATTCATTTCTTTTATGAACTCACTAGTGGACCTGAGATTGTCATTTTCCTCTACATCTGCATGGGATGAACACATGAGCTCTAACTCCTTACCTCTAGGCATCCACTTATTAAGAATTGGTTCCAAGGTGGTTTCATCCTCTCTTAATTAGGTCAAAATATTCAAAATCCTCTTCATAGAAATGTGAACGATAGAGGGCCTAACTGAATTAGCAAACTTCAAAATTGCGGCTTTTACCTTTTCCTCATATTTGCTTGCAAACAAGGCTTGAGCCTGTTTCAACTTTTCCAACTCATTTTGAATAGTTTTAGCTGACTGGAAACTAGAAGGCATAGGAGAAGGGGGATATTCTATGATAGGGCTTGTAGGTGGAGGTCTTGCTAGAGAAGAGGCTATCATAAGAGTAGAGGATTCACCTAGATGGTGCTGACCTGCCAATTGACCTTGAAGTCTAGCAATAATACTGTCTCTGTTGGCTATTCCTTCTTTGGCCTCATTGTAAGCCTTTAAGATTGTTTCCAATTTTAATTGGAGATTAGCCTTTTCTTTTGCCTCCTTTTCTACCATTGTTACATTGAACTTTGTAGTTTCCAAGACTATGTTTGCAGCTTCCACCACCCTTGTTTCTTGGACTATTTTTACAATCATGCCTCCTAGGAGACTAGAATCTGATACATCTTTCCTTCTTTTATTTTCATCCTTCTTTAGTGGCCACATGACTAAAGTAGCATTATCTTTGCTAAAGGTCACTCCTTCCATGGGTTTAGTTTCTTTCCTGATTGCTTCAAGTACAAGAGCATCAGCTATATCCCAATCAGGGAGGATTAAAACACCAACTTTTGATACCATCTCTCTTCCTTTTTAAGGGGTAATGGTCTTAAATTCTTCAATCATCTCTTGTTTCACCTCTTCCTCTACCTGAGTTACATCTCTGTGAGGCTTCTTGCTCTTACTTTGTTCACATTTGGCTTTAAATTGTTCCATGTTTTGCTTCCATACAAACTGCATGAAGGCCCCTATTGTAACAAAGTTACTATCAACTAGGAACTCCTCACTGGCTTGCTTGATAGTAGGGTCTAACTCTTTACCTTTGAGCTCACCATCAGTCAAGTTCATTTTAGCACTACGTGGCTCTTCTGGCATCCCCTCCTGTGTCTCCTCATATGTGTAGGCAATCTCCCTGAGACTCCCTAACTATAATAGTTGCTCAGCCACCACCTACTCATCTCCTATGTGGATAGGGGACTGAGATGGAGAATATAGAGGCTCATTTGTCTACACTTCCTTCCACACTCTTTGTCTTTTAGGGGAGTCTTGGATGTCAATGACATCTTCAATTGCTCTTTTCCCTCTTGAAGTGGAAGGCTCACTTGTCACTGGCATCATCACATTGTATTTTGATTTCTTGTGCATTATATAATCACTAGGTGGGATAGCCTTTGCAAAGGTAGGATTATATAGAACCAATTTAACCTTGTCAGGATCATTTCTCATTATAGCCTCCCTTTTTTCTTTCAAAGTTTGCATGAGGTCTTCAAAATAAAGAATTAAGAATTTTATTTTTTCCTCAAAGGGATTGAAACTAGAGAGAGGGTCATAACTGCTATCAAACTGATCAATGAAGTCAAGAGCCCTTTTATATGCAACCCACTTCTCTTTCCTTAGTTCTTGCTCATCCAAATTGAATTCATTCCTAATTAGATCTTCAAGGAACTAAAATTGGTGAGGCCTACCTTTACAAACTGCTCTCTTCCTAAACATGCCATTGAAAAAGTCTTCAGGGTCTGCAAATCTTGAAATGACAGTTGACAATCTATATGGTTTAAATAATTCTTCAAAATACTTCTAGCCACCTTTAGTGATCACAAAATGATGTGCCATGGTAATAGTTTGGAAAATGGTCCCTTTACCCCTATTTGTCAACTCTGCCTCTTGTCACCTCCAATTTAACTTAAGACTTCAGCAATTCCTATCTTCAGTGGGACTTGATAAGGCAATAAATATGGAGTGCCTCTCAAACCATATACTCTAAAAACTTTAGAAACAGGGTACAAATACATATCTCCTCAATTATGAACAATATTAATACCTTCTACAAACTCCTTGGGCCTAAGGAATTTCAAGAGAGCCTTAGGAATCCTAGGGTTTTCTGTGCACAAAAGAATCCTAATCTTAGATGCAAAGCATCTGTCAAAATTTAGATAGCTAGAATCCTCTCTATCCCAAGATAAAACAATACTCCAAAGTTGAACAAGCATCTCTTCCTTATCTTTCAGCTTCACCAAATCCATTTCTTTTGCAAATTAATGAGCACCCTTGAACAAAAACATGTGCATTAAAAGAGAATACCATCCAAATGGTCTGTCCACCTTACCATTTTTTATCCCTACCAGACCTACATGAATTGCATCAGTGAGGCATGGCGCATAATCAAATTTTATTGCTAGAGAGGGGTTTATAATTTGTGCAATCATCAGCATGTAATGGGTTGGCATGTTTTTCTCAGCATCTTCTTCAAAAATCTGACAAAGTGCCTAATACATGCCCTTAGCTCTTAGAGTAAACAAATTCAAGGAGAAGGGTTCCATTGTATTGGGGCCTACAACTGTCAACCCTCCTATTTTAACAAAGAACTCTTTCAATGGGCCACTCCTAAGGTGATCCCTCTATGCATTATAAACTTGGGCCAGTGATTCAAAATCAATAGGCTCTAACAAATTTCAAGCTTCACTAAGCTTAAACACACTTCTGAATTCATCATCTTTAATTTCAATCAAGGCTGATCCTTTCACATTCCTGATACATCTAGCTATAGGGTCATAATTTTGTGCAATTAGAGTCAACAAATCTACATCCATGAATACACCAGGGACTATAAGCTTCCCCACATCCAATTCCCATATACTATTTAAAGGGGCAAGGGAATGTCTTTGACCAAAACCAACCTTAAACAATCCTAAAATTGACATCCCTATTTGTGGATCCCTTAACCAATTACCTTTGTTAAATAGGCCATCCCCGATTCTCAAATGAGGGTTCTTTGGTACCAATTCTTTAGCCTTGGCCCCGACATTGGTAGACATAGTTAGCTGTTCCAGAAAATCATCACAAATATTCCTATACTGGTAATTTACTTTTCTTGTTAACTCCCTTCTTGGCACCATCCCGTTAATGCAACTATATCAATTGAGATTTGCACAAAACTCTAATGAAACAATTTCATACAGCAACACCAATTCTCAGACTGCAACTATCAAGGAAAACACAGAAAAAACCTGGTTATTTACCTGAAGAAACTCACTTTGCACCAGCTCCTTTGCAACAAACTTATCAAAATGGTACCAATATTTAATTTATGCGGACCTTAATATGACAAGTTGGCATTGAATTGAGAAATTAATCCTGCATGCTTCGGCCATCACCTCAGAATTGAATTCATAAAAATTGAATTCAAAAATAGGCTCCAATGGACCACAAGTTCTCTGAGTCTTTCTCTATTTTAATCAGTTTTCCATTTCGTAGAGTTTAAAACCCCCACACTTTTTGTTCGCAAAGCAACAATGATCATTGGATCTCAATAACTTTCACTACTTTTACTCCTTCCAGTCTTTTTGTGTTAGTGACGGGCCCTACCTTCTTTTTGCCATTTCGCGAACACTAAACCATGCACACTTTTACCTCACGAAACAACATCGGCCATTAGATCATCATTTACTTGCTCAGTCTTTACTTCCTATAGTGACCACCAGTCTTCTTAACTAACCACACTCAACCATGACGACTAATGATTTTTGCCATTTCACAAAGGCTAAGCTACAAGCATCTTCGGGTTGTGAAACAACGACAACCATTAGATCAATCTCAAGATGTACACTATTTAACATGCTCAGACCTTTTAAAGTGGGCCCTTTAACTCAGAGACCACTTACTTTATTGCATCATTGGTTAACAAATGCCATGTGGCGGTCAGCCATTTGCTCAGGAAGTTCCATCAGGTTCCATTCTGAAGCAGCCAAGTGTTTTACTTCACCATTCTCAACATAACTATCAATTAAACCAAGGCGGGCCCTTAACTACCCTTCAGAGCCACGTGTATCTAACAAGTCATTAATTCTTTTAATAGAACAACCCATCTATCTTGCCATGTCAACCATCATGTGATTGCCACATCATTTCACTATTTCGTGAACATTAATCTCCACTTGATTTGAGGCTGCAAATCCATGACAACCATCTAATTAAATCCTACTTAATCAACCTTTAAAACTTACGACCTTCCTATCCTTTGGGCCCACTGACACTTTTGATGTTTCGTAGAGCTTAAACCTCAGGCCACTTATCTTTGCAAAGTAGTGACAACCATTGGATCTTGACAACTTGCTCGCCTGTTACCTTTGTTGTGACAACCTTTGCCAGGCCCTCCACCTTTTCAAAAGTTCATGAAAGGTAAACAACGGGTATCTTTAGGCCGTGAATCAACATGAGTCATTGATCTTTTCTGAATTGATCATCCCTTAACCAATTACCTTAGTCACCTTTGGGACCTGCCAATTCTTTCACTACTTTGCAAAGGGTAGATCACGTGCACTTTGAGCTAGCAAATCAACACGAGCCATTGGATTCAAAACAAGATGCAGTCCTTTAATCAGATGGTCAATCATCTGGTCAGGCCTGCCTAGCCTTTTCGCTATTTTGTGAATATTAACCTGCTAGCATCTTTGCCTAGCAAAACAATGACAACTAGAGGATTAACAATGAGTTGCATAATTATTAAGGAGTGCAACAAACATTAGAACAAGACATAGGCAAAGGCATAAATTTTGAAAATATTTGGAGGACCACCTAGGGAAAACCTATGGGGAAACACTTTTAATGATAAATCGACCCTTCTTTAAGTGGAAAAAGTAATGCAGAAATAGAACATAAGGGTTTTTTAAATATAGGAAGGGTTAGAATTTCAAAAACCTTAAACCCTCATTTGACCCAAGAAACTCAGAGGTAACAAGGCCAAGCTAAAAAATTTTTTGCAGACTTCTAGCCAGATATGGGACAAGAATACCCAATTTTTTAAATAGTGATAACAGCGACTCTGACTGGGGATGGTTGATTGCAAGATCAACATGAGAATTCAAAAACTCTCTAGAGAACAAACCAAACACAAGCCTTAAAAAAAAAAAAAAAAAAGAAAACCTACATATGTACAGACTAAGACCTACTGTGCATGGACATTAAGAGAAGTAATGTTTCAGGAATTGTCCATGCATTGGAAATTCCTGTACCTCACCATTCATATTCTACAAAAAATATGAATCCTTTCCATTAAGATCATAAACCACAGAGGGGCCTATCCATAGTGACTCAAATTTTTTGTGTTTTCCCTTATCTTGTCCTTCCGCATTCCATTGAAGAACCACATCACCAATTTGAAACTTTCTCAACAAGGTTCTTTTGTCAAATAGATATTTGGACTACAATTGGATCTTCAAATTCCTCTTGTGAGCCAAAGTTCTAATTTCTTCTACCTCCACCATCTAAATCATCCGGTCTTCCATAGGTTCAGATAACTCCATGTCTTCAGCTTACATGAACTTATACACTAGAAGAAGATTATTGACTGGCACCCTAGATTGTGTGCCATAAACCAATTCAAAAGGTGAAACCCCAATTGCTTTCTTGACAGTAACCCTGTCAGCCCATAGAGTTAATTTTAACTTTTGGTCCCAAGACCTTTTATTTTTCTCTAGGATTTTCTTAATAATGTTAAAGAGGCTCTTATTACTTGATTCAGCTTGCCCATTACCCTGAGGATGATAGGGTGAAGAGTAGGACATAACTATTCCATGGCTGGTACAAAATTTAATGAACTCTTCTGACCTGAAGCTCGTAGCATTATCCATCACTAGTTTTACAGGGACTCAAAATCTAGTTATGACATTATCCATCAGGAAGTCAATAACAACCTTGCATGTGGCTCTCCTAGTGGGTATAGCTTCAATCCACTTGGTAAAATAATCAGTAGCTACTATAATCCACCTATCACCTCTTCCTAATTTCTCAATGATTTCCCCAATAAAATCAATGCCTCATTGGACAAAAGGGGCTTCCACTGTGATTGGGTTGAGGGGTAAGCTCCATCATACTTCAATTTTGATGAAAGCTTCTAGCATGGGTCACATATCCAGACATGTTCATGGGCATCTTTAAGAAAAGTAGGCCAATAATATCCAACCTGAACTATCTTACGAGCAGCTATCTTGGTAGAGTAGTGAACTCCACACACTCCATCATGCATTTCAGTTAACACTCTTTTAGCCTGTGATTTATCCAAACACATCAGCAATGCTCCATCCCTATTTCGCCAAAATAGATCACCCTGAATGAGGACATATTTTTGTGACTTCAACTTCAATGTTCTTCTCTAGTTATGGGTCATCCCTTCTGAAAATGTTGCATCCCTTAAAAAATGTACTATCTCTGAGTACTAGGGTTGTGTCTCAATACTAGTGACCAAGATGTTCTCCATTTCAACATTATTCACTTCAACATCAAGAAGGTTTGATTCAGCCATCAGCCTAGCAAGGCCTAAACCTCTCACCAATTTAGGGATCTTAATCTCTAAATCAAACTCCTGGATTCTGGTTATCCATCTGCATCTTTTACCAGTGACCTCAGACTGGGATAGAATATCTTTGACAACCGCATGTGGGACATAAGAAATTACTTGTGCATTTACAAGATATGGCCTAAATGCTTTAACGACCTTGACCAAAGCATATGCTTGCTTCTCCATAATTTCATACTTTAACTTTGCAGCTTGTATAGATTTTCTATAAAAAGCTATAGGATGTTCATATCCTTCATTATCCTTTTGTAGAAGAACTGCAGCCACTGTGTGATATGAAGCAAAAGAAAACAAAGAGAAAGGCTTATTGCAATTAGGGGACTTCAACACTGGTACTTCCTGAATAGCCCTTTGAATCTTCTTCATCCTAGTAGAACTTTATATCTTTCTTAAGCAGTTTAACAATGGGCTTGACTATCTCTACAAAATTTGCAATAAATCTTCTAACAAAATTTACTTTGCCCAAGAAAGATTGGATACCTTTAACACTCTTTGGCTCAGGTACATTGTTTATAGCTTCTATTCTTTTAGGATCTATTCTAACCCCTTCTTTGGAGACAATATGCCCGAGCAACTTCCCTTCAATGATAGCAAAATGATACTTTTTCAGATTTAAGGATACACCAAATTCCAGAGCTTTATTGAAAACCTGTTCTAAGTGTCCACAAAGGTCATCTGCCTTTTTAGAGAAACATGTCAAATCATCTTGATATACTATCATGATAATATTGATGAATTCCTTGAAAGCTACATCCATTGCCCTCTAAAAAGTAGCTCCAACATTTTTCAAACCAAAAGGCATTCTGACATATACGTATGTTCCCCAAGGGGTGGTAAAAGCAGTTTTGAATTGTTCAGATTCTTTTACTAACACCTGGTTATACCCTAAGAACCCATTTATCATAGATAATAGGTCACAACCAGTTACTCTCTGCAACATTGCTTCCATATTAGGAGAAGAGTAATTGTCTTTCAAGGAAGCAACATTTAGGTTCCTAAAATCAACACAAAGTCTTATGTCCCCATTCTTCTTTCTAACTGGGACCAAATTTGACACCCATGATGAATGTCTTATAGGCTTAATGATTCCCCCTTCCCTTAACTTGGTTAATTCTTGCTGCATTTTAGATTCCAATAGGGGGTTGATAGGTCTTTGTTTCTGTCTAAAAGGCTTAACATCTGGAAGCAAAGGGACTTCATGCTGAAACAAATCTTGTCTATATGCCTTCAGATCTTCATAAGACCAAGCAAAAACATTCTTATATTTCTTTAATAAATTAATAAGGTTTACTCTGACATGAGGAGGTAGATTTTTTCCAATATACACCCAACTTAGGGGATGATTATGTCCCCAAGTTTACTTCCTCTAGTTCATCTAACTTAGTGGTTGATTGCTAATGCAGATGACTATCACTATAACTGAACATACCTTCTAGTTCTACCAACCCTTTAGGTATTTCATTTGTTTCTAATTGAACTAGGTCATTTCCAAACACAATTTCTCTATTTTCAACCACTTCTACCAAGGCATTGCAATCAATTTTCTATCCATCATAGTCATCAATGCATTGTATAAATCTGAGAATTTCTTCATCATCATCAAACAGTTGCCAATTATATACATTGTTAGGAATGGCAGGCCTAGCTTTTACCTCAACTGTGGATACACCAGTTAGTGTTACATCATCATTCTTTAATGCAACATTTGCTAAGAAATCAGCCATGATATTCTTTGACCTCTCTATCCAATTTATAGAGAATGCACTAAAATGCTCAATCACATCCCATACTACATGCTTATATCTTTTAAGTCTATCATTCTTAGATGCATACTAACCTGAGAAACAACCAATTATGAGTCTCCTAACACTTTTAACAACTAAATCCCATGCCTTTTTGTAACTTCAAGCCCCAATAACAAGGCTTCATATTCATCAATGTTGTTTGTACACTGAAAGGCTAGCAAAAGGAATATTTGAAGGTTATACCTGATGGGGACACAAAAAGAACTCCTACTCTAGATCCTTCTTTAGAGCAAGCTCCATCAAAATACATGTGCCACAAATCATGCTGTTGAGATTCCAATTCAGCCACAATAGAGTCAGTATTCTTCAATTGAGGTAAAATTGGCTGTATTCTAAAATTTCCAAGATCCACATCAATCATACTGTTGAGCATACTAGGATCTACTTTCTCAATTACCCTAGGGGCACATGGTTCTCTATACAATTTGACTTGGTTTCCATTAATTGGGATAGTAGCATATGACAGATCCAACTGAACATTTCCACCTACTGTTGCAGCCCACTGTCTAGATAACAACATGCCATAGTGAGGTTTAGTTTTAGTTACAATGACATCCATCTTGTATGTTGCTTTAGGGAATGTTTCTCTTTTTACTTCAACATCTTTCATTGTACCTATCACTAGCACTTCTTTATTATCCATAGCATAACACTTCCCATACACTGTACTTACTGACAATCCTAATTCTTTCATGACACCATAAGGCATTACATTTGCAACTACACCAGAATCTATCATACAGTTTTTAATTAACCGGTTATTCACTAACAAAGTAACATAAAAAGGATCAACTTTTGAAGGCTCTTATGTAATAGTTGTTCCAACATATACCTCTGGGGTTTGCAACTCATGATCCTTTTCACCTTCCATTGAACCTGAAGGCAAAGTTGTGCTACTGTCAGATATCTTAGAAAATAAAGATAATGCAGCTTCTCTATGTTCCTTTATTTTCAATAACTCTATCAATGGGATAGTGACCTTCATCTGGGTAAGAGCTTGAGTCATATCAAATGTGGAATTATTAATCAACTTAGTATTAGCCTTAACTTTCTCTGCCTTAGGCTAACTTTCTTTCTTTATTGCAGCAGTTCCTTGTATATCACTAGTAGCATTATTATCCATACCTTTGGCCATATCCTTCAAATGGTCATTCTTTTTTTGACTGTCTTGGGGCAAGGTGGCATTACTTGCTACTTTCTTTTGGGATACTTCTTTTATAAACATTGAACCAGGTTCACCTTGATCCCCATCCTTCTTAGTACTTCTCAAATTGTAATTGTGCTTGGCTTTGGCTATGGCAGCCTTAGTGAGATTTCTTGCTTCTTCATCATTGGGTCTTTTGAGATGAACTTATTCATCTTCAATTGTTACCACATTCAAAGTGGGATGCCAATCAAGTGTCAACTGTCCTTGATAAGACCTTTTACTATTTAGCACATCACATTCACTAAGTTCACTTTGTAATGACTCATCATCACTTTCTATGATAATTTTTAACATATTTATATTAGGCTCAGCCTCTTGTCTCATGGATTCTTCAAGGGCTTGAGCTACAACACATTGATGAGGAGAATGTGATCCATCAAAAGCCATGCACCAAGGAGTATTCTCCATATTATGAACATTCCCTCCTTTCAACGGATCTAGGGTATCTTGGTTCTTAGTGTTTTTTAGCTTCTCATTTTGAGGTTTGCCATCCTTCCAAGTAGTGTTGTAAGGCATGTCATGCAATCTAAGAGGCCTATCTTGCCAATTGTAATGAGGCTTATCATTTTTACTCACCTTGGTAGTAAGATCCTTCATGACAGTCATTAATTTCTCTATTTTGTCTTCTTCTTTAGCATTTTTATTGGGTTTCTATTTTGATTCTTGCCACAACCTACCATCAGTTCTCCTCCCTACTTTCCTAGATGCTTTCCTATTACTCTCCACATTGATGCTAATTCTAAATGCATCCCTCAGACTATGTGGATTTTTATCCCTCAGAATATAGGCCATTTTAGAATCAAAGGCATTGTAATAAGTATTTAGACACATATTATCATCTAACCTCATCACTTGATATACCCTATGCATTGCTTTCTAAAATCTAGTATTGAAATCTGTGACAATTTCATTATTAGGCTTTCTAATATTATTGAACTCATTGAGCATAAAGCTAACATTTGTCTTGATGCCATACTATTCCTGAAAGCATTTTTTAAAGTCTTCCCAAGACCTAATGCTATTCATAGGGAGACCTCTATACCAGTCCCTTGCATCATCTACTAAGGACTGTACAAACAATTTCATGATGACATCTTCATCTATTATTTCATAATCATTAATTAAGTCACCAAAAGATTTTAAGTGCTCTTCTGCACTGATTGCATTGTTGCCAGAAAATGTGTGGAGTCTATCCCTTAATTATGTAGGAACATGGTTAGGGTAGCCTGGGATTCTGTCAAAGAAGAGTTGCCTATATAGTTCTAAATTAATGGGCCTTCTCTGGAATTGATTAGCAGCAAGATTATTTCCCATGTTCATTCTTACATTAGGTCCATGAGTTAGAGGGATTTGGTTACCTTGTTTATTAACAAGGTGTTGGTATTTTGGTATGGTTTTGTCATTGATGTCAACACCTACTAAAACACTAGCACTTTGGAGATCCAACAGCATTCACCGGCAAGCAAGTAATTATTGCAAAGTTACTGGTATATGGTTCACCGGCAAGATATAATGATCACCGACACTTGGAATGATATGGAAGACACTTGGTAATATCAAAGACATCATGTGGACATCTTATCTTAATGAATTAATCATTGGTATATTGATATTTGCATATTTTCTTATACTAGCAAATAGGTACAGGGTTATCTAGGGTGACACCGACAGGTTTATCTTTTCCAGATCAGCATGGCATGCTATGGAGATGATTAATTATTGTTGTAAATGCATTAAGCTAACATGTCCAATCAGTTATTGCATCGGATATTATATTGTTTGTAAAATGTTTTTTATTGCAATATCTTGTAGAGCCAACCTACTAAAATTGGTCTTAGGTTATGGTATAAATGTAAGATCTTATTTGTAAGATCAAGGGTGGAATGAAAAAAAGGATTGTGTGAAGGTATATGTGAGATTAAGCAGTGCAATACCCACAGACATCATTTGAAGGTGAAGCTAGGTTTTTATGAAAGCATATCAGCATTACACCGATATTGAATCCAACATATGAAGATGCTATTTTGTGCAGTACATTCTTATTGGATTTAACCATCCAACTATAGTCAGTGTGACTCCCATTTTTTGATTGAGCAGTGAGCTCTAGGCTATTGGCCTTTCTGCATGTGCAGACCCCATTTATGTACACTTACTATCTGCAGTAGTATCATCTGATTATGGGTAAGGTTTCCCACCGTGGTTTTTCCCCTTACAGGGTTTCCATGTACAAATATTGGTGTTATGTGTTGTGGATGACTTTGTGTTTATGTTTCATGCATTAATCTTTACAAGTATAGCAATTAACTGTTAAAAATATCTACCGACATACTCAACTGGTTTACCAGTATTAAGCATTAAGTTGGTTAAGTTGTTTTTGGTTTGAATTTATTTGACAACTGATTCACCCCCCCCCCCTCTCAGTTGTCTCTAAGACCTAACACAAGGCCTATATTAACTGGGACAGTACTCATAGGCAATGCTAACTGAATTTTGACTAGAGGGAGTGAAGCTTGCTGAGGAACAGGTTTATTTAGGTCTGTTGAGGGAAAAATTATAGGAGGAGCTTTTAGATAATTCATCTTTCTTTTAACTTCTTGATTGGCTGCTTCTAATTCATCTTTTTCCAACTCCATTTACAAATCTTCTTTCTCTTTCCTCATCCTCTCCATCTCTCTTTCATGTGTAGATAGCATGTGAGAGATCTTCGTTGTAGTCTTAGATCCAAACCCACCTTCCATGCACTTCTGCTTCCCCTTATCTACATTATTTCTAACAAGTTGTGGGTCACTAAGGACTTCCCTATTCGATTGCACAATAGATTTGCATGGAGGGTTGGTCTTGGGAACTAGAATTTCTCTAATGACTGGACCTTCATCCTCACTCTTGGCTTTCTCTTGGGTAAATAATTCAAGATCAGCTATCTATCTTAAAAGTCTGTCTCTCTCCATCAATTTTGCTTTTACCTCTCTTTCTTTATCTACTTCCTTTTGTGTTCTTAAGGAAATTAAATGATAGACTCTTCTATTCAGGACTTCAATTTCTTGGGATACTTTATCTTCATCAGGGAAGATTTCTTCAGAGTCTAACACATTGACTTGGTCAATATCAATTAAACTAATATTTCCATCAATTGTCCTAGGTACAGAATCTCTCTTAATATTTGAACTATTTCTGTCCTTCCTAGACAAACTAGCATGTGAGATCCCCTGATTTAAAACTTGGACATCTTCAATATTCCCAAACAAACCACAATGGAAGCCTAAAATATCATGCTCAGATTCGCAGGAAGAAGAATTTGAATTTGCATAGACGGGTCTCTCAGATGACTTATCCGTATTGATGCTCTTTTGTACCCAAGCAACATTAGATGGCTCATGTACAACTGATCTTTTCTGGCCTCTTTGTGCCTGTTTAGGTAATCCCTCTTGCAACATCTCATGAGGATGATTCCTCATGAAAGACCCGGTGTTCCTTCCTCTCTGCATTATACTTGTTTTCTTAAAAGAGTTACACTTATTTAAAAGGACTGATTATACTTGTTAGAGTCACCACCCACAAAGACTATGGGTAATAAGAAAACAAGCTTAAACAAATTACTTGCCAATATTTAACAAAATCACAAAGATTTTCAAAGAGACAGATAACACAAATGAGAGATCAGGCAATCCTCCACAACATAGATATCTGAACAAACCTTTGAACTAACTTAGGAACCAATTTGTAACATAGATATACACTATGACTCTCCCCAGTAGAGTCACCACTTTTGTTAGTCTCAAATTTTGATTTCCCTTCTATCCTTCCTAAAAGAAATAAATCAACTATGTCTTCATATGAAAAGACCAAGGAAATAGAACTCAAGAGTAACATATAACAAGGTTTTGAGACCTTCTACACTTTGAACTTATCCAAAGTTCAGGTGGGTATACCTTCTGTGAATACTTTCAAACTTTAAAATTGAGATGCACAGTAAACCAGTGCTAAAAAATTGTGGATTTCATCACCCCAATGAAACTGAAACACTAAAAGAAAAACTTGTATTCATTTTCAATATTGATCTTCAAGAAAAGATAGAAAGAAATCCTACAATCTAATGTCGGTGCCTTATCTAGGTCATAGAGTCACCTAAATCAAGCAAGAGTTTTCAAAACTGAACATTCTTATACATTTCATCACTTCGGCTTTTATGAACCCCATACATGCCTAACATATACATAGGTCCTTTCCCACTTAACTAAAATAGTTCATTAGATTCAAAGCAACAAACAGTTGATCTATTGATAGAAATATTTTATGTACATTTAATCCCTCTCCTAAAGAGAAAAGCCAGAAATATGTTTATAAGATTGCGTTAAAATCCATGCTCATTTGAATAACCCTAGATTACTTAAATGAGACCAGCAAATTAATGAATGCACACTAGAAGATAACACAGGTTTAGGCCTGAAAAGTATTGATCTGTATTTTCATATTCATTTTGAAAATGTTACAAAATTCAAAGTAATCTCTGAGAGAACCCAAAAAAAAACCTAGATATATTTTACCAGAGGTCCTTTACAAAATTCTTGTGATCCCTTTTTTTAATAGTTCTAGTATCCATTTCTAATATCATGGATGCATACAAGCTTTGGACAAACCTAAGAAGAGTTTGTTACAAATCGCAATGTTCTCCAAGAAATAGTTACAAGTCCTTTTCGGTATCAACGACCTCTTCAACTTGTTGCCCCACTGCAACATCTTCTAACTATTTGGGAACTTCTTATTTTTGTCTAACATATTTATCCTTCCATTCTCAGAACATGTCATCATTTGGCCAAGAAAAGCCAACAATCTTCTTCTTCATTCCTTCCAGCCTTTTCCAAGTGACTCTCAACTGCCCAATATTTGTTTCTATGAAACCATAATGTGATTTTACCTTTTCATTCTCTTCAATTGTCTTGACAAATAAGGATGTGTCATCAGTGTTAATGCTTTCATTAACCCTTTGGGACAATTTTGATCTAGCTCTTCTAACCATACCTTCTCCTCTTTTAACTGAGTAGGACCAGCAAAACCCCTTGGGAACAATTCATACTTGTGATCAGAATATTCCTTTCTATATAGTTGGGCTTTTCCTTTTACACCTTCCCTTTCTTTTGATAGTATATTCATTTCTTTTATGAAGTCACTAGTGGACCTGAGATTGTCATTTGCCTTTGCATCTGCATGGGATGAACACATGAGCTCTAACTCCTTACCTCTAGGAATCCACTTATTAAGAATTGGTTCCAAGGTGGTTTCATCCTCTCTTAATTAGGTCAAAATATTTAGAATCCTCTTCATAGAAATGTGAATGACAGAGGGCCTAATTGAATCAACAAACTTCAAAATTGTGGCTTTTACCTTTTCCTCATATTTGCTTGCAAACAAGGCTTGATCCTGTTTCAACTTTTCCAACTCATGTTGAACAATTTCAGCTAACTAGAAACGAAAAGGCATAGGAGAAGGGGGATATTCTATGATAGGGCTCACAGGTGGAGGTCTTGGCAGAGAAGAGGCTATCATAAGAGTAGAGGATTCACCTAGATGGTGCTGACCTGCCAACTGACCCTAAAGTCTAACAATAATACTGTCTCTGTTGGCTATTCCTTCTTTGGCCTCATTGTAAGCCTTTAAGATTGTTTCCAATTTTAATTGGAGATTATCCTTTTCTTTTGCCTCCTTTTCTGCCATTGCTACACTAAACATTGGAGTTTCCAAGACTGTGCTTGCAGCTTCCACCACCCCTATATCTTGGACTGTTTTTACAATCCTGCCTCCTAGGAGACTAGAATCTGATACATCTTTCCTTCTTTTATTTTCATCCTTCTTTAGTGACCACATGACTAAAGCAACATTATCTCTCCTAAAGGTCACCCCTTCCATGGGTTTAGTTTCCTTCCTCATTGTTTCAAGTACCAGAGCATCAACTATATCCCACCTGAGCTGATCATTCTTTAACCAATTACCTTAGTCGCCTCTGGGACCCACCAAGTCTCTCGCTACTTCACAAAGGGTAGATCATGTGCACTTTGGGCTAGCAAAGCAACGCGAGCTGTTGGATTGAAAACAAGATGTTGTCCTTTAATCAGACGATCAATCATCTAGTTGGGCCTGCCTAGCCTTTTCGCTATTTCATGAATATTAACTTGCTAGCATCTTTGCCTAGCGAAACAATAACAACCATATGATTAATGATGATTTGCACAATTATTAAGGAGCATGACAAACATTAGAACAAGACATAGGCAAAGGCGTAAATTTTGAAAATATTTTAAAGGCCACCTAGGGAAAACCTTTGGGGGAACACTTTTAATGATAAATTGACCCTTCTTTAAGTGGCAAAAGTAATTCAAAAATAGAACATAAGGGTTTTTCAAACACAGGAAGGGTTAGAATTTCAAAAAACCTTAAACCCTCATTTGACCCAAGAAACTCTGAGGTAACAACGCCAAGCTAAAAACATTTTTGCAGACTTCTAGCCAAATATGGGACAAGAATACCCAATGTTTTAAATAGTGATAACAGATTCCTTCTACTTCCCTTTTTAAGTGCTTGGCCTAACCTTCAAACTGAGCCACTATCTAGTTCTATCTATAACAATTTGAGTTATTCGGTCTATATCTGTATCTTCATGTGCTGACTACCTTATGGGAGAAAGAGGCTTCTTGTCAATTTCTTTATCTTTATATACATAATTTAATAGTTGTCCATCATCCCTTAGTTATTTGGGGAGATTGGTCTCTTTGTAAAATCTCCTAATCTAAGGTACTAATATCCTACAATAATTCTTTTCTCTAACTTCAAAACTGTCTTGGAGGTTTTCCCAAAAGTCCTCCAATCTAGGCTTGTGCCCCTCATATGATTTTGGCATGGTTTGTTTGAGCTTTCCATAGGGATCATAGTACTCCCTTGCATAATTAAATTCCTTAAGATTTAGATCCTGGAGCTCTTGATCTATTGTCTTTTCTACCTAAATCTTTGAACAAGAGAAATAACCAATGGAAACTAAGAAATCTATTCATGCCTTGTGTTTTGATGACAAAAGGGATTGAAGGCTGATCATTTGCCTCACATATTCTAACAAAATGATGCGATCATTGAAATATCGTGGCAACAACATAGTGTTCCATGTGAACCCACTAACCCTGATATATGTAGAGTATTGGTTCTAAATGAATCAACATGCCCATTCTCTGATGATCACCATTGCTTATGGGCTTATCCTATAACCTATATCACTTGTGAGTTTAATGATAATAGGGAAAAGGAAGGCATTGTTTATTCTTTTAAAGTGTGCCTTTGCATGGTTTAGAGGGAGTTGTGAGTAATACTCCCACACCTTTTTCTTTCCCTCCTCATCTCCTAACTGGCCCTCCATCTGTAGTCCCAAGAATTTACCTGCTTGTGTAGCCACCTAGATAACATAGGAAGTGAAGAATAATTTATTCATTTGACGTACCTCCTTCATCTGCTTATGGATGTTATCAGAGAGAATTTGAGCCTACTCAAAGTATTGATTCCCTATAAGTATAGTTGTCATGAAATGGAACACCCAGGGAGGTAAGTGCCGACAATCTGACTTGTCGAAGTCCTTGCTCAACATGATGATCAAATCTCATTGCAGCTCCTTGACGTCTACCCTCAAAACATTCTTGGCTTTTAGCCCTATCTTCCTCTCCTCTTCCAACTAGTTCTCATTCATATGCCTATTGTTTGAAGCAATATTATTATTCCATACTCCAATGAATTCTTCTTCAATAGTCAGGAGTACTTCATCCTTTACAGGGATGCCAAACACAAATCCCAACATACCTGCTGACAAATCAATTACCATTCTACCTTGACCATCTGTGCACTTTCTTGTATTTGAATTGTAGAATTGTGCAACAATAATAATGATTTTAGGAGCTTGGATTGATTGCGGGAAAATGGTTGTCTCTACTAGGTCTGATCTCTAAATTCTCCTTAGCGGGGCCTCTAGCCTTGGTCGATCTAATTGTGTCTTTATATCCTCCAACTCGATGTGACCCACCTCTTTATCTGTCACCCATTTAATCTGGTCATCCAACTTTAAAACATAAACCTACCCTTGATATTGATATTTCATGGTTACGGGAAGTTTGTCTAACTCCTTCCCTCTCTTGCTAGAAGCTGGGTCCATCTAAACACTTTGATTTGCAAGAAAGAATCATGAATTAATCCATTACATACTTAAAAATATCAATAACATCATCCACCTCAGGACTCCGAGGTTTCAGGGTGAATAACTTCCTTATAAGACAACTGACTTCGGAACTTCGTGGTTCCGGAGTTGAAAAACAAAGTCTAGAACTCTAGGGTTCTGAGGTCCCGGGGTAGATAAAATGAATGGAGTTTAAAACTTCATGGTTCTGGGGTAAATTGGAAAGGTTGACTTTAGGACATCAAGGTTCTAGGGTCCTGGGGTAGTTCAATAAGATGCCAAGAAGATGCTTTGGAACTTCGGGGATCCAAGGTTAAAGCAATGACCCAATAAGAAAGGACCTTGAGACCCTAGGGTTCCAGGCTTTCGAGGTTTGGGGTTCCAGGGTTCTAAGACATGACCAAAAAAGAACTAACCTCGAGACTCTAAGGATCCCGAGTCCTGGGGTGAAGAAAACTACCCAACCCAGAACTCTGGGGGTTCGAGGTTGTCTGGTGAAGAAAACTAGGGCACGTAGGAAAAATGAGAAAAATCTAAAAAAGGAAAATCTAAACTAAAAATTAAAAGAAACTAAAATATCTAAACATGGAAACACAAGGAAGGAGAAAAATCTACCAACGTGGTGGGAAAAGCACATGAAATATCGGCAACGCGGAGGCATGAAGTTGGGAGGTCACAACTAGAAGCTCTAAAAAACTTGAGTGCACAAAACAACTTCGAGACTCTGGGGTTCTAAGGTTGTGAACAAAAAAACATGAAGAACTTGGTATTTTGGGGCTTTGGAGTTTTGAGGCTTCAACAAAAGAAGGACCAGGCATGACTTCAGGACTCAGGGGATCTGGGGTTCCGAGGTTCTGACAAACATAGAAAAACCTACTTCAGGACTCTGTGGTTCCGAGGTAGGACTAACCAAAAAAAACAAAGGACTCCTCGGGACTCCATGGTTCCTAAGTGTCTAGGTAGAAACTAAAAAAATCAAAGCCACAGAAAGCAAAAAGAGGGACCCATATTTTCAAAATAAGGAAACTAATGGGGTTAGGTATGCAAGGCATAACAAATGGCGACTATCTAAGAAAAATTACTCTGGGCATTTTAGAACTTCAGAATCTCTAGTTAACCTAATGCCTAAGGCTACTATCATTCAAAAGGATGTATAAGAGCAGAAAGATGAGAGAATCAATGAACAAACAACCAAGTCCAGAACTGAACAATATTAACTCTTAAGTGTGTGCGCATAATTTATTAGTCCATCATTTTCAATAATGAAGATAAACAGAGAAAATTGGGCCCAAGCTACGTAGGTGAAATCAATCAATGTGTTTCATGGAAGGTTATCTTGGGCATAGCTCTACTTCCAACCAAGCATTCATAGGCTCGACAGAGATACCTTTGGTTCTCATCAAGCAGTGCTCCATTCCCAACCAGGCATCCATAGCCCCAGTGGAGATTACTTGAAACACCCAAGTTTAGTTACTTTAAATAGATCATTTCTTTTCTCTTTCTTTTCTTTTTGAAAACATCATGGAATATAGAAGGACTATCTCTTTCATAACCTTTAAGCAACTTTCAAACATTGAAGTCCAATTACTAGGTTGGGAACCACAGTGGACAATGTGAAACATCCTGACTTCTGATTTTTCACTTGGAAACAAGTTCATCGGATATCTTACAAAATTTTCCAGTGTATCTTAGTGTGATGGTAGTGTTGAGTAATCAAGCGAGCCTTTTCCAATTGAGGGCCAAAAACTCAAATCATATTTAAACCATTATACACCACCTTGGACGAGTGTAGACAAAGGTTTCAAAATTAACCAAATAATAATGAAGTTGTAAAGAGCAAAGAGTCAAGTCTCTCAAAATTTGGCAACCTATCATGCAAAGAACACCTACCTTTTACAATCTTTGACAATAAACATATATCCCTGTATACACATAAAAATTGGCTATGAGCAATTAAATAAATATTTTATATTTATTTAATAATTATTCTTCTATTAAATATTTAATTCATTTTGTGTCTTTCTATTAATTAATTTAATTGAAATATTTTATTAATTAATTCATCTATCTTATTCCTCTAACTAATTAAATATCTAATATTTAATTATTTCCTCCAATCATTTTAATATCTAATATTTAATGATTATTCTCCTATCCTATAGTCTCAAATATTAAATGATTTCCTAAATTATTTAATCCCTTATCCAACCCATTCTTCCATCTTCACTTCATCTTTCCTTTGCCAACTCATCCATCATGTGGCTAAATTAATTCAACAAAATTAAAATAAATAAATCATTTATTAGCCACTTATCTTCAACCTCCAAATTTAGTAAAATATTGTGTACATACACATATTTCATAACCTTCTTCTATATTCTCTCCAACATCCCTACATCTTAGGAAGGACTTGAGTCAACTTGTCCTCTCATGCCTAAATTTTCTCTAACCATCCATAGATTCCCTCGGTCAGCAACCCAGTCAAGGTGAGATGAGTGACACTTGTCTTCTCCTTCCCCCTTTCTCTCAATCTTCACCTTTTCTCGCAGCCATCCAAATTTGCAAATCTGATCATGACCATTGATTCAGGCCACATCATCTTATCCTCTCAAATTCTATAAAATCAGGAGTTTGAGTTGAGAAAGAGTTAGTCTTGAAGTTAGTCTTCAAGTTAGTCTTCAAGTGAGTTTTCAAAGATAATCATTTGTGAAAACTTATGCATCTGTGAGTTTTAATCTTGAAGCAAATAGCATAATGATTTAGCATAGTCATTTAGCATTGCATAGCATAGTATCAGTTATCAGGCCATTCTTCATATGTCATCTTGGAAGCTATCAGTTCTTGTCTAAGAGCACACCATCTACAACCAGGAACAATGTAGTTAGGACACAATGAGACATAAATCATGAAGGTAATAATTGTATTTTTATTTTATATGTATTTCATGTAGTTTGATTGGTTGAGTTTGGATTTCCTGTAGCATTTCCTTTGTATTTTGTGAAACTAACATGTTGTAGGTAGTATTTTCATGATGAAATTGAAGTCAACACATTTTGGCACCCACCGTGGGGCTCAGAGCCTCGCATATTCTTTCTAATATTCTATCTAATTCTCATAAAAAGAAAATTTAATGCATTTGTAATATAGATTCACTCTTGTGTGAGTTCTAATAGCACCTTTATTTGATAAGTTAGAGTTTTTGTCCTTCAGGTTAGCACAGTTGTCATTTAAGTTGGCACTTTTGTCTATAAATCAATGCATTTAATCTTCAGAACAATGCTTTTGTCCTTCAGGTTCGCACATTTGTTAGTTTGGTTAACGCTTTTGTTAGAGAATTCTCACTTCTTAGTCCACAAAGCAGCATTTTTGTGTTTCAGGTTAGCACTTTTTTCATTTGGGTTAGCACTTTTGAAGTGAAAGACAATGCATTTGTTAGGATAGTGCTTTTATTTGCAACTAAAATTTTTTTCTTGCAAGTCCGAATGTCCAAGAACTTAAATTTTTCAAACTACTGACATGCATGTGCAGGGTTATTTTAAAACAAATTTCATGCATTTCCTCACCTAGTTAATTAAGAGTTCTAATTTGGAAAGTAACACATTATGTCATGCTCTTTTAGCTTAACTAAGGGGGATAAATTAACAACATGCAACTTGCATTTTTGAGTGACTTCTTTAAAATAGTTGCACATAGATTTTACAAAAGCTAAAATGGACTTGTGTTTTCTATGCTTAATGAAGTAGTAGGTAAGTATGCTCTCACTATCATACAGTGATCAAAAAACTAGACCTAATTTCTTTTATGTATAACCTTTAGAGGGCTTGCCTTCCTGAGCTGCCTTGAGGGGGCCAGTGAGAGGGGAATGACCCAAAGTGGAAATGAGATAATGCCAATTCCTTCCAATCCACTCTAAATAAATCGTGTGTCACAAGCAAGATGTGCTGATAAGTTCATACCGACACTATGTTTCCCCATAAACCCTATGGAGTGTAACCTCTATAAGCTGGGAACCTTCTATATTTATAGAGCTAAAAGTGCCACATGTATGACCACATGACCAAAAAGCCTTTACTAAAAACCACTTGTACTAGTTGCCAAAATCCTTCTAGTTGTTGGCGCAGGAGGTCGGACCTTTGAAGCGGCTCACACATATGGTTCTTAGTAGAGATATAGAGTTTCCAATGGGGATTTTTCATGGAAACTAGTACTTGGCTGCCCTAGAGAAGTGAGTGTCGAGGGTGGATCCAATGGGGTCAAGCATCTAAATATCTGCTTTGAATAGTGTAGCCTTAGGGGAAACCCCATGTGAGATTCAACAATTATTGTCTCAGCCTGCCATAGGATTTGTACTTGCTTAGGCATTTTGTTTTTCAAAAACATTATGTATTCTATGTCTATGACATGTTCAAAATGGTCAAAAATTCGAGAAAATCATCATCTAAAAAAATGAGCAAAAGTCCAAAAACTTGCTGAAGGATTTGAGAATAATGCTTGAAACATAATCAGAATAGTGCTTTCAAACAACAAAATAGTGCTTTTATCCCATAAGTTAACACTCTTTGCCACAAGAGCTAGCACAAAAAAAATTTCACATCTAAAAAGCATATCATACCAAAATTTCAACATCAGTATCAAAACACTTCTTGAGTAGATTTGTCTCTAAACTGTCACACATTTTCAAACTAGTTCAACAACTGGGTCACTAATCCAACAGGTTATTTCCTAAAGGTTTCCATAAGCATAAACATTCAACAAGCTATTGATTCAAACAATTTAAGTGCAAAAAAATCAACATCATTGTCAAGTCTCTCATCAGGATATATCAAATCCTCTATCACGAAGCTTGATCAATTCATCTTGTGTTCATTATCTTGGATATATCTTTCCTATTTTGAACCTAGGTCATATCAAAATTAGAATTGCACCAACATTGGAATCAAACAAACTTGTAGCTATTAGATGCTTATATGACTTTTAAGTATCGCCTTAAGAAAAGAAAACCCAGTTATAAAGCTACGTAGAAAAGAATAAGATTCTTGTATATCAATCGCAAGATCTTATTAAAACATAGGACATTCCTACACCATTTTTGTCACTACTTACGTGGTTGCAGGACAGAGTTTGGTGGAGAAATTTTGCAAGGATGTTCTTTTCAACAAAGAGATACTTTATCACAATGAACAAACAATAGTGGTAAAATCAACAAAGCATATCTTCCTAAACCAATAATCACTTATTGAGTTGTCCTTTGGAAACTTCAAATTTTTTGAAACAATCACATGCTAGTTTGGACTAGAGCTCAATACGAACAACTTGGAAAACAACAAAAATAAATGGAGGAAGAATTTAATTGGATATTTCAAACTTTTGGGTATACCGTTATTGACAAAGAAGCAGTCAATAGCACCATTAGAGACCTTGAAAAAGATTTCAAATTTGATAAACTAATGGAAAAATTATTGGCAAAACAAAAAGAGAAATATCTTTTGATGTTGGCAAAATCAGGAGATAAATTGCCACAAGACTTTAACATAGAAAGCTTGAAACAAGATGCAAAGACAAGTAACACCCAAAATGCAGATGATCCAAATAACGAAGATGTAAACAAAGAAAGTCATGAAGAGACAAGAAAAGAATGAGATGACAGAAGAAAAGAGCGTAGTGATAAAAGAACTTACGAAGAAACTAGGAAAAACTATATGGATAATTCATTGTTAAACCTCACTCAAAAAATGCAAACTCTACAACAACAAATACAAGATATGCAAAAGGGAACAAGCTCCAAGAAGTATTCATTAGAAGATATCTGCCCATATCCTTTTGATAAAAATTTGAATATGGCACCATTTCCACAACATTGCGAGATCCTTAAATATGACAAATATGATGGAAAATCTGATCCTTAAGATCACATTAGGGAGTTTTGTACTATGAGTATGGAATTTGCGCACGACGAAACTTACCTAATGCATCTTTTCCCTAGGAGTTTAAATGGGCAATCAATGGAATGGTTTTCAAGATTACCATCTAGAATCAAATCTTTTGAAGAACTCATGAATAGATTTATTTCATAATATTCCTACAATGGAAGGAATGAGATAACAATGCTGGATTTATGCAATGTTAAACAAAAGAATGGTGAATATTTTATGATCTTCTTGTAGTGATGGAAATGGATGTTTAATAGGTATCCAAGAGATGTACCTGATCAAGAAAAGATGGACATATTTATTGATAATCTTATCAATGAAATGGGTTATTGACTAAAAATGCAATGTCCTCCCTCCTTCGCCAAGATGGTTGATAATGGTCTGAAAATAGAAGATGCGATGGTAAAGAAAGGAGAGCTAAAATTTTACAATAATTCTTACAACAACAACAACAACAATAGCAACAATGAAAAACCCAAATTCTAGTCAAAGAATAGGAATGTCATCAATGGAGGAAATGATGACAATAGTGCTACGAAACAACAACCAATTTTTAATATATCAAGTCAAATCATAAACAATAACAATAAAGAAAGCAATAAAGCCAAGTCTTTCTTCTCCAATCCTCACAGGAAATTCACAAACATTGGAGAACCATTAGAATCAGCTTTAAAAACTCTTCGTGCAAACAAACTGATTGTTTTACCAGAAGCAAGAAGTTATGAACCACCAGTCAAGCCTAATCATGGAATGACAATCATTTTTGTGATTACAATTGGAATAAAGGATACTAAACAAATGATTGTCAGAGATTGAAACACCTTATTTAGGATCTAATAAATAATGGAACTATCACAATGGATAGCCATAAGACAAATGAATCACACCTAGCTTTCCAAACTCCCCTCCCAAATTATGACAAAGGTGAACCATCCCAATTAAAAGATGACAAAACAATAGCCAAAGTAAACTACACTTATATATATGATGATGTGGTAAATGTCATCATTGTTAAAGATAATCCACCTTCAGAGCCAATCAATGTCATTACGAGAAGCAAAGCAAAGGTCACCTTTCTGGGTATAATAAAAGACTCAACATCCACTTCACAACAATACAATTACAAAGAATACCCGCTCAAATATCAATTTTGGAACTTCTCAAAGTTTCACCTATGCATAAGGAAATTTTGGAAAAATCTTTAGTGGAAACAATAGTTCCAAAAGAATTGGATATTATGGATCAGTTCCAAAACATGGTGGGACACCTTATAGCCCCTCATTGTTTATCATTTTCTGAAAATGATGACGCGTCCTTGCAACATCCTCACAATGCTCCTTTACATGTTGAAGTCACCATTAATAAAACTCGTGTCAAACTTGTACTCATAGATGGAGAAGTGGGCTTAAACATTTATGTATTATGTTTAATAAAAGCTTTGGGATATTCAGAAAATGTAGTAGATCCAAAGAAGAAGATAACTATTAAGGCTTATGATGAAGTAGAGCATTCTTCTAAAGGAATCGTGATGTTGCCAATCAAAATAGGACCTATGGAAAAGAATACATTATGTCAGGTTTTATAGTTGAACATCTCTTACAACATTCTTCTAGGAAAAGTGTGGATTCACACCATGCAAGTAGTTCCTTCTACATATCATCAATGTGTAAAATTTCCTCATGAAGGACAACAGGTCACTATAATTGCAGACTCTAGCCAATATTGGAATAATCTTAAGCTAACACAAGATACAAGAGTTCCACATAACAAAGAATCAGTATATCCTACCAAAGAAATTCAAGAAACGTTATGGGAAACCTTTGAGAAAAAGCTCAAATTGAGTGATGAAGGAATGGGAAAATATTCTTTGCATAATTTTCCACTTTCACCTAAGTCATATGGAAAGCCTAAAAATATCCAATCAAAGACCTCAGAGAAATCAAAAGATATGTTTAATGGAGCATTTGTTAGAGATGGAACCCTTGAAGAAGAAACCAAAGACAAGGACATTCTTGGCTGGTTGTACAAAGATGAAAATGAAACTATAGAAACAGCTGTAGAAGTCAATATTCCCATAGAACAATATGGAAATGGTTGTAAAATCATGCAAAAAATGGGATATGAAGGAAAAGAACCAATTGGTAAGCGACATCAAGGTATTTCATAACCTATTTGTACCCACTCGCAATCCAAAGAAGATAAATCAGGGCTTGGATATCTAAAATTGAATAAAAAACAACATAATCATAAACAACCAAAGTGGAGAAAGAAATCAGTCTCTAAAAAAGAATAGTGGCAAGAAAAGAACAATGGCAAGAAAAGCTACATCAAGCAGCAGAAATAGTAGCCAATAAGCAGAAAGAAGAAGAACATGAGAAACATGAAGAAGAGATTGCAATCAAAAGAAAAGAAGAATCTTGTCAACAAGTTCAAGGAATACAAGCAAATGTAGAATCTGAACAAGATATTCCAGAAGCAGTAAAAATTGAGATGGCAAAAATTAGAGAACTTTTTGCACCATACAACATCCCTGTGTGGTATAGTGGTATAGTCCTAGACAATGGTTTAGAGACATATTCAAATGAATATGAATGGGGTCCAGATGTCTCATCTAGTATATCAAGTGAAGAAAGAAATGAAGAGAAAGAAACTATCACAAAAGAAGACTTGTTTATTACAAAACAAAAGATGGAGTTAGAAAGAAGACAATAAGAACTCAGAATTTAGAGAAAAGAGGCATATACAAGACAACAAAAGAAAGGGGATGATAAAGACAAAGAAATAACACCACAAGAAGAAAAAACACATATAGATCAAGCATTTGGAAATATCATATTTTTATCAAATAAAGAGAAAGATATACCAAGGTATGGCAGAACCATAGAAGAACTAAGAGATAGTCAAGTAGAATTGACTACTAGTCCAGAAGAAGTTGAGTTTGAAAGAAGACAAAAGCTAGCAAAAGAATTCTCTATATCATGTGCACCAGTATGTCAACTTCAAAATGCAAATGAATTTATTGAAAATAATCAAGAAGGAACTTGCAGTACTAAAGATGTGTGTGTTGATATAATCCATTCGTTTAAGGGACAAATGTCAGATGAAGATCCATTTGAGTGTGAACCACAAAATGCTAATACTAATTTTGTTAGAACTAGTTGGAGAATACTTGGGAGAGATAATCCTCAAGATCATTCTATCTATGACATTACCTACTCTATGCCAAATTATGACCATTATGTCATGAACTTTGAAGCACCTAATGATGACAATGATTATGACTTACCTCTTCTTCATCCTAAATTAATTGATTGGGATAATCTAGAAAACCCTGAATTAGATGTCTTTTCCAATGATCATGACTTAGCTATGTATCTTAATACTGTCGAACTCATAACACCTAAGATATCTTCAATTATGGAATCAAGTAATGTTTCTTGCAGTCAGGAGAATGCCAAACTTTCTAGTGGAAAAATTCAAATAAAACAAGGAAAGAGACTTACTATTGAAAACCATTTCATGGAAACACTAGATCAATCAAAAGGGAAAATAAAGGACATATCTAATGGTGAAAACCTCTTGGAGGCGCCAGAAGATGAAAAGTTTGACATCCTCCCTACATATTTTCAGGAAATATCTACCATTCTAATAGAACCAACATAAGCAATAAACATTGGAACATCAAAGGATTCCAAGATACTTTATTCTACTGCCTCATTATCAGATAAAGAGAGGAAAGAATACATAGAATTCTTCAAACAAAGACAAATAAATTTTGTTTCATCCTATGCTGACATGCCAGGACTTAATCCAAATCTTATAATGCATCATCTTAATGTGGATTTAAAAACAAAACCCATTAATAAAAAGCTAAGGAAGATGCATCCACACATTTCTCTTCTTGTAAAAGCCAAGATAAAGAAACTATTAGATGTGGGTTTCATAAGACCTATTGCCTATCCAGAATGGGTTTCAAGAATTGTACCAGTGTCAAAGCTAGATAAAAGCATAAGAGTTTGAACCAATTTCAGAGATTTGAACAAAGCATGCCCCAAAGATGATTTCCCACTACCCAACATTGATATAATTGTGGACTTATCAGCAGGGCATGAGATGTTTTCATTAATGGATGGATTATCTAGATACAATCAAATAGGAATCACCCCTGAGGATCAAGAAAAGATAGAATTCAAAAATGGGGTACTTATTGCTGGAATGTTATGCCATTTGGGCTTAGAATGCAGGAGCAACTTATAAAAGGGCTATGGCGACAATTTTCCATGATATGATGCATACATTTATGGAAGATTATGTAGATGATATACTTGCAAAATCTCATACAAGACAAGAGCATTTGAACATCTTAAGCAAGATCTTTGATAGGCTAGAAAGATACCTATTGAGATTAAATCCAAAGAAATATGAATTTGGAGTAACCTCTAGAAAATTTCTTGGTTATAATATATCAGCCCATAGAATTGAAGTTGATCCTGAAAAGGTAAAAGCCATAATGGAGATGGAGTCACCTAGGAACATAAGACAATTGTGATCTTTACAAGGAAGATTGCAATCAATCAAAACATTTGTCTCTCAATTAGTAGATAGATGTCATCTGTTCACTCATCTTTTACATAAGAATTTTCCATTCAAATGGGATCAGAAATGTGAAGAAGCTTTTATGAAAATCAAAGAATATCTCATGAATCCTCCAGTACTGGTATCACCAATAAAAAAAAAACCATTGTTTCTTTGTATCTCAGTGACAAACGTATCATTAGGTGCTCTCCTAGCTCAACATGATGAAGAAGGAAAAGAAAGAGCAGTGCATTACATCAGTAAAACACTTGTTAGCTATGAACTAAATTATACATCAATAGAGAAGACATGTCTAGCAATTGTATTTGTATCTCAGAAGCTTCGATATTATATGCTGACTCAATCTGTGAAGCTAATAAAAAAGATAGATCCACTAAAGTACTTGTTGGACAAGTCAACTTTGATAGGCAGATTAGCCAAATGGGTTATGATACTAAGTGAATTTGATATAGAGTATGTTGATCGAAAAGCTATCAAAGGATAGGTCATTGTTGATCAATTAGCTGAAGCTCCTTTACAAAATAACATACCATTGCACATTGAATTTCTTGATGCAAACATTCAAACAGTAAGTACAAAATTTTGGGAATTGTACTTTGATGGTTCTTATACACAATATGGATCAGGCATAGGAATTTTATTCATCAAACCTCAGGGACATACAATTCCAAAGTCATATAGACTACGGTTTTCATGCACAAACAACATGGCAGAATATGAAGCATTGACTATTGGGCTCAAAATGGCTATTGAATGGAATATCAAGGAATTACATGTTTATGGTGATTCACAACATATCATCAACCAAATAAATGATGATTATCAAACTAAGGATGACAAGATCATGCCCTACAAACAGCTGGTAGATGAGTTTAAAGAACACTTTGTAGAAATATCATTTACTCAAATCCCAAGAAATGAGAATAAAGCAGAAACTACAATGGCTACAATAGCATCTCTCTTGTAGAATCAGGAGAATCAATAGCATTACGAGTTCCTCATGGAAGATATCTTAACCCCTACCATTTAATCCCAACATACCTACATGATTTGTCATATATCAAGAATCAGTCAATCCTTATATAGCCAAACCTATTAGTACTTAAAAGAGAATATCCTTCCTCCTGACCTATCCTACAATCAAAGAATAAATTTTATCCATCAGTCATCCCATTATACTATTATTGCTGATAGCTTATATAGGTGAGATCTAGATGGTACTTTATTGAGATGTCTTGAACAAGAAGAATCTGAGAAAGTTCTTAACAAATTTCACCCAAGTATTTGTGGCACACACTCAAGTGGATTAACACTGGCTAAGAAACTTCTTCGTATGGGTTACTATTGGCCTATTATGGAGAGAGATTCATTCACATATTGCCAAAAAATGCAAACAATGTTAGATCCATGGTAATCTCATTCACACACCAACACAAGAATTGTATCCTATGGTCGAATCATGGCCATTTTCTCAATGGGGCCTTGATTTGGTAAGAAAGATAAATCCTTCATCTTCTAATGGACATATGTTCATTTTGACTACTACTGAATATTTCACTAAATGGATTGAAGCAGTACCTCTGAAAAAGTGACAAGAAAACAAATATCATCATTCATCTTGAATTATATAATCTGTCGCTATGGAGTTCCTATGACCATTATCACTGACAATGGATGACCATTTATAAATCAAGATGTGAAGGAACTATGTGAGCAATTTCATATCCAAAATAGGTTTTCTACTTCGTATTATAATAGGGAAATGGTCAAGTTGAGGCATCAAACAAAACTATCTTGAAAATCTTGAAGAAAATAGTCAATGAAGTTGCAAAAGACTAGCACATTTAGCTAAATCCTACTCTTTGGGCATACCAAACTAGCATCTGCACATCAACGGGGGCAAATCCATATTGCTTAGTCTATGGATCAGAAGCCATATTACCAGTAGAAGTAGAGATACATTCTCTATGAGTTTCCTTGAAAGGTCTTGTACTAGAGGAAGAACAATGAGTCTCTAGACTCCAAGAACTTGAACTAATCTAGGAACATCGCCAAAATGCAATAGATCATTTGAAAGTGTATCAACAAAGAATGGCAAGAAGTTATAATCACAGAGTCAAGCTACACATTTTTTAGATTGGAGATATAGTTCTAAGGGAGAATCCAAGAAATCAGCAAGACCGAGAAAAGAAGGGTAAATTTGAACCAAATTGGCTAGGACCTTTTGTCATAGTAGCAGCATATGGCTCAGGAGCATACAAGTTATCTACCCCTGAAGGTGATTGGTTTGATGAACCTATCAATTCCATCTATCTCAAGAAATTATATGCTTGAGATATAAAGTCCTGGAAAAAATAAATAAAAAGCATATAAAGTCTTGAAGAAATCAATAAAAAATCAGAAAAAGCAGAAAATCCCTAGAAAGCATAAAATGGTTAAAAAAAGAAGAAATGGAAAAAATGCAATAAATTTAGATGGTGAAAACCTAGTAAATAGGAGCTATCTAAAAAGTGATTCCTTCCATCTATGAGATCACTTTGCATGCCTATCCACTCCATCCTATCGCATCTATCACTTCCATCTATCTTAGCTTATCCATTCCATCTTTCACGTCTATTGCTCTAAACAATTTACGATGCAGCTTACCAATAGTTATCAATGTTTGACATACTTGTCGTAGTCACTGTCTTAGATCTTATCAGAATAAATCAATCTGCATTTATATCCCACCATGGTTTAGATCCTGATCAACTCATACATCCACAATAAAAAATTTGTTTCTGCTGGGGGTAAAATCCTATTTCCTTTTGCTAAGGTGATCTTTTGAATCTTTGAAAATCCAAAACATTCAAAAAACTTGGAAAAACCAAAAACACCTAGGGTTTTGAAATAGATAATGAGCAACAAAGCAACGAAGATCAAGGCATTTCATGACAACTGAATCGTGAAACTCAGAAAATAAAGAATCAACCAACAAGTAATAAATGATTATCAAAGATCATTCATCAAGATGATTATATCAGTTAATGACCATGAGAACATGTGAATGACATACACGATTTAGTGTTTATATCTTGATTTTATTTCTAATCATGTACTCTATGCAACTCAAGGATGTACATGACTAGAGAAGCTATAATGGGGCATGATTATTTTCTTTGATTGCTATCTGTGGTTTATCTCTTACTAAAGTATGTACTTGTCTAAGGATATGATTGGAAAAAGATCAAGGAGGACATTCTGAGTCATGCATGAAAGGAGATAATCCTTGTTTGTTCTACAAGAAATACTTAGGTCAACTTGATTCATTATATCAAGTTGCTTGTATTAACTTGCTATATCAAAATCCATGTAAGAAATACTCAGGTCATCTTGAATCATTATGTCAAGTTGCTTGTATTTTCTTACAGCATTTTAAACCTCAATGATGAAATCAAGCACTGTTACTGTTGAAATGTGGTGACTGATCAACAAAGTATTGTACACTCAACACGTATCCTTGCTGGGGTCTGAGATACAAAAACCAGCATTGTAATAAAACCCTAAAAAGTTGACTTTGTTTTTTCCCTAAAAAAGCATGTTATAAGCAGCTGGGATGCTTAAGGCATTGTAAGGTTGATGTAATGTTTTTGTTGGATAATAAGAAAGATTGGACGGTTGTGTATGGTGGACGTAACCCATTCTGGGTGAACCACATTAAATCTCTGTGTTATCTGTGTCCTATTTTATTTCTTTATCATTTGTATTTAAATTTGCATATAATTGTTAGTTCATATTTGCTTTGGATTTGCTTGAAACCCTAATAGTTACAAGATAACAGATGAATAATGACAGTATCATTTTTAGTTAGATCATTTTAGATTAGCTCATTACTCATCTGCATTATAAGCATTCAATGTCAGTTGCATTATAAGCATTTCATTTCATTCAAAGATCAATGGTCATGAATAAAAATTGAGTATACTTGGACAAACAAAAATAATTTGCATTTGATCATTGTAGGTGCATTCATTTTTAGAATCATTTTAATCATCATCCATTTGATTTAGTTGCATTTATATCATTGCATTAGTTTGCATTCAATTAAGTGCATTTCATTGATCATGTAGTATATCATCATTATTATTTGCATTATCATTTCATTAAAAATCATTTAGTTACATCTTTGCATTTAGATTCATAATCATTATAAGCATTACAAATCAAAAATAAAAAACATTTGAATAACATTGTAGCTAGGAAATCCGAAATCATCAAAGCAAATAAACATTAATCTAGCTCAATCATAAAAGCTCAAATGCAATGATCAATCCTAATTACATCCAATAAAGACATGAAAACAAAACATTCAAGATTGAAAACTAAGCAAACCAAATGCAGATTTGAATATCTCCTTCATGTGGCTCCATTGTCCTTCCTTATCCTTCAAATAGCTTTATTTGTGGATCTCACCTACTAGTGCATAAGCATGATATGAAAGAAAGTAGACAAGATTGCAGTGCAAGAATACTCGAAGCGTGATTGATTTGACCAAGTAGGGACTTTGATTGAAGAAATTCATCCAATTTATAGACAAATTGGAGAAAAGATCAGATTAGCATGAAAGTGATTCGAATGGAAATTAAAATCAGGAATAGCAAAGTTATGACAAGTGTATGACAAGTTGCTATGCAAGGATTTATGACAATTTATGACAATTTATGACAAATTGCTATGCAAGGATTTATGACAAGATTTTGAAATAGAAATAGACATTTAGGAATTTAGGAAAAATTAGAAAATTAAGTTAGAAATGATGACTTGGAAATTAAGAAATTGATGCAAATTAGGTAAATTAATTAATAATTTTTCATTCATTAATTAATTTACAAAAAAAGGAGGAATTAATTAGCCAATTAAATAAACATTTAATTGTGACAAGAAGACTTAGGATAAATAAATAAATTATTTAACCTACAGGGAAAATGACAAACAAGATTAAATGAATAAATCATAAAATCTTAGAAGATGAATTAGAAATGCAAGGATGACAATTAGGTCTTGACAAAAGATGATTGATGTAGGGTCAATTATGATCATGATTCTAATTGACAAAGGACCAATGTTGATAAATGATTAAAATTGATTGACAAAAATCAATGACAAATTGACCAAGATTGACAAGGAGATCAAATTGAAAAGTGCCAATTGACATGATTGAAGAGGACAAGGATCGATGATGAATCGATCGCAAAATGACAAAATTGGCAAGGATAAGGATCAACCAAAATCATGACTAAAATTTGCTATCGACAAGACCTAATTCGAAAGCAATAAAAATGAGGAATGCAGAAGAAGGACTCAATGCTCACAAATGATAAAGACCAAGTGCGTGACATAGAATAAATGTTAATGCGACACAAAAACCCTAAAATAAGGCAATGCACCAATGTTAAAGTATGACTCCACAAGCGTTGACCATTTTTAGATGTCTACATTTTGTCCCTCTTTGAGACAATGCAATTCTAAGCATTGTTTCAAAGAACAATAATGAAAATGACCCAGACAATAACAATGACATATGCATGCCCCCTCGAGGAATTGGTCAGAAAAATCCAGAAAAGAGGCCAAGTGATCGTTAAGAATGACAGAAGACGATAGGTTTGAATGGACTGCCAGGACTGATGGAAGAAATGTTAGTGAGAAGAAACTAGATAGAGGACAATTAGAGATGAAGGAAAACTTGCTTTCACAAATGCACATAAGAAGGTGAGAACCTTTATTTAATATAGCAAAGTAGATGCAGAGCATCATGGCATTGAAGGCCAGAGTTGAAACACACTGCACACAAGGAATGAGTGAATCATCCTAGGGTGCATACATCAAGGGTCGAGGTATGTGCGGCGTTCACAAAGCAAATGTACTTATCACAAACACCCAATGATATATTTGCCCTAGTTTGTGACAAACATTCCACAAACAACAAACACAACAAAAAGAAAGGGACCATGAACCATCCCGGTTACTCAAAATCACTCAGTGACATCATCGAGCAACATAGGAACATGATCGAAGCCAAAGATAAATCAGTAAAAAGATAAGACGCACAAATTCAACCAAGTCAAACAAATAGTCTGATCATCATTGTCAAAAGTGGCAAACAAGAATGATCATGTTGTCTGGTTCCAGGGAATGCGGTACCCCGTCTAAGATAGGACACAGTCTGGTTTTAAGTATACCATACCCTGTATAAGACCCATGATAATATTGACAAGGACCAATGGTAATGTTGATGCTATTTTGATTGATGCGACAACTGTGATCAGGTTGAATGCTTGCTTGGTTGAACAATTTATCTATTAATGCGTGATTTCATTAAAGCACAATGTTTGATTGATTGCCATTGGATGTATGCTCAATGATCTGTCTATGCTCAAAGGGGACCATTTATTGCAAAATGCATGTTTTTGGATTTTAATGTTTTGAAATTTTTTTGTTCGTTTTTCAGGACTTTATATGATTTTTTAGGGATTTTCTCAAGACATTATTTGATTTTTAGAGATTTTTTCAGGACATTATTTGATGTTTAGGGATTTTTTCAGGACATTATTTGATTTTTAGAGATTTTTTTCAAGACATTATTTGATGTTTTTGAATTTTTGCCCCCAGTGTCTAGCAAGGCAAGGAATATGACAGGTGAATAAATAGGTTTTTTGAAATGGTGGTGGATAGAGGGAAGACAAAGGCCTTTTATCATGGAGACAATACGGATGCAATTTTCAAGGGCTATGGCATGATGGGACAAGAGATTGGATATGACAATATAAAGCAATGACATGGCATGAGGGACATGTCAAGAGGTTTTTGAAACTATGTTTAAATTTTGCGTCCTTATGTCAGATCAAGATCAAGGAATGAAAAAGAGTGTATGGATAGTGATAAGATATGGATAGGATAAGCAAGACCAAGAATGGATAAGGGACATGGACTGAAGGTCGGGATTGGCTAAGGGATAGTGGCAGAAAGTTGCAATAAGACAGGGAATATGGATGAAAAGTTATAATAAGAAAATGGATAAAGACCAAAAGCTATGATGGACTAAAATCTACAAACAAGATGCATGATGCTCATGATGATCCTCAGCCTTGTCAAGATCAAAGGTGGAAAATGGTATATGTACATGAGGGACAATAGGATATGAAGGGGTAATGACAGGGGTATGATAGGATAATGAAGGGCAATAGGATATGAAGGAGGAAACCTGCCCCCAAGTGTGATATGCAAGAAGTCCATAAATTACGCATGACACCTGTTTGCTAGGTTTTCATCATGGTACTTGCCCAAGGCACCTATTTTCCAGGTTTTCACTAGTGGACGAATTATTTTTGCTTTACTTTTTTTTTTCTTTTTTTTTCACTTTTTTATTTTATTTTGACTTTTTAGTCGAAAATGGACACATGATAGGGGATGAAAGAAGGACTCAAACATATTTTTGTTTGGATAGTAGCTTTGAAAAAAATGGACCATGACCTTTAAAAGCATGCTCAAAGACATTGGTAGGATAAGGACATGGAAAATGAGATGAAACTAAGGCAAGGATTTATGCAAAGGATGGGATCAAAGGGATAGAAGGATGGAAAATATGCATTGGATAATGGATAGGGTATTGGAAGAACTGGGCTTTAGTGGATGGAAATGAAGGCAAGATCGACATTGGCACACACCTTGAGGGGTGATGGATTGATGGAGGAAAGATGTATTTTGGATATTGAGACTTTGACAAAGGAAAGGCTATGGATTTTGGAACATAAGGGCCCAAAACGGATGAAGAAGGTGATGGAGGAACAAATTTGAGAGGGTTGGATGGATGAATAGCAACTTTGGATGCCAAGTTGGATGTTTCTTTAGGCTTTTGTGCTTCAAGGAGCCGCTTTAGGGATCCACATGGTTTTTGATTTTTCATGCTTTTGTTGTTCTTTGGTGTGCAATGCTTGCATAAGGGATTTAGGAACCCATATAGATTTTGACTTTGCTTTATTTTTCACAGTGGGCCTTTGTAACCTTTTGGATTTTTCTTTTTCTTTAGAGATCATATTTTTCTTTCTTTTGACATGTTGATTAGATTGGACATGTTGATCCTTGAATACATGTGGATTTCTAGACTTATGACTTTTGTACTTGGCATCCAAATTGCTTGGAGGGGGAAAGGAATGCATGGATGGACATGAATGAAATGGAGTTCTTTTGGATTGATGAAATTTACTCAAGGATGTGTGCTTTTTCTGACCTTGCATAAAGGATGAAGGGATATAAGGACCTAAGATGGATGGAAAGTATGATGGGGAAGGTGTACATTTTGATTTTGATGGAGGAATACCAATGTCTTGAGAGTGAGTTGTGTAGACATGACCCTTAAGATCTTCTTTAACATGGAGGAGTTCTTTCTCATGAAGGTCTAGTCCTTTGCCTTTATGAATATCTTGACTTGTAGGATACTCTTTTCTTTGGGAAGAAGACGTGAGTCCATTATGATGTGCATATGATATGAGAGAAATAATGAGATCTTGAAGTGGATCAGATTGCACCAAAGTGGAAGAACCCATTATGCATGTCGAGGGTTCATGAACATCTTGCATTGACATGTTAGAATCATGAGGGGGATTAGGATCATGAGGGGGACTAGGATTGTGTAGTGGACATGGTTCAATGATAGGCTCTTGAAGAGATGAAATGGGAGAAGTAATGGGATCATCAAAAGAAAAGAGACCTTGGAGTGTATATGGAGCATTAAGACAAGGAGATGGAAGAACAAAAGGATCTTGTGGAGGATTTAAAGGAATAATTTGATCTTGACAAGGAGGAAGATCATTGGAATCCTCTTTAAAGGTGCTTTGCTCTTGACTTTTAATGGGATCATCAGAAAGGATAGCAAGGATATCTTGATCTTTCTTAGGAAGTGGAATGCCAATGGGATTTGAAAGGACATTTTTTTCATGAAATGGAAGGGGATCATTTGGGATTGGATGGACTGGGATATCTTGATCTTTCTTAGGGAATGGAGTGTCAATAGGACTTTGGGTAGGATGGACAAGAATAGGGGAATCATCATGAGTGTCTGGGAAGATGGGGTCCTGGTCAACAATTGGATGGGATGATAAGGTTTCAGGATCTTGATCTTGATCTGTTTTAAGACACATTTCTTCATGCTCTAAATTATCCTCTTGACATGAGGTTGGACTTTGGATATGCATGGGGGATTATAACAAGGGATCAATGGTTTGGCATGAAGGAAATGTACTTTGAACATTTGTGATGGATTTTGGCAAGGAATCAATGCTTGAACATGAGGAAGAGGGACTTCGAATGGGGTCCTCTAAAATAGGTAATGGCAATAAAGTGCATGGTGGCCTTGGGTTTAATATTTCTGAAACATGACGAGGATGTGTATCGTGAATTGGATTATCTTGGCAATCAATTATGGATAGCCCTTGGATAATTGCATCCTTGGGTGCATTGTTTGATGAGGACAATATAGAAGGTTCTTGTGAAACTTCTAAAGGTGTAGGGATAGATGCCACTGGAGAGTCAATTTGTTTGTGGGGGGATGAGGCATTGCTAGACATAAGTGTATTATCTTGATCTTCTTCAAAGAACTCACTTGGTAATTTCCTTAAGATCATTGCAATAAAGCCATCTTTCTTTCGAGGTTTTGACATGATTGTATCTAGAATTTGAACCTGTTTGGAAAGAATTTGGTCTTGTTCTGATGTCATGTTTTGATTTTGAACTAGATGTTGATCAAATTGGTTTGACATATTCAAAATTTGGCTTGGTGTGTGCTGCAACCTTTGTTTTTGAATGTTTGGTTGTGGTTGTTGACATTGATATGTTTGTTGAACTTGTTGATATTCCACCATTGGTTGAACTATTTGTGGACATTGTATAGCTAGTTGGACATATTGTTGAAATTGGACCATTGGTTGTATTGGTTGTATATGCTGGACCATTGGTTGTGTCTGTTGGAAATGTTGGAGCTGTTGAACAATTGGTTGTGATGGTTGAAAATCTAATTGATAGTAAACACATTCTTGTTCTTGTTGTGGAGGCACCTAATGTTGACATTGATGTCATCTCTTTTCTTGAAATTGTTTCATCATCTCTATTTGGGAGAGGAGAGCTGGTATGTCTGATCATTCAAGAAGAGATCTTACATCAATTGGCTCAATCTTTGGATTTCGACCTGGAAAATTTTGAAACATTTTGGACATTTGTGATCTATTCTTCTCAATGTTTTTCACTTTTTGTTCCAATATCTCCTTTTCTTGAGCTAGTTTCTCCTCTAGTTTTTGTAGTTGGAGACTTGTTTCATCGTAAAAATTTTGATCAATGTTGTTTTGTTGTTGGGTTGGATAGAATTGTGATTGCATTGTTGGTTGATATGTCAAACTTTGTTGCATCATTGGTGCTTGGAACCTTGTTTCAATAGACATGTCACTATGAAATGCAATATTTTTTTTTGGAATTTTTCAAGGATGACGTATGATATGCAACTAAATGCAACCTAAATAGATGAAAATTCAATCTATGGCAAGAATGCAACCTATGTTTTTCTTGTTTTTCAAGATTTTGACAAACTTTTTGGAATGCAAATCTAAAAATGAGACCCTTAGGAAATTGAAATGATGTCTAGACCTCAAAGGACAAAAGGACCAAGTGACAAAGGACAAAATGACAATGTCTCCCCTAATATGCTTGGATACTAAGCTAGGTTTGACCAAATGACAATGATGACAAAAAGACAAAAGTTTTGATAAGGTCTAGACTTCTTAACAATGACTTAGGGTTTATCAAAGATTTGGATTACTCAAGTATGAAAAAACCTAGTTTTGACACTATATGCAAAGGGACAATTACTATGCAAATGACCCTAATATGATATGATAATGACCTAAACTTAATGAAGAGACCTAGGGTATGCAAATGTGACCTAATGTTATGAGGACAAAGATGCAAATGCAAATGTATGACAATGTCAACCTAAGGCAAAACCTAAGGTTGAATTATGAAATGGTATTTCTCTAATGCAAGAGGACACATGCAAATGGATGACCCTTATTGATATGCAAAGGAGTATGACCTAGGTGAAACTTAACCTTGGTAATTGACAATGACTTTGCAAAATGCAAACCTAGGATGAACCTAATGTTGGACATGTAATATGACACCTAAGTGAGGACCTAATAATGACATGCAAGGGGACACCTAAATGAGAGCCTAATAAGGACATGCAAATGGACATCTAAATGAAATGGACCAAGTGGAATGCAAGAATGATTCTCTAAGCCCTAAGTATGGACAATGGAGGACCTAAATCTAAGTGACATGAATGTTGAGACAAGATTTTGAAAAATGTTTGACAACCATGTTTGAAGGTGTTTTGAACTTTGTTGGATGAAATAATCTTGTGTTTAACCTTGTTTTGAATCAATTTGTCTTGTTTTTGAAATGAGACACAACTCAACTTTTGACAAGTAAAGATGACAAGATATTTTAACTTAGACTCAAGACAATCATGCTCATTCACACATTTCTTATGGATGGCAAGGGCAGTAGGTACTTGAGAGGTAGACTCGTTATGAGATTCAAGGAGAATACATAGATGCTTGACCCCACGGGCTCCCCTCCATGGCACTCACTTCTCAGGGTAGCCAAGCATCAGTCCCCATGGAAATCTCCCCATGGCGAACTTAGTATCTCTTCCAAGTATCTGAACTTGTCCTTCTCAAGCAACTAGAAGGATTTTTGGCCTCTAAATACAAGGTGTTTAGTAAGGATTTCTATTAAGTGTTACTCCTTGGTGTCATGCAAGCATGATTGAGACATTAAGCCCACCAAGATACCAAACAAATGTAGTCACGCAAGCACGATTTAGACCGTGAGGCCCTACTTAGATGTTGATATGAGAAAGAGTCCAAGGGTCATCACTTCCCAAGCAACTACAATTCCCACGTAACCCTTCCTTCAAAGCTTTCACCCATCAGGTATTTATTTATAGTGAGTTAGAATGCCAAGGTACTCTAGCTATGCTCGCTTTGGGTCATTCCCTTCTCATGATTGTCACTTGCTTGCAAAAGAAAGCAAATGGTCAGGAAGGTAGGCCCTCTAAAGGTAACAAACAATCCAAGACATGAGAATGGTATCGAAGATCTGGATTTCTGATCACCCTAAGAAGGATGAGAGCATACTCTCCTACTTCAATGTCAAACTTGACAAGCAAAGTGAACACATGTTCATTCCATCCTACTTAGCAAACATACTAGGTGCCTAATTAAAAATCAAAAACACAAAGTTTGGTTGGAATATAAGACAACCTGCAAAATCACTAAGTTAGGAGTTTGATTTGTTTGGTCTTTGACTAGCGAACCTGCAGACAATTCATTAGTAGTTTGTGAAATAATTCTTTGTCAAGCGTTTCACCACAAAGCTACCAACAATGTTAGAGAATCAAGAGAAATGAATCACCATCAAAATTAATCCATAAAAGTTGTGATCCTTTGTCCTCTTAGATTAATCTATGTGAAATTTATCAAATTTACCACTCTAGATTAATTGAGATAAAAGTTGCATGAATGCATGATTAATTTGCCAAGCTAAATTAATCTAGATGAAGGTTGCATGATTTTGTTTTTTGAAAATTTTGACCATTTACAGCAGCATAATTAAAAATGTCATAAATTCCTCAATATTTATCCAAATCACAAACTATAAAATGATCTGAAAAGGTAAAAACGTGATCTAATATACCCAGAAATAGTTTATTTTTATTCTGCAAGAAAATTTTTACGTGATCAATTTATTATGACTATTTTTTTTTTTAAAGAAAAATCTGCAACTTCACAAAAAAATTTGCAACTTCACAAAACATTCAAAAAATATTAGATCCAAGCATATTCATGTCGGGTTCACCAATTAATGTAGATAGGAATTTGGAAACCATCAAAGCAATATAAACATTAATCTAGCTCAATCACGAAAGCTCAAATGCAATGATCAATCCTAATTACATCCAATAAAGACATGAAAACAAAACATTCAAGATTGAAAACTAAGCAAACCAAATGCAGATTTGAATATCTCCTTCATGTGGCTCCATTGTCCTTCTTTCTCCTTCAAATAGCTTTGTTTTTGGATCTCACCTACTAGTGCATAAGCATGATATGAAAGCAAGTAGACAAGATTGCAGTGCAAAAATACTCAAAGCGTGATTGATTCGACCAGGTAGGTACTTTGATTGAAGAAACTCATCCAATTTATAGACAAATTGGAGAAAAGATCAGATTAGCATAAAAGTGATTCAAATGGAAATTCAAATCAGGAATAGCAAAGTTATGACAAGTGTATGACAAGTTGCTATGCAAGGATTTATGACAATTTATGACAATTTATGACAAATTGCTATGCAAGGATTTATGACAAGATTTTGAAATAGAAATAGACATTTAGGAATTTAGGAGAAATTAGAAAATTAAGTTAGAAATGATGACTTGGAAATTAAGAAATTGATGCAAATTAGGTAAATTAATTAATAATTTTTCATTCATTAATTAATTTACAAAAATAGGAGGAATTAATTAGCCAATTAAATAAACATTTAATTGTGACAAGAAGACTTAGGATAAATAAATAAATTATTTAACCTAGAGGGAAAATGACAAACAAGATTAAATGAATAAATCATAAAATCTTAGAAGATGAATTAGAAATGCAAGGATGGCAATTAGGTCTTGACAAAAGATGATTGATGTAGGGTCGATTATGATCACGATTCTAACTGACAAAGGACCAATGTTGATAAATGATTAAAATTGATTGACAAAAATCAATGAAAAATTGACCAAGATTGACAAGGAGATCAAATTGAAAAGTGCCAATTGACATGATTGAAGTGGACAAGGATCGATGATGAATCAATCGCAAAATGACAAATTTGGCAAGGACAAGGATCAACCAAAATCATGACTGAAATTAGCTATCGACAAGACCTAATTCGAAAGCAATAAAAATGAGGAATGCAGAAGAAGGACTCGATGGTCACAAATGATAAAGACCAAGTGCGTGACATAGAAGAAATGTTAATGTGACACAAAAACCCTAAAATAAGGCAATGCGCCAATGTTAAAGTATGACTACACAAGCATTGACCATTTTTAGATGTCTACAAACATATTACATAATCATTCATTTGCACTCCAATATAGATCTTTAAATTTGCATCATTTAAGTTAGTAATCATTTTCAGTTGCATCCAAGGTCATCAAAATCAAAAACCAAAATCATTTATCATTGCATCATCATATAAAACATCATCATAATGAAGAGAAAAGATCATCACATCATCCATGAAATCACTGCATCCATATAATCAATGCATATAGATCATCATAAAATAGAGTAACATGCATAATAAAGATCATCATCATATAGAGTCCATGTCTACATATAGATCATCATAAAACAATAAAAGTCCAAGTATACAATGATATCAGATCAAAAGTAATAATGCCTCATAAATACAAAGTCAAGTCAAGGTTGTCCTGTACCACTACCACCTGACTTTGTTCGTCTATGTGGCTGTGGGTGAGAAGGTCCTCTAGATGCCTATCTCCCATGATCACCACTCCTCTAAGGAGGTCCCATGACTCCATCACTGCTAGTATTCATCCTCATAGTGATATGATAACTACCTGCTCTCTAGCTCTCTATGACTAAATCCTCATATAGTTGTCACCAACGGGAAGTCTCCTTCCTTACCTGAACTAGTTCTCTAATAGTATCAGCTGAGAGAGTGCCCGATCCAACCTACTGAATGTGATCAAGGAGGCCCTGAGTATCCTGCTATCTCCTAACAGCTATATCTCTCTATGTCATGAGTGTTTGTATCTATGCTCTGAGACTGTCAATGGTCTCCTTCTCTGGCACATCCTAGTGCGGTTCATGAACCCCAATACCCTCATCTCCACCTCCCTATCCACCTAATAGAATCTAAGTCCAAGTAGCTCTCAGAATCCATCATCTAATGAGTGGAACATGATCCTCTGGATCATCATCCTCTCTACCATGCACTGCAATAACCTAGGGTCTAGTTGAATCTGACCAAAATAAATGCCTCTCCTACAACCCCCATCTAGTCCTATCATCCTACCTCCTCCTATCAATGGAAACTCTCTTGGTGATCTCATCCCTGCCCTACCAGTATCCCTCCCAATCCATCTAGCCTCTCTCCCACCCATAGGAAGTGGTCTCCTAATCTTGCCAACTAGTCCAAATGGTCCTCCACGGACTCTCAATCACCCTCCTCTCCATCTAGGTCTTGTACCGCCACCACCTTCATCTCCTCCCTCATCTCCATCCCCTCCAGCCTCCTGAGCAACTCTAAGCTCTCCTTTCCATCTCCATCTCCTGATAACTAGATCATCTAAATCATCATCCTCATCTCTTGAGCTGGGAGGAGGATCTACTGGATCAGTAATATGAGGAAATGAATGTGCCAATATTTGTTGAAATGTGGTGATTGATCAGAAAAGTACTGTACACTCAATACATTTTTTTTTTGTTGATGAAAACCGACATTGTAATAGAACCCTAAAAAGGCCGACTTTGTTTTTGCCCTAAAAATGCATGTTATAAGCGGATGGGAGGCTTAAGGCATTGTAAGGTTGATGTACTATTTTGGCTGGATAATAAGAAATATTAGGCAACTATGTATGGTGAACGTAACCCATTCTGGGTGAACCACGTTAAATCTTTGTGTTATTTGTGTCCTATTTTATTTCTTTATCTTTTATATTTAAATCTGCATATAATTGTTAGTTCATATTTGCTTCGGATCTCCTTGAAACCCTAACAAATATATACTGAGCATACTCTGCAGTAACCCCAGGATCAATAATGTGCAATCTCATATCATAAGCTACCCTAGGAGTAGCCAAAAACTCTGCACGTGCTAGCTCAAATGACAAAGAAGGTCCCCAATCTCACCTATCTCTATACCGTCGTGCATATGTCATGACACCAGTAGGCATAGGTTGAATGATACCAAACTATGTCAAAATGTGACTAATCAACTATCTCTCAACAATGAATGGAGTCCAACCAATGAGATATCTACTCTAGATAATAAATGGTAATGTCTTTGCATCATCCATCCATGACTCACAATCAATATAAGTTCTCCAAATAAAACTATCCAGTGAATCAAGAACCCAATGCCAATACTCCATCTTACCCAGCTTATGCTAAGTAAGGATACCTGCATACAAATAAACATATGGTTGCCTCTCACCATGAACTCTATGATGAATAGGCCAAGTAATAGCAATGTGCTCCCAGCACCAGATCTACAAAAGTGTGCATCATGTCGACATCCTGTCAATAGACTAGCATCATCATCGAAAACAACCTGATGAAGATTAGGATACAAATGAGCAAGCATGCAAACACTCCATGCATATTGAGTTCGATGCTGCATCATGCTCTGAAGAATCTCACCCCAACCAACAACAAAACCTTGAGATCTCCTATCTAGATAGATGAATCCCCCAATCAAACCTACAAGAATCATAGGGGGAGTCTCGTAATACATAATCATATCCTCCCATCGGATCTCTCCTCTTGAAATTCTCTCATCACCAAATACAACTCTACATGCCTTTGTCCCTCCATGATCCTAAAAATGATACTGAACTAACTCACTAGTCACTGGGATGTGGAGAATCCTATAAACATCCTCAAGCATCACACTAATCTCACCCATGGGTAGGCGGAAAGTGTTATGCTCACTATGCCATCTTTTGGCTAATGCTATCAACAATCCCCTATTATGGGTAATATCAGGCATTTATAATGTTGGCATATGTGCAAAGTATGTTGACATGATGATATTGTGTTATCATTGATGTCAATATGTTGAAGAGTGAACTGGTAATATGCTAAAGAGTGAACCGATATATTGAAGTCAAGCAACTGGCAAGATGAACCATATGATGTTGAGAACCAGTATAGTGAAAGATGAACCGATATGATGTTGAGAACCGGTATAGTGAAAGATGAACCTATATGATGTTGAGAACCGGTATAGTGAAAGATGAACCAGTATATGGAATATTTTCTATCAAGGTTTAATATGGTATGACTACCGGTTGGTAGTTCTAGCCTCAAGGTTTCTGGTTGAAGTGTTTCGAGCCTGTGTGATTCAATCAATGGCATTGTGTGATGAGTTAGTAGTGTAATGGAGATCAGATCATGTTTCCATGTCAGCCTCATGCGTATGAAGGATCTTGCAAGAAGGGGAGTGATCCTATCTACCTCGGGAATGTGCGAAGTCCTTGCAAACGGTGGAGAAAACATGATGGGTTATCACCTCTAGGAAGCGGTCAAGAACGAATGATGGAGAATGTCTTGAGATCTATTCAAGACTATTGTATTCAAATTTAAAGTGTCCAATGGTCAGGATTGAACTGACTGAATCGCTCAACCTAAAGGTTTAGGGTTTATGATATCGACCTATCTTCATATAAGGTCGATGTTGTGTTTCATGAAAAAGTTGTTGGAAAATGTTGTGTGTGTATCTAAGTGCAAAGATACATGATTCTTGCCAAACTAGATAAGAGGGTTGATACCTAGAGAGTGTGTATGTAGAAAAAAGGAACTAAAGTGGGTCTGCATTGGCATTGAGTGCTATTACGAGATCATTGTAATACCTATTGATCTCTAATCACTTCAATAATTGGAAAATCCATTAAGAGGGTGGCTTTAACCAACTTGCTGTAAATCCTTTAACGGGGTGACTCAAAGCCATTCGGTTCAAAAATCCTCTAACAAGGTAACCTTTAATAGGGTTTAACCCTTAACTGGGTATTCTAGCCATCCCTTAACTAGGTGATTCCTAACAAGATTAGCTCCTAACAGAACCTGTTGCAATAGTCTTTAACCAAACTAGGCTCCTAATAGAGCAGTCTTCTAAAGAGTTCAAAAATAGCTTGTGGGTATTCATCCCCACTGTGGTTTTTCCGAGTTGGGTTTCCACGTGAAAAATATGCATGTCACCTATGATTTCTATCAAGAGGTGAATCATGTTGATCTAGCAAGTTATTATATTTTTGATGATAGATTACTTGTTTATGCACAAGGATAATGTGAAATAAGGGTGTAGGTTGTGTGGTAAGATAGGTGTTTTCAGTTTATATCCCTCACAGTCTCATTGTGCTTAACTGGTAGTAATTTGGTTTATGACCGGTGCTAGTGATTGCCAATCAAGTTCACTGTTTGCAGTCGAACCAGTTCAGGAAATTTTTTTGTACCTATACTGATTCACCCCCCCTCTCAGTACCAATTTGGTACTCACTGTTCATCATTATGTTATCAATTGGTATCAAAGCATCCTCCAGGTCCTCTGTGTTGAAATCTTAACTGCTTGAGGGAAAGATCCTATTGTAATGATGAAGAGGGAAGGTCCAAAGTTCAATAGAGATAACTTCAAAATATGGAAGGACAGAATGAAGATATACATCAGAAGCATGGGTGCTCAACATTGGAGCTATGTTGAGAATGTCTATGTTATCCCTACTGGTACTCTCACCGATGATCAAAAGAGAGAGATTCAGGAGAATGGGAAATTCGTGGAAGCCCTAATTAGTAGTTTGTCTGACATTGAGTTTATTGATGTCCAGGATAAAGAAAATCCCAAAGAAGTATGGGATACTCTTGAGAACATCTACGGCGGTGATGAGCATATGAAACAAGCTAAGGAAGAAAGTCTTAGAGGAAAGTTTGAAGACATGTGGATAGTTAAAGGAGAGACCATTCAACAATATGGAATAAGAATCAAAACTATTGTTGGAGATATCAAGAGTGTAGGTGGTAAAATGGAAGACTCCACTATTGTTAGCAAAGTTTCAAGATCCTTATTACCAGTCTATGAAATAAGGGTGGCTGCTATTCAAGAGTTGAGGTCAATAGACAAAACTAAGGTATCCCTAGACTCCATCATTGCAAAGTTGATAGCATATGAGCTAAATAGTTTTGATGGTAGTGTTCAAAAGACTAAATCAACCTTTAGAGCATCTGCTGCTCCATCTAGAAAAGGCAAAGAAGCTAGTACCAATGGTGAACCAAGACAGAGTAGAGAAATGGATGATGAGGAGATCCTGATGGAATTTGAAGCTCTTCTTGCCAAGAGACTTCCTAAGGGAACCGGTAAATACAGAGGTAAGATCCCTTTGAAATGCTTTTCTTGTAACCAGATAGGACACATTGTTGTAAACTGTCCAAATGGTGATAGCAAGGACAAACCGGAAAAGTTCAAGAAGTTCAAAGGAGGAAACCAGAGAAACTATTTTGTAGCAATTGATGAAGGTGTCATTGATGAGGAATCAGAAAATGAAGAAAATGAGGATATTGTGTTTGTAGCAGTCAAGGAAGATGTGTTAGACAAGAAGGCTCTTATCTCTCGCTTTGATAATTCCAATGAGTGGATTATTGATAGTGGTTGTTCTCACCATACGACTAGTGACCGGAGTAAGTTTCTTTCTCTGGAAGAGTATGATGGTGGTGTGGTTCATTTTGGTAATGATGCACCATGTATGGTCAAAGGAAGAGGGTCCATCTCTCTGAATGGAAAGAGAAGTGCTAACAATGTGTATCGGGTAGAAGGTCTAAGGCACAACCATTTGAGTGTTTCTCAACTGAATAATAATGGACTCACTCTGGAATTCAAAAATGGAGTGTGCAAAATCAAAGGAAAGAGTGGTGAACTGGTGGCTACCGGTATGCAGACCAAAGGTAACCTATTTAAGCTAAATGCTACTTTCAGTACATGTCTTATGCCTAAGTTTGAAGACATCTGGATATGGCATAGGAGACTCTGCCATGTAAACTTTGACAATATTGTGAAGGCTAGTAAGATCAAGGCAGTTAGAGGATTGTTGGTGCTGAGTAAAACAAAAAATCCTTCGTGCAGAGAGTGTCAACTGGGGAAAATGTCTTCCTCAACTTTCAAAGGTAAATCTTTCACTATAGACAATTTACTTGATCTTGTGCATACTGATTTGTGTGGTTCGATGAAAACTAAGAGTGTGCAGGGAGATAGGTATTTTATTATTCTTACAGATGATTTCTCAAGAATGATGTGGGTCACATTCTTGAAGGACGATTCTAAAGCCTTTGGAAAGTTCAAAGCTTTCAGAGCACTGGTAGAAAAGGAAAGCGATAGAAGAATCAAATGCCTTAGAACTGATCAAGGAGAGGAATTCACTTCTAGTGAATTCAACAATTATTGTGAAGAGAACGACATCAAGAGGCAATTGTTTGCCCCCCGGACTCCACAACAAAATGGCTTAGTAGAAAGAAACAACTAGATTGTGGTTGAAGCGGCTAGAACTATGTTGATCCAAGAAAAGGTTGCCCACACCTTTTGGAGAGAAGCGGTGAGCACTGCAGTCTACATAATGAACCAGGTACTCATCAAGAAAGGAAAGGATAAGACTCCTTATGAGTACTAGACCAGAAAGACACCAATGGTAAGCTACTTCAGAGTGTTTGGTTGTAAATGTTATATCAAGAGGAGTGAACATTAGAGAAATTTTGATGCTAAATGTGATGACGGAATATTCCTAGGGTATTCCACAAAGAGAAAAGCTCTCAAATGTTTAAACAATTGGACTCATAGAATCATTGAAAGCATGAATGTTAGGATTAATGAAAACTCTGAGAAACCTAAGGAAACTGGCAGAGAGCATGTAGGAGATGAACTGGTAGTAACCTTCTGGGAAATAGTTGCAAATGAGCCCAGTACTAGTAATTGTGCTCCTACATCGGTAGATGCTAATGCTAATGAAGATGAGGATGAAGAAGAAAAGCAAGAGGAATCTATTAAGAATATACCTAGGTATTTAAAAATCAATCATTATCCTAAGCAAATCATAGGAGACAAAGATGCAGGAATTCTTATAAGAAGAAAGGTCAGAGAAAACTCATGTATGATCTCTAAATTTGAGTCCAAATCATTCATAGAGGCACATAAAGATGAAGACTAGATCAAGGCAATGGAAGAGGAACTTGATCAAATAGAGAAGAATGGTACATTGTCTTTGGTACCCAGACTGGAGCATAAAAATGTCATTGGAACCAAATGGGTCTTAAGAAAATAAACTAAATGAGGATGGCACAGTGGTAAGGAACAAAGCTAGGCTAGTATGCAAAGGATATTCCCAAGAAGAAGGAGAAGACTATTGAGAAACCTTTTCTCTAGTAGCAAGATTGGAAGGAATTTGTATGCTTCTTGCATATGCAGCTTTCAAAGGATTCAAGGTATATCAAATGGATGTAAAATCTACATTTCTAAATGGAATACTTGAAGAGGAGGTGTATATAGAGTAACCAGATGGGTTTTCCCTATCAGAAGACAGTGACATGGTGTGTAGGCTACAAAAAGCCTTGTATGGACTGAAGCAAACACCTAGAGCATGGTATGAATGCTTGCACTCCCATCTTGTGAAGATTGGATTTGAAAGAACAAGTGAAGATAACAATATCTACTTGAAATCAGAAGGAGATCAAATTCTAATCTATGAAGTATTTGTTGATGACATAATCTTTGGTGGAGATGACAAGATGAGTCATGACTTTGCAGATGAGATGAAAAAGGAGTTTGAGATGTCACTCATAGGGGAGATTAAGTTCTTCATTGGACTGCAAATTCAGCAAATGAAAGATGGAATCTTTATTACTCAGTCCAAGTATATCAAAGAGGTGTTGAAGACCTTTGGCATGGAAGACAACAAACTAGTTGGTACACCAATGGTGACCGGTTGTAAACTATCAAAAGAGGATGACTCAGCATTGGTAAATGAGAAGGAATATCGATAAATGATTGGTAAGCTACATTATGTAGTGCATAGCAGACCAGACATTGCACATGCAGTGGGTATTACCGCTCGGTTTCAGAAAAGCCCAAGAGAATCCCACTTGGTAGCAGTCAAGCAGATTCTTAGATATTTGAAGGGAACTATTGACTATGGATTATGGTATCCATACAATGATGATTTCAACCTAAAAGTGTTCACAGATGTTGACTGGGCTGGTAATGTGGATGACTAGAAGAGCACAACCAGTGGTGCATTCTTTCTCGGTGGTAGACTGGTCTCATGGATGAGTAAAAAGTAGAGTTGTATCTCTTAGTCTACAACAAAAGAGGAGTATGTTGCAACTTTTATGAACTGGACCCAGACTATTTGGATGAAGCATGTAATGAATGGCTTCAAAGTTCCTATATCTGAACCGGTAAGTATATTTTGTGACAATACAAGTGCAATTAACATATCCAAGAATCTAGTTTTACATGCTAGAACCAAGCACTTTGAACTCAAGTATCATTTCCTGAGGGAAAAGGTTCAAAACAAAGAGGTGGCATTGGAACATGTTTCCAGTAAGGAGTAGTTAGCAAACATATTCACCAAGCCTCTCCCGAAGGCTACTTTTACCTATTTGAGAGGTGAATTAGTGGTGTTGCCCCTTCAAGAGGTAAACTAAAGGTTTGTGCTCCACATCAGTCAGATCTTACTTTTCCATATCCTTTCAGGATTGATGTGTTGAAGGATGCTACTCCTCAAGGGGAGCAGCATAGTGGAATAGGGAAACTTGTGCCTCCACTTTGGCATTGTTGTGAAAGGGGGAGAAGATAATATCTACAGTATTAAGGAGAAGATGTGATGCATAAATCTTTGTATTTCCATCAATGCCAAAGGGGGAGATTGTTGGCATATGTGCAAAGTATGTTGACATGATGATATTGTGTTGTCATTGATGTCAATATGTTGAAGAGTGAATTGGTAATATGCTAAAGAGTGAACCAATATATTAAAGTCAAGCAATAGGCAAGATGAACCAGTATAGTGAAAGATGAACTAGTATGATGTTGAGAACCAGTATAGTGAAAGATGAACCAATATATGGAATGTTTTCTATCAAGGTTTAATATGGTATGACTACCAGTTGGTAGTTCCAGCCTTGAGTTTCTAGTTGAAGTGTTTCAAGCCTGTGTGATTCAACCGATGGCATTGTGTGATGAGTTAGCAGTGTAATGGAGATCACATCATGTTGCCAAATCAGCCTCAAGTGCATGAAGGATCTTGCATGAAGGGGAGTGATCTTATCTACCTCAAGAATGTGCAATGTCCCTGCAAACAGTGGAGAATGCGTGATGGGTTATCAACTCCAAGAAGCGGTTAAGAATGAGCGATGGAGAATGTCTTAAGCCATTGTATTCAAATACAAAGTGTTCAATGGTGAGGATTGAACTGACTGAATCACTCAACCTAAAGGTTTAGGGTTTAGGGTTTATGATACCGACCTATCTTCATATAAGGTCTATGTTGTGTGTGTATCTAAGTGCAAAGATACGTGATTCTTGTCAGACCAGATAAGAGGGTTGATACCTGCAGAGTTTGTATGCATAAGAAAGGAACAAAAGCGGGTCTGCATTGGCATTGAGTGCTATTACCAGATCATTGTAATACCTATTGATCTCTAATCACTTCAACAGTTGGAAAATCCCTTAATAGGGTAGCTTTAACTAGCTTGCTGTAAATCCTTTAACTGAGTGACTCAAAGCCATTGAGTTCATAAAATCCTCTAATAAGGTAACCTTTAACAAGGTTTAACCATTAACTAGGTATTCTAGCCATCCCTTAACTAGGTGATCGCTAACATGATCGGTTCGTAACAGAACTTGTTCTAATAGTCTTTAACCAGACTAGGCTCCTAATAGAGCAGAGTTCTAAAGAGTTCAGAAATAGCTTGTGGGTATTCATCTCCACCGTGGTTTTTCCCAGTTGGGTTTCCACGTGAAAAATATGTGTGTCATCTATGATGTCTTTTTCATGTGATACTTTGTTGATTTCTGTCAAGAGGTGAATCATGTTGATCTAGCAAGTTATTATATTTTTGATGATAGATTACCTATTTATGTACAAGGATAATGTGAAATAAGGGTGTAGGTTGTGTGGTAAGATAGGTGTTTCTAGTTTATATCCCTCATAGTCTCATTGTGCTTAACCAGTAGTAATTTAGTTTATGACTAGTGATTGCCAATCAAGTTCACTATTTGCAGTTGAACCAGTTTAGGAAACTTTTTTGTACTTGTATTGATTCACCCCCCCTCTCAGTATTGATGTGGTACTCACTGTTCATCATTGTGTTATCAATATAACAAGTGGCATAATCCGCAGGCATCTATATGTCTCACCTCTACTTGTGTAAGCTCTAGCACTAAGTGTTGCATCACCAGGAATTTATCCCGACACTGGAGAACATCAAGTTCTGCTTATTTACCAAGAGAATTCAATCATCAATCATCTATCTATTAAATCAAATAGATCGCTAATCTCTAACATCAACAATTGGTAAAATTTTTCAAATGAAGCAAATCAGGCTATCAAATCAATTTAAACCTATCAATCATGGTTGTCTATCAATCATTTAGTTTGATCAAACTCTGCTATGCTCTTCATCAGAAACTAAATCGATTTCTTAGAGCTAATCTATCCAATCAAATCAAATCGATCAATCATTTCTCCTATCAATAAACATTATCAAATCAAACAATCAAGTACCTATTGATCACAATTGGGCATCAAAATGCCTAAATCTAATCATCAAAGTGATTTTTTTACTATGAAATACATCAAACACCTTCATGAGAAGCAAAAGCGCTAATCCTTTTAACAAAAGTGCTATTGTATTGAACGTAGATGCTAAATCATACATATGCATGAACCTTTTTAACAAAAGTGCTAAACTTTCAAGCATATGCATGAAACAATCAAAAGCGTTGTTTTAAGCATCAAAAGCACAAACACTGCGAGCAAAAATGCTGACCAATCAAAAGCACTAACATACATCACACATGTGCTAACAAAATGAGCACATGCACTAAAATTATCAAATGAGCTAACTTTAAATGCAAAAGCACTCAAACATAAAACAAAAACACTAAACATAATTGCCGAAAATTAAAAAAATTAAAAAATAGCCAAAAACACACTAAACAAATATGAAAAATCAAATGACAAGTTGTGAGAAATTTGGGATAAGATACATACCAGATACCCATACTTAGGAGGTCGGTAATATCATCGAACGCTCTCAAATCGATGGTTCTCCAATGGGATCACCATTTTGCCACCTCACCAAGACAATTTCTTCAAAAAGTTGACAAGGATGCCAATGAAAATAAAATTAACTTTGGTTAATTTTATATTTCCTATTTGGAAGGGTAATTAATGTTTTTCAATGGGGCAATTATATTTATTTTTTATGAATAAATTTAATTGATGGACCTTTTCAATTATCGTGAGATCAATCGCTTATCAAAATTATTCAACAAAGTCACGATCAATCTACCAAGGGGGCACACAATCAGGATTTTTATCTCTATCAGGCACACTATCGAGACTTGATTTAATCTTTGAAACAATATTGTCTTGACATCATTTCAAAGAGGGGAAAAATGTATACACATAAAAATTAGCTATGAGCAATTAAATAAATATTTATTTAATAATTATTCTTCTATTAAATAGTTAATTTGAAAAGATAAATTTATTTAATTCATTTCGTGTCTTTCTATTAATTAATTTAATTGAAATATTTTATTAATTAATTCATCTATCCTATTCCTCTAATTAATTAAATATCTAATATTTAATTATTCTTCTAATCAATTAATTAAATATCTAATATTTAATTATTTCCTCCAATCATTTAAATATATAATATTTAATGATTATTCTTCTATCATATAGTCTTAAATATTAAATGATTTCTTAAATTATTTAATCCCTTATCCAATGCATTCTTCCATCTCCACTTCATCTTTCCTTTGCCAACTCATCCTTCATGTGGCTAAATTAATTCAACACAATTAAAATAAATAAATCATTTATTAGCCACTTATCTTCAACCTCCAAATTTAATGAAATATTGTGTACATACACATATTTCATAACCTTCTTCTTGTTGGTATTTTGGTGTGGTTTTGTCATTGATGTCAACACCTACTAACACTTATCAACTCTAGCACTTTGGAGAATCAACAACATTCATTGACAAGCAAATGACTCATGCACAGTCACCGGTATCTGGTACACCGATAGGATATAATGATCACCGACACTTGGAATGGCATGGAAAACACTTGGTTATGTCGAAGACATCATTTGGACACTTTGTCTTGGAGATTTGATTATTGGTATATTCGTATTTGCATATTTGTTGTTATCGGCAAATAGGTCCAGGTTATACACTAACAGGTTTTCTTTTCTAGATCAGCATGGCACGCTATGGAGATGATTTATTACTGTTGTAAATGCATTAATCCAACATGTTGAATCAGTTCTTGCATCAGGCATTAATTTATTTATAAATTGATTTTATTGTAATATCCTTTAGAGACGACCTACTAAAATTGGTCCTAGGTTATGATATAAATGTAAGATCTTATTTGTAAGATTGAATGTGGAATGCAAAGAAGAATTGTGAGAAGGTATATGCGAGAATAAGTAGAGCTATACACGCAGACATCATTTGAAGGTGAAGCAAGGTTTTTGTGAAAGCATATTAGAACTACATCGGTACTGAATCTAGCGTATGAAGATGCTATTTTGAGTGGTACATTCTTATTGGATTTAACCATCCAATTGTAGTCAGTATGACTCCTATTTTGTGTTTGAGCAGTGAGCTCTAGGTGCTTGGCCTTTCTACATGTGCAAATCCCATTTGTATACACTTACTATCTACAGTAGTATCATCTGATTTTGGGTAAGGTTTCTCACCATGGTTTTTCCCCTTACCAGGTTTCCATGTACAAATATTGGTGTTAAGTTTTGTGTATAACTTTGTCTTTTTGTTTTATGCATTAATCTTTATCGGTATTGTAATTATATGTTAAAACTGTCCACCAGTATAAAAGACTAGTTTACCGATATTAAGCAATAATTTGGTTAAGTTGTTTTGGTTTGAATTTATTTGACAACTAATTCAGCCCACCCCTCTCAGTTGTCTCTAGGACCTAACAATTGGTATCAGAGCCTAGTCCTCTTTTGTAGAAGTTTAACAGCTTGAGGAGATCCAATGTCTACTAACTATTTCAAGAAGGAAAGTCCTGAACTTGATGGAACCAACTATGGCATATGGAAGATCAAAATGGAGACACATTTAAATTGCATTGGAAAGGACATCTAGGAAGTTACAAAGAATGGCTATACTGCTCCTACTCCCAGTCAGCCTAATCCACCTACCTTGGGAAAAGACGAAGAAAATGATTGCAAAGCAAGAGAAGCACTTTTGAGTGAATTATCAAATCAGCAAATCATGGGATTATCAGATAGGTCCACTGCTAAAACTATTTGGGATCATTTGGAAACATTGAATGAAGGAGATTCCATAGTCAAAATTGCAAAGCTTGAAAGCTTTCGAGTCAGGTATGAAAATCTGAAAATGGAAGAAGATGAAAGGATTTTTGCTTTTATGGAAAGAGTAAATGAAATTGTTTTGGGTATTAAATGTTGTGGAGGAACCTTAAGTGAAGATGAGGTTGTTTCAAAAGTTTTAAGAGGATTTCCACTAGCATATAAAATGAAAGTCACTACTATAAATGAGTTAAGAACAATGCCTAATACATCAGTAACTAGAGATACATTGATTGGAAAACTTTCAGCCTTTGAAATTGAAGAATTTGGTCCTGTTGCTACTATAAAGACATATTTAGCCTTTAAAGCATCAACATCATCTGCATCATCATTTGACAAATCTGATTGGAAAGCCTTTTATGCAAGAGAACTTGAAGAAAGTAGGAAAGAAAATGAATAACTTGAAGCACTATTTGCAAGGAAAATGCCTAAAGGTCCAGTTGGAAGTAAGTATGAAGGCAAAGCACCCTTTAAATATTTTAACTGTAATAAGATTGGTCACATGGCTTCAAGATGCCCTGATAGACATGCTAAACTAAGAGAAGAAGCTAGAAGAACATACAAGCCTAACCCTGAATATCAGAGATACAAATTTAAGAAGAATAAAGACAAATCTTGTTATCTTGTTGATGAACGAGTGATTGATGATTCTGATGAGGATCTGACGGCCAATGGATGGGTTTTGGTTGCTATAATAGAAGACCAACCAACACCTACCATTCAACTAGTAGAGCAGGCCTTGACAACTAAATTTGAATTAAAGGATGAATGGATCATTGATTCAGGATGCTCACATCATATGACAGGAGATAAAAGTAAATTCTTGAACTTTCAAGAATATAATGGAGGTCTAGTGAGATTTGGAGATGATAAAGCTTGTTTGATCAAAGGTAAAGGTACAATATCTCTTGATGGAAAGCATAATACTGATGATGTTTACTATGTTGAAGGTTTAAAGCATAATCTTTTGAGTGTTGGTCAATTAGTTGACAAAGGATTTCAGTTACAATTCAAAAATGGAAAATGAAGAATTTATGAATAGAACTAGTTTAGAAATTGCAATCGGTAATAAAACTAGAGGTAATATCTTTCATTTGAATAATAGTGAAAAGACATGCTTGATTGCACATATTGATGAAAGTTGGCTATGGCATAAGAGACTCTATCATGTAAAATTTGATTGCATGGTAAAACTCAGTACTACTAAGGCAGTTAGAGATTTACCTAAAATTGTCAAACCTCACAATACAATATGTAAGGAATGTCAATTTGGAAAACAAGTTAGAGCCACCTTCAAAAGTATTCTAGAAAAATACAATAATGCTCTTGGCTTAATTCACACTAATTTATATGGTCCATCTAGAAGTAAAAGTTTACAAGGTGATAGATATTTCATACTAATCATTGATGACTATTCTAGAACGTGTTCGGTTACTTTTCTCAAAGAAAAATTAGAAGCACTTGGGAAGTTCAAACTGTTGAAGGCAATGGTAGAAAATGAAACCGATAAGAAAATAAAATGTCTAAGATCAGATCAAGGAGGAGAATTTACATCTAAGGAATTTGATGCATTCTGTGAAGTGAATCGAATTAGAAGACAGCTATCAGCACCTTAGACACCACAGTAAAATGAAGTTGTTGAAAGAAAAAATAGAACTTTCTTGGATGCAGCTAGAAGTATGTTATCAGAAGAAAATCTACCACATGTATATTGGAAAGAGGCAGTAAGTACAGTGGTATATACATTCAACAAAGTTCACATCAAAGGTAAAACCGGTAAGACTCCTCATGAACTATGGTTTGGTATTACTCCTAGTCTTAAATATTTTGAATATTTGGAAGTAAATTCTATATTAGAAGAGATTAGTATATTGGGAAATTTGATCCTAGAAGTGATGAAGGAATATTTCTTGGTTAGTCATCTAAGAGTAAAGCATATAGATGTTTTAACAAAAGGTTGCAGAAAATTGTTGAGAGTACAAATGTGAACATTGATGAACAATTCAGAGGAACTTCAAGGTATATAGACTCTGAACCGACAACTTAAATTCTAACAAATGAACCTACACTGAATCCATCAGTACTTAATGAAGATCTAGTTACACTAGTATCATTTGAAAATTCCACAGTAACTTAGGAATGACAATAAACTAAGACACCCCGGTATGTAAGACTGAATCATTTTGAAGATTAGATAATTGGAAATAAGTATAAAGGAGTTATGACAAGAGGAAGATTGGCAAATGAAGAGGTATGTCTTATCTCTCAAATTGAACCATCATAAGTTAATGAGGCATGTGAAGATAAACATTGGACTAAAGCTATGGAAGAAGAATTAGAACAAATTGAGAAGAATAACGCTTGGACATTAGTTCCTTGACCTAAAGAAAAAAATGTAATTGGAACCAAATGGGTAGTTAGAAACAAACTTAATGAAGATGGTAAGGTCATCAAAAATAAAGCAAGACTAGTGTGTAAGGGATATTCTCAGAAAGAGGGAATTGATTATAATGACAGCTTTGCACTGGTAGCCAGAATTGAGGCAGTTAGATTATTTTTGGCTTTTGCAGCACATAAGAACTACAAAGTATATCAAATGGATATTAAATGTGTATTTCTGAATGGAGATCTTGAAGAAGAAGTTTACATTGAACAACCTAATGGATTTTCTTTGATAGATAACAAAGATATGGTTTGCAAGTTAAGGAAAGCTTTGTATGGATTGAAGCAAGCTCCAAGAGCTTGGTATGCTAGATTGGATGAGTATCTTTTGAAGATTGTTTTTTCTAAAGGTAATGTTGACAACAACTTATATTATAAAGTGACTAATGATGGCATCTTGGTTATAGAAGTTTTCATTGATGATATAATCTTTGGAGGAGAAGATGGATTATGTAAAGAATTTTCTATTGAAATGCAGCGAGAATTTGAAATTTCTATGATTGGAGAAATAAAATTCTTTTTAGGATTACAGATTTCACAGATTAACAAAGGTATATTCTTGATTCAATCCAAGTACTTAAAGGATTTACTAAAGAAATTTGGGATGGAGAACTCTAAACCAGTAAGCACACCTATGACTACAAGTGACAAACTATCACTAAGGGATGAATCTACACCTATTAATCCAACTAGGTATAAATCTATGATAGGAGGTTTACTGTATTTGACACAAACCAAACTTGATATCATGAATGCAGTATGTATTGTTTCAAGATTTCAGAGTAATCCTAGAGAAAATCATGAATCAGCAGTAAAAAGGATTTTCTAGTACTTACAAGGCACTACAAATCTTGGATTATGGTATCCTAGAGATGAAAACTTTGAATTATGTGCATACACAGATGCAAATTGGGTAGGAGATGTGGATGATAGAAAAAGAACCACCGGCGGAGCATTTTTTCTTGGAAACAGACTAGTTTCTTGGTTGAGTAAGAAACAAAGTTGTACATCCTTATCAATAGCAAAATCAAAATATGTTGCAGCACCAACTAACTATACACAAGTACTATGGCTTAAGCAAATGTTGAAAGACATAAAGGTAAAATGCAAGGAACCTATAACTATCTATTGTGATAACACTACAACAATTGATATATCTAAGAATCCGGTACTACATTCTAAAACCAAACATGTTTCTATCAAACTGAATTTTCTAAGGGAAAATGTTGAAGCAAAAGAAATAAAACTGGTTTATGTGAATACTAAAGAGCAGATTGTAGATATTTTCACTAAACCTCTACCTAAGGAGACTTTTGAATATCTTAGATATTAGCTTGGGGTCATACCCCCATCGGTAGATACTTAGAGAGTTTATGTTTGTCATCAACCAGCAGAATTAACAGAGAATTCTTTACTCCGGCTTTGATGAGGAAGCTACTTCATAGGGGGAGTAGTTGGTATACTAAATTGGTTGGTATTTTGTATATGAACTTGGTTTTATAGTAACTTTGGCAGTTGATGTTAAAGGGGGAGAGATTGGTATGGAAAAACACAAGGAAACACATGTCACTCTCAGGGGGAGAGATTGTTACTTTGGGAGAAATTACTTATATTTTGGTAATTGTTGGTATTTTGGTATTTGGCATTTCTGTTTTGGCACTTTGATGGTTTTTCCATCTTGTGTTTCCATCAATGCCAAAGGGGGAGATTGTTGGTATTTTGGTATGATTTTGTCATTGATGTCAACACCTACTAAGACTTATCAACTCTGGCACTTTGGAGAATTAGTAATATTCATCAACAAGCAAATGACTTGTGCACCGTCACCAGTATTAGGTACACTGATAGGATATAATGATCACCAGCACTTGGAATGACATGGAAAAGAATTGGTTATGTTGAAGACATCATTTAGACACTTTGTCTTGGAGATTTGATTATTGGTATATTAGTATTTGCATATTTGTTGTTACTGGCAAATAGGTCCAGGTTATACACCAGCAGGTTTATCTTTTCTAGATCAGCATGGCACGCTATGGAGATGATTTATTATTGTTGTAAATGCATTAAGATGACATGTTGAATTGGTTATTGCATTGGGCATTAATTTATTTATAAATTGATTTTATTGTAGTATCCTTTAGAGCCGACCTACTAAAATTGGTCCTAGGTTATGATATAAATGTAAGATCTTATTTGTAAGATCGAATGTGGAATGTGAAGAAGAATTGTGAGAAGGTATATGTGAGAATAAGAAGAGATATACACATAGACACCATTTGAAGGTGAAGCAAGGTTTTTGTGAAAGCATATCAGAACTACACCAGTACTGAATCTAGCATATGAAGATGCTATTTTGAGTAGTACATTCTTATTGGATTTAATCATCCAATTGTAGTCAATGTGACTCCTATTTTGTGTTTGAGTAGTGAGCTCTAGGCACTTGGCCTTTCTGCATGTGCAGACCTCATTTGTATACACTTACTATTTGCAGTAGTATCATCTAATTGTGGGTAAGGTTTCCCACCATGGTTTTTCCCCTTACCGGGTTTTCACGTAGAAATATTGGTGTTAAGTATTGTGGATAACTTTTATCTTTTTGTTTCATGCATTAATCTTTACCGGTATTGTAATTATCTATTAAATCTATCCACCGATATAAAAGACTAGTTTATCGGTATTAAGCAATAAGTTGGTTAAGTTGTTTTGGTTTGAATTTATTTGACAACTGATTCACCCCACCCCTCCGCCCCCCCCTCTCACTTGTCTCTAGGACCTAACACTTCTATATTCTCTCCAACATCTCTACATATTAGGAAGGACTTGAGTTCAATTGTCCTCTCATGCCTAAATTTTCTCCAACCATCCCTAGATTCCCTCAGTCAGCAACCCAGTCAAGGTGAGATGAGTGACACTTGTCTTCTCCTTCCCCCTTTCTCTCAACCTTCACCTTTTCTCACATCCATCCAAATCCATAGATCTGATCATGACCATTGATTCAAGCCACATCATCTTATCCTCTCAAATTCTATAAAATTAGGAGTTTGAGTTGAGAAAGAGTTAGTCTTGAAGTTAGTCTTGAAGTGAGTTTTCAAAGCTAATCATTTGTGAAAACTTATGCATATGTGAGTTTTAATCCTGAAGCAAATAACATAATCATTTAGCATAGTCATTTAGCATTGCATATCACAGTATCAGTTAACTATTAGTTATCAGTCCACTCTTCATATGCCATCTTGGAAGCTATGAGTGCTTGTCTGAGAGCACACCATCTGCAACTAGCAATAGTGGAATTAGGACACAATGAGACATAAATCATGAAGGTAATAATAGTTTATTTATTTTATATGTATTTCATGTAGTTTCATTGGTTGAGTTTGAATTTATTGTAGCACTTCCTTTGTATTTTGTGAAACTAACATGTTGCAGGTAGTATTCTAATGATGAAATTCAAGTGTAGACAAAGGTTTCAAAATTAACCAAATAATAATGAAGTTGTAAAGAGAAAAGAGTCGAAGTCTCTCAAAATTTGGCAAACTTTCATGCAAAGAACACCTACCTTTTAGAATCTTTGAGAATAAACATATTTCTCAACACAACAAAAATGGAAGTGAATAAAATGAAACAAACAAACAAAAACAAAAGGGAAACAGGCATGCAACAAAGAGAAAACACAAAAAACACGCAAACCCAAACAAGCAACAAAGAAAACAAAAAAAAAAACCTAATCTACTGTATTATAATAGGTCAAGCTTCACTGGGGATTAATCAAAATAGTACTTGAGGAACTGACCATTGATGGGCAATGGTACAAGTTCTCCAGTCAAAGAGCTTAACCTAAAGGTGTTCTCTCCTAAAATTTTGGCTATTTGGTAAGGACCTAACCACAACCTTTCAAACTTATGGTGATCACCCTTCTTCTCCTTGGGCTTATCTCATAATAGAACTAGGTCAGAGATCTGAAAGGCTTTCACCTTGGCTCTTTTGTCAAACCATTGCTTAACAATGGCTTGATGCTTAGCGAAGTGTTGTAGGTAATTAATCCTTTTCTCATCAAGTTTCAATAGATTTAGGAGATGAACCTCTACCTGATCCTCAATTTCAAGCTCTTTCATTAACTAGAGGACAGGTATTTATAAATTGATCAGGAAAATAGGAGTTTGGCTATAAACAAGGTAATATAGAGAAGTTCCTAGGGCATCTTTAACTCTGATTAGATCAACCCATAGGGCATATCTCAACCGATTGTGCCAATCTCTAGGATTTTTCTCGAGTAGCTATTTAATGACATCTAAGATGTTCTTGTTCATTGATTCAACTACTCTATTACCTTGCAAATAGTAATTGGATGAGAATTTCAATACCACCTTATACTCATATGACCATTTCATCAACTGTGCAAAAGTAAAAGCAAGGCCATTGTCACATACCAGAGTGAATGTCATACCAAACTTGGTGACGATGTATTCTTCAATGAATTTCAGAACAACCTCTGCAGTAGCATTTCAACATGCTATGGCCTCCGTCTATCGGGTGCAATAATCCATTGCTATGAGAATGAACTTATGTCTTGTAGATGAATTAGGGTTAATGACACCTAGAAAATCCAATGCCCATTGGGAAAACGGTCTTACCTTGAACATTGGTTGGAGAGGCATGGTGAGATTCCTCTCTCTGGAAGTTGTAGTTTGGCATGTATGATAGTGACGAACATGCTCATGAGTATCCTTAAAAGTACTAGGCCAGTAATATCCAACCTTCAAAATTTAATGTGCAGTGGCATCTGCTAACCCATGATTTGTACCATACTTCCCATGGAACTCCTTGATCATTTTATGGGCTTCTTGATGATCAAGACATCGAAGATAAATACCTTAGTAGTTCTTCCTATAAAGTGTCAAATCCTTGATCATATAATTGGCGCTTTTGAGCCTCAAAGCTCATCTTTGTGTGGTTGTCAACCCCTCAGGACACTTGTTATTCAACAAGATAAAAAATAAATCTGTGTACCATGAGTCCTGAGTGAATGACTGCAACATATACTATTGGCATTGGATTTGAGGGATATCAGCTGCCATAGCTTGAGACAAACCCTGGCCTCTAACTAAATTCATTGGATGCACTCCAAATCAAACTCTTGTAAAATAGCCATCCATTTCCCTCAATGTTCTCCTAGTTCTAATTGCATAAGAAGTGACTTAACCGCTTGATCTGGTACAATCACATAGATTTTACTCCTCATGATATAATGTCTTATTTTCTTGACTGCTCTTACCAAAGCAAAATCCTATTTCTTGAGAGAGGAATATCTCATCTCAGCACTCTTGAAGGGGGAACTCATGAATGTGATAGGTTTCTCATCCCCTACTTGCCTCTCTATCAAAATAGTCACTCCTAAATGTAACGAAGCAAAAGAATATATATAAAATGATAGAGTATTGTTAGGACTAGTTAATGCAGGAGATTCAGGGATAGACTTGTTGATCTAGGCAAAATCCTCTTTTGCTTTAGCAGTCCATTCAATCTTAGCATCCTTATTCATCATTTCATTTAATGGCTTGACTATCTTTGCAAACTCAGTGATAAATTTTCTAACAAAATTGATCATCCCAAAGAAAGATCTCATCTCCTTTTTACTACCAGACATTTGCAGTTTCAACAATGCTTCTACTTGATCTGGGTCTATAGATATCCCTCTTTTAGAGATTACATGATCGAGGAGCTTTCCTTCAGCCACCCTAAATACACACTTCTTGGGGTTAAGGGAAATCCCATATCTTTGGTATTTCTCCAGAACTTTACAGAGGTGGTCCAGGTGATCTTCTTTGACTTTGGAAAATATAGTCAAGTCATCCATATATATAATAATACATTTGCCAATCAGATCTTTGAAAGTTGTATCCATTACTCTTTGGAATGTTTCTCCATCATTAATTAACCTAAATGGCATCCTTCAGTATGCATACATCCACCATTTCATAGTAAACGTTGTTTTCATGTGGTCTTCGTGGTTCACCAAAACTTGGTTATATCCAAAATAACCATCTAGGAATGACATCATTTGTGAACCATTAACGATCTGTAATACCTCATCTAAAGAAGGGAGTAGGTAATTATCCTTTTCCGATGCCTTATTGAGGTTGCAAAAATCAACACAAAGCTGAATTTCCCCATTCTTTTTCCTTACTGGCACCAAGTTGGTGACCCAAGGGGAGTGACATACTGGGAAAATAATCCTAGCAGCGAGCAGCTTTTGAACTTCCTTGAAAATCAAGGGTTCTATCAATGAATTAACCGGTCGTTGCTTTTGTCTGAATGGCTTTATATTGGATTGATGTATCAAAAGTTTTCAAATCTTCATATCCCCATGCTATAACATTAATGTACTCCTTTAAGATCTGCAAAATTTTCTCTCTTTCATTAGGAGTACAAATCTTCCCAGTGTACACTATATTCTCTTGGCCTTCTGAACCAATATTATGTGGTTCATATTTCCTAGCATCTAAATCCATAGTCAATATCTCTTTTACCCTGGGATCGGAATCAAAAACCCTCTCTAGAGTGACCATACCCTTGGGAATAACATTTGTAGGCAAATTCATAATTTCTTCGTCACCCCCTTCATCAAGATCATCTGATCTATCCTTCTCATAAATTATTTGTTCTTCAAAAGCCCCTAAATTGGCAAGAAAAGCTATAATGTGGGTATCATCCTCAAAGAATTGAAAGTATTTGATGTCATCAAGCATAGCAAGTGTGGAGACCAACTGTACGGAAAACCTCTTCAAAGGAGATTAGCTCATTGGTTCTAGTGAACTTGCTACTGCAACCAATGAATCTGATATCCCATTTACTTTCCTTGGCACCAGTTGAATATTGAAAGAATCAAAATCTTCAACCAACCCCCATACTATGTTCCCATATGCTGCTAACCTTTTATTGTGACATGCATATTGGCTTCTTACTTGCTTAACCACCAATTCAGAATATCCTTTCACTTTTAAGCCTTTGGCTCCCTTCTTATGAGCGAAGAGTAGTCCTCTAATTAGGGCCTCATACTCCATCATTTTATTAGTGCAAGGGAATTGGAGTTGATAGGAGGCTAGAAAGGTTTTCCCTTTGGGACTTGTTAACTCAATGCCTGCTCCACTGGCTTGCTTGGATCTAGACCCATCAAACTTTAGAAACCATACTTCATCTTTCAGCTTCTTTACATTCTTTGCCTTAGGATCAATTATCAGATTAGTTTCTGAAGGTGGTTGTTGTCCCTTGAATTCAACGTCTTGCAACACCTAAGGTTGTTTAATTATAGGCTGCAAGAGTACTTCAAGGGTATTAGGATTGGACTATTCTACTGGAGGCTGCACTTGAGATTGAGTTTCTTCATTCTTATGCTTAGGTGCAATATCCTCATTCTCTTGTTTACCAATCTCAACCATGAAGATATCCCTGTTGCATTGTCCTGGCTGAGAAGTATCTATTGTAACCTCCATTGTTTGGGGTATTACTCCCTCATGACTTGGAATTTGAGTTTCTTCCACGTTAATGATATAATCAATGTCCTCACATGGGACTGAGCTCATCAAATTTGTAACCTCATTTTGACATGGGATACATGATATCTCCAAGTGCTACTCATGATGTATTCAACACCATTTTGAAAGTAGAAAATCTTTTACTTTCATAGTATCCCCCAACAAATACATCCCTTGTTTTACTATTGTAATGAAGCCTTTGATCTAGCCTCTATGTGAGGTCATATCTACTTGATGTAACTGGGGAATGGAAGGCGCAAAGAAAGTGAGGATTTCATTTACTCTATAGACTCCTAGACTCACTTCAACATATGCCACCTCATTGGGAGCTCTATAACCTGTGATCAACTTCTTCAACTTAGATTCACTATCGATTCGGATCTAGTTACTGACTCCCTTCCATCGAAGACATAAGTATGTAAAACGGGCTGAGGTAGCCTCCCAAAGTTTTTGACCAATCCCTACTGAGAAGCATCCTATATACCTTTGCAATATCCACCACTTGAATGTTGATGTAACATGATATGTGGGGATCAACACCCAGCTAGATGTATACATCTTTAAATTCTCCGATTACATTGACCTCGGTCTTGTCCAATTGTACTACCTTACTATTTGCATGTACTGGGTTGAGACTGAGCTTCTAACATATAGAGTATTGCATTACATTTCCGGAAGCACCTAAATCTACCAAACAGTTATGCAGATTCTTTCCACATATCTTCAAACTAAGTAAAAATGGTGGGTTCTTAATTGCATCATTACTGACATTAGCATTGACTTCGTTCAGGTTAGCCATCTTAACCTCATTGCTCTAAGACTCCAGTAGTTCCAACTTCTTAAGGAGAGCCTTCTTTTGTTCAAGGCAATATCTTAGTACCTCCATTAGGGACATAGTGGTGGAAGTCCTCTACATCTCCTTGGTAACATCAAAATATCCTTTCAAAACATATTCTTGCCCTTGAGTTTGTCTAGGATGTTCTCCTTGAAAAGCCTGAGGAGGGGGAGGATTGTTGCTTGCGTTTGCATCGGGAGGTACAAATCCACCCTTTGGGGGAGGTGGTTCTGTTAATGGAGCCATTCCTTGATTCCTGAGATTGTAATTATTTCTGGTCTGAAAGGCTTGAGCATCATAGACATGCGGTTTACCTTCAACTTCAGCTTGGAACTCCTTACATAGGAATGTATCAACCAACATTACAGTATTAACTTTCTTAGGTTCTTTATTAGGGCAATCCTTTGGTTGAGAATCAGCTTGAGTGATCCTTATGATCTTTTTGAACTGGGCACAATTGACCTCAGAATGCACTGCTGTATCATGCAACCTACACCAATTAGTTAGTAAATTCATATCAGCAAGGTTAACTCTTTGTGTGTTATTTGGGTTATCTCATGCATCATGATGATCATGGTTCACCCCACCATTGTTTGGACCCGTATTCCATTACCTAGTGTATGGCTTGTCATTATATCTTTGATTTTGGTTTTGATTATTGTATGATTGGGGTTGGTTGTACCCTCCAAGAGGATTCATCTTCAACTAGCTCAAATTTGAAGTAACTTGTGAAATCATTTTCTTTAACACTTCTACTTCAGCAGATATGTGTGATCCTTGACTCTCAAGCATCATAGTTGGGGGTTGGTTTGTTGCGTGCGAATTACCAAATTGTTGATTTGCCCCTTGTACTTGACCAACATATTGTGTTTGAGTGGGAGTGGCATTGGTATTAGTCTACCAAGTTAAAGCTTGGGCAGTAAATTATTGATTAGCCCAAGGCTGAGAGGCATAGATTGGTACCGGGTTCATTGTTGGGGCTCCTATAGGTAAAGGAAATGGTAACCCAGCGAGTTGGTTATAGTTCCATGGATTCACTCCTATGGGTAAATTGTATCCAATTCCCCCTGGTGTTTGGTTCAACTCGTGATTCATGCTGATCGCCAATGCATAGAACTTTGCTAGGGTGTTCCTTTGATCTTTGGGAACACTCTTTTTGATAAACATAGCGGTCCATGGGTCAATAGATCTTAGATAAGAGTCAATTGCTATGTTGGGTGCTACCTAGTAAGGAGCCTGTAACCTCTTAAATTCCCTTTGAAAGCTAGTATTAAAAATTGTTAAAGGTTAATTTGGTGACTTCTTAAGAGAGGCAAATTGATGGTACAATGTTCCAGGGTCAACATACACTCGGAATTGGTCAATGAAAGCTTTCTCCAAAATATCCCAGCTAGTGATAAAATTTGTTGATAGAGTCAGATACTAATTATATTCATTCTCCCCAAGTGAATATGGGAAGAATCTACATACTACATCTTGGTGTTCAATATTATTACGAACAACTACATCTTTGAATGCTTCAATATGCTCATCAGTCGTCCTAGCCCCCAAATAATAGAATTTACTGTAAAATTTATCTGGGTTTCTAGGTAGGTCATAAATACCCCCTAGTATAGTTCCTAGTGGCATGTGGTCTTGGTTAAAGTAGGCCATTGAAGGTGGTGATGGTAGATGTTGAGTCACAAAAGGTACAACAATAGGCTAAGGACTAGGGACCAGTTGATCTTCTACGTTGGGTATGGAAGACTGCACTGGTGAGGATGTTGAAGGTTGTCCCTTAGCTTTATTTCTCTTTTTCCTAGTCACAGGTATTAACTTTACTAAGTCGGATGGTGAAGAACTGCTCCTAAGGATTATGTAGAATCTCTCGAGAGAGAAAGATGATATACAATCTAGCTTAATACCTTACTTTCTTGGTTGTGGAGGTGGTTGTGGGTATCCTTGTGGAAGAATTTTCCTTTGTGCCTCTGCTTCTATATGTATACCTCTGTCTTTCATTGTCAAGGACTTGTCATGCTCACAACCAATCACTATAATCCCTTGTACTATCCCAAGTAAGATCGTATAGTTGGGAAACAATGTCGTCTTGCTCGTAGTTGAGGTTGGGTTGCGTGAATGGTAAAATTATGTCTCTTGGAAGTACCATATGTGGTTAATAAATGTGGGGACTAGTATGGTGCCCTCCTTCTAGTGCCAGTTTCTATTGACAACTATTTTGACACACTCACCAATAGTCAGGTAGCCAATATTAACACTCACCACCTCTCCTGAAAATAAATCAATTCTAAGGAACTAATCACTCCAAGGCCTCTATATTCGGGTCTCGACAATGATGGTCAGCCCAATGGTTGATGCGGCTATACTTGTTAAGGGGCCTACTGGTTAAAAACTAAATCCCAATAATCGTTAATAACTTAACTTCCTTTTCTTTGTATTTTAATGATTTTAAGATTCTTTTGGAAATAAATAGCAAGAGATAGGGAAACAAGAAAACAATAGTGAAACCAATTCAATGACAACTTAACAAACTACTTAATTAGTACCTTGCAATCTAAAAATCATCAAATATTATCCAAATTGGCATTCAATAATGAACCTCCAATAAACCTGCAAAATCAACAACCTTACAGACTCATGGAGAGAATATCACCACAATATTGTCTATCCCAGTAATTCTCATACACCACTTACGCGTGTATCATAAGTCATAAGGCAATAAATAGAATATCAAAACATGTTGATTTCAAACAATAGACATTACCGGATTACAAAGAGCAAACTCGTAGAACATATTCATAGATCAGGCAATCTATAAATTGCTTCTTGTATTTATTTCAAAGAATGTGTCACAAAAATAACTCAAGTTCATAACAATCTGCAAAAATAATCTAAAATTTCTAAGTGGACCTCAAATCATCAATTTGTGGAGCCTTACAAATGAATCAAACTCTTCAATTTATAGATTTTTCTACCCTTTCTAGGAAATAAACCTTATCTAAATTAAGAACTCAAATGCTAGGAGTTGCAGTTAACTTGCAAGTTTTTGCCTCTATACTCTAGTTATCTACTATGAAATGGAGGTTAGGTGAGCACTATGATGACCATGTTGTATGACCTAGGCTTTTGTAGTCATGCAAAATTTTTCTCAAAACTGAAACGTGAGTTGGAGGCGTAGTTGAAGTCCCAGTGGGTTGACCATGCAAAAACTCCTTTTTAAAAGTCATGTTATCTTTAGCGACTACATGTTTATCTTTTACTTCTTTTTATAGAATTTATAATTACTAATAATACATACAACCACCTGAGCGGGAGGATAAACAACATGCTTGATTATGAATTTATTCTTTTTTTAAACTTCTTTTGCATTCTTTCTTTCCCTTTCTAACTCCTCTATTGTCTCAGCAGCCTGTTGACATTGTGTTATCAAATATGTATATTTTTCCATCAATGTAACACTAAATTGAGCCAAAGGTCCAAATTGTTGGGCCTCATATGCATCCCACTAGCTAAGTATTTGATCTTCCTCCAGAGCTCCCGCATTGGTTATCACCAGCCCAAAAACTCCAAGTAACTATCCTACAAAATCCTCATACTTTTCTACTATTCTGAGGAGGAGAACTCGAATATCTATTACATCCTTCACATACTATTGAAGCATTTCCATCTTCAGCTCTAAAATGTATGTGTAAGACTATAACTTCTTGCAATTGTCTCCACCTAAGAGGTCCTCCTTTATAATTACTTCTTCGCCCAGATGCAAAACCTTATTCAATAGCCAAAATTTCTTGCTAAAAGTGTTGAACTTCTATTCCCATTGCTGAGAGCATGATGTTAATTCTTCTCCCACTTGCATAGCCTTCTTATATTCCCCCATGGTATTATGCAAAAAGAGTCTAATTTTAGATGCATTTATTTGTTCCCATGATTTTTTCGTGGTAGCCACCTGTCTTACCTCCACCAATTCTTTTAAGTCTCCCTCTAGGAGTGATGAGGTTGAAGGTAAATTATCATTTTTACAAGTATCTAAAGGCCTACCCATCTTGACCAACAATTTCTTGTATTGCTCCAATTGTGCTTTGACCTCTACATGGGAGGTGTATTCCTTTTCCATTCACCCCTTGACGATGCTAGTAGCTAGTTCCAAGGTATCTAATTCCCCCCACTTCATCTGCTTACCTAGTTTTAATTGTGACACTTGGTACTTTGGGGAGCTTTGACCTTCTGCCTGCACAAGAACTTCTACATCCACAACCACCTCACTAGAACCTTCTCTTGACAAATGATGTATAGTTTTGGCCTTCTTAGCTTTCCTTGGTTCTTCAGTGATTGCCTTTTGTAGTGTAACTTTTGGTAACACTAGTTTCCTTTTCTTTTTCATGAAGGTGAATTATAACCATTGTGGCACATCCTTGTCTTTACCACCCTCATGAGGCACGATGTTAGCAGTCACTATGTGCATGTCTGACTATTCTTCTACTTCATCTTTCTCCTCTTCTTTTGTGTGCTTAGGGCCTTGAGGTGAAGCAAGTTGACGGTCTAGACTAGTTTGGAGAGCAACATCAATGTTCAATTGTTCTTGCTTTTGCAACTCTCCTAACTTATCAATGACCTCTTCCCAAAATGTCCTACCATGCTTATCCATTTCTCCCATACCCTACTCAACAGCTATCTCTTTCATTAAATCCTCTTGGTCCTATAGAGTTAAGATTATTTTTTCATCTTGTAAATATTCAACCCCATTTCATTCTTTATCTCCTCCAAGTGGTTGTTATCTCACAAGATATTCCTCCTCTTGGTCAGAGTCTGTTTCAATGTTATGGACACTTACCATTTCCACAGAAGGTCTAAATGCCTGTGTCCTAGGAGGCACTATTGTTGTATCACCTAGTGGTGGCATAGGCGCAATAGTAACTAGAGTTTGTGTTGTGGCAGTAGATGGAGGCTAAGTGGGTGCACTTTTCATGTCAGGAGGAGGAGATTGTGAACTTTCATTTGTTTTTCCATGTTCTTCTTCCTCCTGAGTTCCTTCTCCTAGCATCTGTCCAATTTTCATCCTCACAGGAAGTACCTCTACTAGTGGCACAACACCCAACCCTTCTCTTACTCCAAAATCTATGACCTTTTTCAAAAATTCAAATTTTCTCATTTGTTCCTTAACTTTCTTCAACAATTCCTCAGTACTCTCTTTGGGCTCAACATCTTCATTTGGGTCGGTTGATGTGTTCTTTCAGGAACTAGACCTTGTTTTATGGGCATACTCCTTATAACCCCTTGATTGGGGCACACCCAAGGTAGATTCCTTTTGCTTCCCTTTTGAAACACTTAGCCTAACTCTCAAACCGAGCCACTGTCTAGTTCTATCTACAATAGTTTGAGTTATTCAGTCTATATTTGTATCTTCATGTGCTGACCACCTTATGGGAGAGAGAGGCTTCTTGTCAATTTCTTGTTCTTTATATACAGAATCTAATATTTCTCCATCATCCCTCAATTCTTTGGGGAGATTGGTCTCTATTTCAAAACTCCTAGACTAAGGTACTGACGGCCTAAAATAATTCTTTTCTCTAACCTCAAAACTATCTTCGAGGTTTGTGAAAAAGTCCTCCAATCTAGGCTTGTACCCTCATATTCTTTTCGCATGGTTTGTTTGAGCTTGCCATAAGGATCATAATACTCCCTTGCATAATTAAATTACTTAAGATTTAGATCCCAGAGCTCCTGCTCTACTGTCTTCGCTACCTAAATCTTTGAACAAGAGAAATAACCAATGGAAATTGAGAAATCTATTCCTACCATGTGTTTTGAGGACAAAAGGGATTGAAGGCTGAGCATTTGCCTAACATTTTATAACAAAAGATGTGATCATTACAATGTTGTAGAAATAACATTGAGTTCCTTGTGAACCCACTAACCTGATATATGTAGAGGATTGGTTCTAAATGAACCAACATGCCCATTCTCTGATGATCGCCATTGCTTCTGGGCTTATCTTGTAACCTATATCACCTATGAGTTTAATGATAATAGGGAAAAGGAAGGCATCTTTTATTCTTTTAAAATATTCCTTTGCATGGTTTAGAGGGAGTTGTGAGTGATACTCCCACACCTTTTTCTGCCCCTCCTCATCTCCTAACTGGCCCTCGATCTATAGTCCCAAGAATTTACCTACTCGTGTAGCCACCCAGATAACATAGGAAGTGAAGAAGAATTTCTTCATTTGATGCACCTTCTTCATCTTCTTATGGATGTTATCAGAGTGAATTTGGGCCTAGTCAAAGTATTGCTTCCCTATAAGTATAGTTGTCATGAAATGGAACATCCAGGGATGGAAGTGTCAACAATCTGGCTTGCCGAAGGCCTTTCTCAACATGATGATCAAATCTAGTTGTGGCTCCTTGAAGTCTGCCCTCAAAACATTTGTGGCTTTTAGCCTTGTCTTCCTCTCCTCTTCCAACCAGTTCTCATTCATATACCGCTTGTTTGAATCAATATTGCTATCCATTCTCCGATGGCTTCTTCTTCGGTAGTAAGGAGTACTTCATCCCTTACAGGGATGCCAAACACAAATCCCAACATATCTACTAACAAAGCAATTACCATTCTACATTGACCATCTGTGCACTTTCTTGTATCTTAATTGTAGAACTATGCAACAGTCATAATGATTTTAGGAGCTTGGACTAATTGCAAGAAAATGGTTGCCTCTACCAGACCTGATTTCCTAATTCTCCTTAGCGGGACCTTTGGTCTTGGTCTGTATAATTGTGTCTTGATATCCTCCAACTTGATGTGCCTCACCTCTATATCTGTCACCCATTTAATCTAGTCATCCAACTTCAAAACATAAACCTACCCTTGATATTAATATTTCATGGTTATGGGAAGTTTTTCTAACTCCTTGCCTCTCTTGCTGGAAGTTGGGTCCATCTAAACGCTTTGATCTGCAAGAAAGAATCACAAATTAATCAATTGCATACTTAAAAATATCAATAACATCATCCAACTCAAGACTTTGGGGTGAATAACTTCCTTATAAGACAACTTGTTTTGGAACTTCACGGTTCTGAGGTTGAAAACCAAAGTCTGAAACTCTGGGGTTTCGAGGTTCCGAGGTAGATAAAATGAATGGAGTCCAGAACTTTTTGGTTCTAGGGTAAATAGGAAAGGTTGACTACAGGACCTCAGGGTTCTCGGGTCCCGAGGTAGTTCAATAGGATGCCAAGAAGATGCTTTGAAACTTCAAGGATCTGGGGTTAAAGAAGTGGCCCAATAAGAAAGGACCTCGAGACTATGAGGTTCTGAGGTTTGGGGAAGTTCACTTCGTAAATTTTACAATGATCTAGAAATTTGAGGTTTCGGGGATCTGAGGTAAAGGCATGACCAAAAAAGAACCAACCTCAGAACTCTGAGGTTTTGGGGTGAAGAAAATTACCTAGCTCAAAACTCTGGGGGTCTGGGGTGAAGAAAACTAGGGTACGTGGGAAAAACACACAAAATGAGGAAAATCTAAAAATAGAAAATCTAAACTAAAAACTAAAAGAAACTAAAAGATCTAAAAATAGAAACATGAGGAAGGAGAAAAATCTACCAACCTGGTTGGAAAAACATGCGAAAGCTCGACAACACGGAGGCATGAAGTCGAGAGGTCGCAACTAGAAGCTCTAAAAAAATTGAGTGCACAAATGAACCTAGAAAAGTTCATTCCTCCTATTTATACCCCCCCCCCTCGAACTTCACTCATACAATTGACTTAAACAAGACCTCGGGAGTCTGGGGTTCCGGGCTTCTAGGGTGACAAACAAAAGAAAACAAAATTTACCTTAGGACTTTGGGTTCCAAGGTTCTAGGCTAAAAAGGGACAAAACAACCTTGGGACTCTAGGGTTCCAAGGTTCCAGGCTTGTCAAGACAAAACAACTTCAGAACTCCGGGGTTCTGAGGTTGTGAAAAACAAAACATGAAGAACTTGGGATTGTGGGGCTCCAGAGTTCCCAAGCTTCAACTAAAAAAGGACAAGGCATGACTTCAAGACTCCAAGGATCTAGGGTTCTGAGGTTGTGACAAACATAGCAAACACCTACTTCGGGACTTCGAGGTAGGACTAACAAAAAAAAACAAAGGAGTCCTCAGGACTCTGGGGTTCTGAGGTGTCCAGGCAAAAACTAAAAAAAAACAAAGCCATAGAAAGCAAAAAGAGGGACCTATACTTTCAAAACAAGGAAACTAATGGGGTTAGGTATGCAGGGCATAACAAGTGAAATATCAGATTCTTTGATATGTCAATAGTAGCAGAGTTATCACAGTGAATAATTATCAGTCCAGTGTAATGCACTTTGATATCCTTCAACATTTTCTTCATCCATAGAACCTATGTACAGTTAGTAGCAGCTGAAACATACTCAACTTTAGTAGTAGATAAAAAAGTACATGACTGTTTCTTGTTGATCCATGAAACAACTTCTTTCCAAGAAAGAAAGCTCCACCAGAAGTACTTTTCTGGTCATCAACATCTCCAGCCCAATCAGCATCTATATATGCACATGAAGTAAAGTCATCATCCTTAGGGTACCATAAACCATATTCTGATGTACCTTGGAAGTATCTAAAAATCCTTTTCACCACACTCTCATGATTTTCTCTAGGATCACTCTAAAATCTAGATGTAATACAAACAACATTCATTATGTTAGGCCTAGTCTGAGTCAAATAAAGAAGACCTCCAATCATAGATTTGTATCTTGTAGGATTTACTAGTGTAGAAACATATTTCCTTGTCAATTTCTCACTTGTAACCATAGGAGTGCTTACCAGTTTAGAATCTCCCCTACCAAATTTCATCAAAAACTCCCTAGCATACTTAGTTTGATAGATTGAAATACCTTTTTCATTTTGAGTAATCTGCAGACCTAAGAAAAATTTCATTTCCCCAATCATAGACATTTGAAATTCTTTCCCCATATTTTTAGAAAATTCCATGCATAACTTATCTTCACCTCCAAAAATGATTTCATCAACAAATACTTCAATAATTAGTATATCATTATTAGTGACCTTATAATATTAATTGTTGTCAGCATTACCCTTAGTAAAACCAACCTTCAAAAGCTATTTATCTACCCTTGCATACCAAGCTCTAGGTGCTTGCTTCAATCCATATAAAGCTTTCCTTAACCTGCAACCCATGTTTGTATCATCTAAAAGTGAAAAACCATCAGATTGCTCAATATAAACTTCCTCATCAAGATCCCCATTTAAAAATGCACACTTAGCATCCATTTGATAAACCTTGTAGTTCTTATGGGCAGCATAGGCAAGAAATAATCTTGCAGCTTCAATCCTAGCTACAGGTTCAAAAGTCTCACCATAATCAATTCCTTCCTTCAGAGAATATCCTTTACAAACCAATCTAGCCTTATTCCTTACAACTTGACCATCTTCATTCAATTTAATCCTAAAAACCCATTTAGTTCCAATAACATTCTTATTTTTTAGGCTGGGGAACTAGAGTCCATGTGTTATTCTTCTCAATCTGATCTAATTCTTCTTTCATAGCTTTCAACCAACATTCATATTTACATGCTTCAATTACTAACACTGGTTCAGCTTGAGAGATTAAACATACCTTATTAGTTGCCAGTCTTCTTCTTGTCATTACTCCATTGTTCTTATCCCCAATGATCTGATCTTCTGAATGATTCAATCTCACATACCTAAGAGTCTTTTGACTCTTTGTTCCTCTTGTTAGTTCTTCAATTACTGTTGAATTTTCTGATACTACCAAAGTAACTGGTTCAACACTTTGTCCTAATCCCGCATATCCACTCCAAGATCGCATTTCTTTTGACGATCCCATTATGTCTCCCATTCCATCTCTTGAAGAGCCTATCATTGAACCTAGTCCCCCTCATGATCCTGATACCCCTCATGATTCTAACATGTCAGTGCAAGATGTTCATGAACCCTCGACATGCATAATGGGTTCTTCCACTTTGGTGCAATCTGATCCACTTCAAGATCTCATTATTTCTCTCATATCATATCCACCTCATAATGGACTCGCGTCTTCTTCCCAAAGCAAAGAGTATCCTATTAGTCAAAATATTGATAAAGGCAAAGGGGTAGATCTCCATAAGAAAGCATCCCTTCATATCAAAGAAGATCTTAATGGTCATGGCTACAAAGCTCACACTCAAGGCGTTGGTATCCCTTCAAAGTCAAAATCCAAATGTCCACCTTCCCCATCATCGCTTCCATCCATTCTAGGTCCCTATATCCTTCCGTCTCCTATGCAACATCAGAAAAGGCACACATCTTGGAGAACCTTCCATCCATCCCACAGGCCTCCATATCATTCCCATCCACACCAACATTCATTCCCTCTTCCAAGCAATTTGGATGCCAAGTATAAAAGTCAGAAGTCTAAAAATCCGCATGTATTCAAGGATCAACATGTCCAACATAATCGACATGTCAAAACAAAGAACAAATTGATCTATAAAGAAAAAGAAAAATCCAAAAGGCCACAAAGGCCCACTGAGCAAAATAAAGCAAAGTTAAAATATATATGGGTTCCTAAATCCCTTGTGCAAGTAATGCACTCCAAGGAATCACAAAAGAATGAAAAATCAAAAACCATGTGGATCCCTAAGAAGCTCCTTGAAGCACAAAAGCCTAAAGAAACATCCAACTTGGCATCCAAAGTTGCTATTCCTCCATCCAGACATTCCAAGTCTATTCCTCCATCACCTTCTTCATCCATTTTGGGCCCTTATGTCCCAAAATCCATAGCCTTTTCTTCGTCAAAATCTCAATATCCAAAATACATCTTTCCTCCATCAGTTCATCACCCCTCAAGGTGTGTGCCAATGTCGATCTTGCCAACATTTCCATCCACTAAAGCCCAATTCTTCCAACACCCTACCTATTATCCAATTCATATTTTCCATCCTTCGATCCCTTTGATCCAATCCTTTGCATGAATCCGTGCCTTAGTTTCATCTCATTTTCCATGTCCTTATCCTACCAACGTCTTTGAGCATACTTGTAAAGGTCATGGTCCATTTATTTCCAGGCTACTATCCAAACAATAAGACGCTTGAGTCCTTCTTCCATCCCCTATCATGTGTCCATCTTCTTCTGAAAAAGTAAAAAAAAATTCAAAAAAAAGTGAAAAAAGAAAAAGAAAAAGAAAAAGTAAAGAAAAATAATTCGTCCACTGGTGAAAACCTGGCAAACAGGCGCCTTGGGCAAGTACCATGATGAAAACCTAGCAAACAGGCATCATGCGTAATTTATGAACTTCTTGCACAATCACACTTGGGGGCAGGTTTCCTCCTTCATATCCTATTGCCCGTCATTATCCTATCATACCATGTCATTACCCTTCCTTGTCCTATCTTCCCTCATGTTCATTTTCCCTTTCCACATTTGATCTTGACAAGGCTGACGATCTTCATGAGCATCATGCATCTTGTTTGCAGCTTTTAGTCTATCATAGCTTTTGGTCATTTATCCATTTGCTTATTACAACCTTTCATCCATATTCCCTGTCTTATTGCAACTTTCTGCCATTATCCCGTATCCTATCCCGACCTTTAGTCCCTGTCCCTTATCCATTCTTGGTCTTGCTTATCCTATCCATATCTTATCACTATCCATACACTCTTTCTGTCCCTTGATCTTGATCTGACAAAAGGATGTAAAATTTAAACATGGATTCCAAAACCTCTTGACATGTCCCTCATGCCATGTCATTGCTTTACATTGTCATATCCAGTCTATCGTCTCATCACGCCATAGCCCTTGGAAATTGCATCCGTCTTGTCTCCATGATAAAAGGCCTTTCTCTTCCTTCTATCCACCAACATTTCAGCAAGCCTATTTATTCACCTATCATATTCCTTTCCTTGCTAGACACTGGGGGCAAAATTTGAAAAAGTCATAAAAATCCAAAAATGTCCTGAAAAAGTCATAAAAATTGAAAAAATGTCCTGAAAAAAAGTCAAAAAAATTGAAAAATGTCCTGAAGAAAGTCATAAAAATTGAAAAATGTCCTGAAAAAAGTCAAAAAAATTGAAAAAAAAAAATTCTAAAAATTTCAAAAATGTCCTGAAGAAATCCATAAAAATCGAAAAATGTCCTGAAAAAATTCTAAAAATCAAATAAAGTCCTGAAAAAAAATGAACAACAAAAAAAATAAAAATTGTAAAACTCCAAAAAACCAAAAACATGCATTTTTGCAATAATTATCCCTTTTGTGCATCGACAGATCACTGAGCATTCCTCCAATGACATTCGCAATCATACGCTATGCTTTAATGAAATCATGCTTTAACAGATGAACTTTTTCAATCCAAAACCAAACACTCAAACTGATCCAAATTGTCATCTCAATCGAATATCAGCATCACAAATCATTTGTCCTTGTCACATTATCATGGGTCTTATACAGGGTGTGGTATACTCGAAACCAGACTGTGTCCCGTCTTAGACGGGGTACCGCATTTCCTGAAACCAGACAACATGATTGTCCTATCAGCACGTTCAACTTTTGACAATGAAGATCAAGATGTTTGTTTGATTTGTTTGAATTTGTGCATCTTATTTTCTTATTGATTTTGGCTTCGTTCATGTCCCTAGGTTGCTCGATGATGTCACTGAGTGATTTAGAGTGACCGGGATGGTTCATGGTCTCTTTCTTTGATTGTGATTGTCGTTTGTCTATGCTGTGTCTGTCTTATGCAAATCGGGTTGCATTTCAGCTCTGGCCTTCAATGCCATGACGCTACGCATCCATTTTGCTAAATAAAAATAAAAGGTTCTCACCTACAAAGTGCATTACTGAAAGCAAGTTTTTCTTCATCTCTAACTGTCCTCTGTCTCATTTCTTCTTACTAACACTTCTTCCGTTCGGTCGGATAGTCAGTTCGATCTAGTGCTCCGATATCCACACACATATTGCGTCCTACATTCATTGGTTAGTACATTTGCATTCCATCACATATTACATCAAGCATTTTATCCATTTCATTTCATAAATGCATCAAAAATACATAAAAATGCATCCATACATGTTCATAAACCAGTGCATAAGTCATCCATACATGCAAAAAAACATAAGTCATAACATATTGCATCCATCATATTGATGCATATCATATCACATATCATAATAATGTCAGAGTACAAAATCGGACTGTCTGTCCTAAGTATGGCCCGCCGGCTGACTACATAATGGCAAACTACATATGTCCACTGTCTGTCATAAGGAGTATGTGCCTCTGTCACTGGGTGCTCCCTCTGTCCTCCTCATCCCCGCAATGTCCCGTAAACGCGTTAAATTCATGAAATTCAACACATGGGTTTTTGAGATACATACCGCTGCTCCTGCGTCCTTTGGTCGTCTGAATGTACGTACACGTTCCCCAAGGTGATCCGCTATTGGAATGTTCGCCATCTATCTGCAAGTGTTCTTGTCCAGAGCAACAAATCCTCCTCTTTAGCTAGTGCACATGAGTCATTTTCACCCTCTTGGTCCCATTTATAGCTCTTTGTCATTGCATAGATGGACGTGCGTCCTCTCCATCTTATGTTGGTCGCGGTCTTGTGCACCTTACATTGCTTGTCTGTCATGCATCCGATCTCCGATTGTCAGTCCGTTCGATCCTGTCATTTTTATCGATCAATTGGCCTCTTTTCCGCATGTTTCCGGCCAATTCCTCGAGGGGGCATGCATATGTCATTATTATTGTCTGGGGCATTTTTATTATTGTTCTTTGAAACAACGCTCAGAATCGCATTGTCTCAAAGAGGGGCAAAATGTAGACACCCAAAAATGGTCAACGCTTGCAAGGTCATACTTTAACATTTGCGCATTGCCTCATTTTAGGTTTTTGCATCGCATTAACATTTCTCCTATGTCACGCACTTGGTCTTTATCATTTGCGAACATCGAGTCATTCTTCTATATTCTTCAATCATCTCATCCTTGAATTTGATCTTGTCGACAACAATATTCAGTCATGATTTTGATCGATTTTACCCTGTCGCATCAATGTGCGTATTCATTTGTCATCATTTTGGACATCGTCAATCCTAATTAGGGTTTTGTCCTCCTATCAATCTTATCATTTTGGACATCGTCAATCCTAATTAGGGTTTTGTCCTCTTATCAATCTTGTCGATTTATCATCAATCCTTTAATCTTGTCGTTTTATGATCGATTTGTCATCGATCGTTGTCACTATTCGATCTTGTCATCTTGCAATTCATTTTGTTGTCGATTCTTGTCCTTTTGTCAATCTTGTCACTTTGTGACCAATTTGTCATAGATCATTCTTTGTCTCAATTATGCCAATTTGGATCAATTTGTTATTGTTCCTCGTCAATTGGCGCATTTTCTCAATCAAATCATTTTGTCGCATTGGTCATTTATCAAAATCAAATCATGACATTAATTATTTTCAATCAAGACCTAATTATCATCCTCGCATTTCTAATTCGTCTTCTAGGGTTTTATGATTTAGTCATTTAACCTAATTTGCCATTTCTTCCTTTAGGATTAAATAAATTACTTATTTATCCTAAGTTTCTTTATTACAATTAAATCTTCATTTAATTGTCTAATTATTCCTCTTTGTGAATTGATTAATAAATGAAAAATTATTAATTAATTCACTAAATCCTAATTTCTAATTTCTTTCAATTTCTAATTTCCTATTTTCATTATTTTCTAATTTCCTAATTTCTTAATTCTTAAATTCAATTTTCTCCTATTTCTTTCCTAAATTTATGGCAATGACATAGAAATTTGTCATAAAATGTCATAAATTGTCATAAAATTCTTGACATAGAAATGTGTCATAGAATTTGTCATGAATTTGTCATAAAATGTCATAAATTCTTGACATAGAAATTTGTCATGAATTGTCATAAGCCTTGCATAGCAATTTGTCATAGATATGTCATAATTTTGCTATTATTGATTTGAATTTCTATTCAAATCTCTTTCATGCTAATTTGCTCATTTATCCAATTTCTCTATAAATTGGATGATTTTCTTCAATCAATCCCTTCATGAATCTCGAATTTTTACCGAACTTTCGTTTCTAGTACTCTTGAGTCTTTTTGCTTTCAATTGTGTGAGCACTTGTAGGTGAGATCCACAAAATTATTGAAGAGGAAAGAACAACAATGGAGCCGCATGGAAGGAGTATTCAATCTTGAATCTGGTTTGCATAATGTTTTCTTTTGAATGCTTCATTTTCATACCTTCATTGAATGTGCTTTAGAATTAGGTTCATTGCAAGGAGTATTTCTTTGATTGAGCTATCATGTTTAACATTTTGATTGATATATCTTATTTTGATGATTCCTAATTTCTACGCTACAATAACATCTATATGGCTTCATCACATCTAAGATCAAATTTTCCAATGATATCATCTATCCTAATATAACATTTACTACCAAAGATTTTGAAATACTTAACTGTAGGTGTATTTCCAAACCATAATTCACAAGGTGTCTTACTGGTTTCTCCTTTGATATGTACTATGTTGAATGTATAAACCATTGTGTTCATTGCTTCTCTCCAATAGGTATGAGGTAGACTAGCTTCCATCATCATTGGTCTAGTAGCATCCAAGATAGTTTTGTTCTTCCTTTCCACAACTCCATTCTGCTGAGGTGTCCGGGGATCAAAAAATTGCCTCCCTATACCATGCTTCTCACAAAAGTTATTAAACTCACCGGATGTGAATTCTTTGTTAATATGATGAAACTATAAAGATCCGGTCAACTACTAAAAGCGGGGGGGGTGAATCATTAGATATAAAATAAACTAAACTTTCACCAAATAAACTTTCAAAAGTATACCAATTAAGACACTCAGAAAACTCTACAACTACACTGTTAAACTTTACTGGTTGTCCTAATACTCAGTGAAATAATGCAATAGATCTTGAGACTTAATTACTATTTGACAAAACCTTAAACCACTTTACTAATACTAGTAAATACATGTTTTAGATCATTTTTAGTCATTCAAATTATGCTATACGGATATACCAATCATTCATATCAATCAGACCAAAAACACATCCACAAAATCATTCACCACTTGACACAATGATTTTTCACATGGAAAACCAAATGGGAAAAACCACGGTGGGGTTGAATACCCACAAGTATTTTGAAACCTTCTGAAGTTTTCCCTATTAGGAGCCAAGCCTTGTTAGAAGGTTATACAATAATGTCCTGTTAGGAACAGATCCGGTTAAGGATGACCCAGTTAAGGGATTGAGTACAAATACCCTATTAAAGGTAATACCTTGTTAAAGGTAACCTCGGTGGAGGATTTCAAACCCAAGCTAATGGATCACTTGGTTAGAGGATTTTAACAACAAGCTTATTAAAGCTTACCCAGTTAAAGGATTTTACTACTGTAATGGTTAGAGAACAACAGGTTCTTGACTGATCTGGAAATAGCACTTCCTTACTGAATCAGATCCTTTATCACTTCTATCTACCTTCACATCATTCTGTAGATACATCTCCTAGTTTGACAACAATCACTTACACACTTCACCAAAATGCCAACACTTTATTGAAACAAATCATCGACCTTATAAGCAAATACATTAGGTTGATAACACAACGCAAACCCTACAAATCTCATAGAGATTACAAACTGTAGATAGGAATTTGGAAACCATCAAAGCAATATAAACATTAGCCTAGCTCAATCACAAAAACTAAATTGCAATAACAAATCCTAATAACATTCAATATCGATACTGAAAACAAGACATTCAAATCAAATGCAAACCATTACAAATGCAAATCTCTCCTCCAAAATTCTCCATTGTCCTTCTTTCTCCTTCAAATTAGTGTGTTTGTGGATCTCACCTATAAGTGCATAAGCATAATATGAAAGCAAGATTGACTAGACAACATAAGGATACTAGAAGCCTGATTGATTTAGATCCCTGATTGAAGAAATTCATCCAATTTATAGACAAATTGGAGAAAAGACAAGATTAGCATGAAGAGATTTGAAAGGAAATTTCAAATCAAGAATGACAAATATGACAAATTATGACAAAATTGACACTTTCTATGCAAGATTGATTGATTGACAAATTATGACAAAATTGACAAGGTTGCTATGCAAAATTGATTGATTGACAAATTATCACAAATTATGACAAGATTGCTATGTCATTCCCATGAAATTAGGGGAAATATTAGAAAAATAGGAGAAAATAGAAAATTAGGTTAGAAATGATGAATTGGAAATTAGGAAATTAGAAATTAGAAAATTAGGTAAATTAATTAATAATTTTTCATTCATTAATTAATTCACAAAAAGAGGAAAGAATTAATTAGCCAATTAAATAAATATTTAATTGTGACAAGAAGACTTAGGACAAATAAATCATTTAACCTAGAGGGAAAATGACAAACAAGATTTAAATGAATAAATCATAAAAACCCTAGAAGATGAATTAGAAATGCAAAGATGACAATTAGGTCTTGACAAAAGATAATTGATGTAGGGTTGATTTGATCATGATTTTGATTGACAAAGGACCAATGTTGATAAATAATTAAGATTGATAAAGAGATCAAATTGATAGGTGCCAATTGACATGATTGAAGAGGACAAGGATCGATGACAAATCGATCGCAAAATTGACGAGATTGGCAAGGACAAGGATCGATGATGAATCGATCGCTAAATGACAAGATTGACAAGGATGAAGATAGATGATGAATCGATCGCAAGATGACAAGATTGACAAGAATGAGGATCGATGATGAATTGATCACAAGATGACAAGATTGACAAGAGGACAAGGATCGATGACGAATCGATCACAAGATGACAAGATTGACAAGAGGACAAGGATCGATGGCGAATCGATCGCAAGATGACAAGATTGACAAGAGGACAAAACCCTAATTCTATCATCGATTAGGATTGACGATGTCCAAAATGATGATAAATGAGCATGCACATTGATGCGATAGGATAAGATCGACCAAAATCATGACTGAAGATTATTATCGACAAGACCAAATTCGAAAGCAAGACAAATGAAGAAAGTAGAAGAAAGACTCGATGCTCGCAAATGATAAAGACCAAGTGTGCAACATAGAAGAAATGTTAATGCAATGCAAGAAACCCTAAAATAAGGCAATGCGCCAATGTTAAAGTATGATTCTGCAAGCATTGTCCATTTTTAAACATCTACATTTTGCCCCTCTTTGAGACAATGCGATTTTAAGCATTGTTTCAAAGAATAATAATGAAAATGCCCCAGACAATAACAATGACATATGCATGCCCCCTCGAGGAATTGGCTAGAAAAATCTAGAAAAGAGGCCAAGTGATCGATAAGAATGACAAAAGATGATAGGTTCGAACAGACTGCCAAGACTGACGGAAGAAAATTTAGATAGAGGATAGTTAGAGATGAAGGAAAACTTGCTTTCACAAATGCACATAAGTAGGTGAGAACCTTTATTTATTGTAGCAAAGTGGATGCAGAGCATCATGGCATTGAAGGCCAGAGCTAAAACACAACCATTTTGGCAAAAGATAGACACATCACACACAAGGAATGAGTGAAGCATCCTAAGGTGCATACATCAAGGGTCGAGGTATGTGCAGTGTTCACAAAGTGAATGTAGTTATCACAGACACCCAATGATATAGTTGTCCCAGTTTGTGACAAACATTCCACAAACAACAAACACAACAAAAAAGGAAAGGGACCATGAACCATCTCGATCACTCTAAATCACTCAGTGACATCATCAAGCAACATAGGAACATGATCGAAGCCAAAGATAAACCAATAAAAAAGATAAGACGCACAAATTCGACCAAGTCAAACAAACAATCTGATTGTCATTGTCAAAAGTGGAAAACAAGAATGATCATGTTGTCTAGTTTCAGAGAATGCGGTACCTCGTCGAAGACATGACACAGTCTAGTTTCGAGTATACCACACCCTGTATAAGACCCATGATAATAAAGACAAGGAGAAATGATATTGATGTTGATGGATTGACATGACAATTTTGATCAGTTTGAATGTTTGGTTTGATTGAAAAGTTCATCTGTTAATGCGTGATTTCATTAAAGCACAATATTTGATTGATTGTCATTGGATGTATGCTTGGTGATCTGTCTATGCACAAAGGGGATATTTATGGACAAAATGCAGAATGCCAAAGAAATTATTTTTGGATTTTGATGTCTTTGAAATTTTTTTGTTTGTTTTTCAAGACTTTATTTGACTTTTTAGGGATTTTTTTCAAGACATTATTTGATTTTTTTGGATTTTTTCAGGACTTTATTTGATTTTTTTGGATTTTTTCAGGACATTATTTGATTTTTTTGGATTTTTTTCAAGACTTTATTTGATTTTTTTTTTGGATTTTTTTAAGGACTTTATTTGATTTTTTTTTTGGATTATTTCAAGACATTTTTTGAATGTTTTTGTATTTTTTTCAAGACATTATTTGATTTTTAGGGATTATTTCAAGACATTTTTCAATTTTTTTAATTTTGCCCCCAGTGTCTAGCAAGGCAAGGAATATGACAGGTGAATAAATAGGCTTTCTGAAATGATGGTGGATAGAGGGAAGACAAAGGCCTTTTATCATGGAGACAATACAGATGCACTTTTCAAGGGCTATTGCGTGATGGGACAAGAGACTGGATATGACAATGTAAAGTAGGAACATGGCATGAGGGACATGTCAAGAGGTTTTTGAAAAACATGTTTAAATTTTGCGTCCTTATGTCAGATCAAGATCAAGGGATAGAAAAAGTGTGTATGGATAGTGATAAGATATGGATAGGATAAGCAAGACCAAGAATGGATAAGGGACATGGACTGAAGGTCGGGATAGGATACGGGATAGTGGCAAAAAGTTGCAATAAGATAGGGAATATGGATGAAAGGTTGTAATAAGAAAATAGATAAAGACCAAAAGCTATGATGGACTAAAAGCTACAAACAAGATGCATGATGCTCATGATGATCCTCAGCCTTGTCAAGATCAAAGGTGGAAAGGGAAACTGGACATGAGGGACAATAGGATAATGGAACAATGAAGGACAAAAGGATATGATAGGATAAAACCTACCCTCAAGTGTGGTATGCAAGAAATTCATAGATTATGCATGATGCCTGTTTGCTAGGTTTTCATCATGGTACTTGCCCAAGGCACCTGTTTGCCAGGTTTTCACCAATGGACGAATTATTTTTGCTTTACTTCTTTTTTTTTTCTTTTTTTTTCACTCTTTTTTTTTTTTTTTTTTGACCTTTTCAATAGAAGATGGACACATGATAGGGGATGGAAGAACGACTCAAACATCTTTTTGTTTGGATAGTAGCCTTGAAAAAAATGGACCATGCCCTTTAAAAGTATGCTCAAAGACGTTGGTAGGATAAGGACATGAAAAAAGAGATGAAATTAAGGCAAGGATTTATGTAAAGGTTTGGACCAAAGGGATGGAAGGATGGAAAATATGCATTGGATAATAGATAGGCATTGGAAGAATTGGGTTTCAGTGGATGGAAATGTTGGCAAGATCAACATTGGCACACACCTTGAGGGGTGGTGGATTGATGGAGGAAAAATGTATTTTGGATATTGAGATTTGGATGGAGGAATAGCTTGGGATTTTGGGACATAAGGGCCCAAAATGGATGAAGAAGGTGATGAAGGAACAAATTTGAGAGGGTTGGATGGAGGAATAGCAACTTTGGATGACAAATTAGATGTTTCTTTAGGCTTTTGTGCTTCAAGGAGCCGCTTTGGGATCCACATGGTTTTTGATTTTTCATTCTTTTGTGGTTCCTTGGAGTGCATTGCTTGCATAAGGTATTTACGAACCCATATATATTTTGACTTTGCTTTATTTTGCTTAGTGGGCCTTTGTGACCTTTTGGATTTTTCCTTTTCATTATAGATCAAATTTTGCTTTTCTTTGACATGCTGATTAGATTGGACATGTTGATCCTTGAATACATGTGGATTTCTAGACTTATGACTTTTATACTTGGCATTCAAATTTCTTGGAGGGGGAAAGGAATGCATGGATGGATATGAATGAAATGGACTTCTTTTGGATTGATGAAATTTACTCAAGGATGTGTGCCTTTTCTAACCTTGCATAAAGGATGAAGGGATATAAGGACCTAAGATGGATGGAAAGTATGAGGGGGAAGGGATATGTTTGGATTTTGAAGGGATGTTGGATTTAGTAGGGGTACCCACGTCTTGAGGAATTTCACTGAGGCCGTGACCCTTAATATTTTCTTTAACATGAAGGGATTCTTTCTTATGGAGATCTACTCCTTTTCCTTTATGAATATATTGACTTGTAGGATACTCTTTTGTTTGGGAAGAAGATGTGAGTCCATTATGAGGTGGATATGATATGAGAGAAATAATGAGATCTTGAAGTGGATCGGATTGCACCAAAGTGGAATAACCCATTATGCATGTCAAGGGTTCATGAACATCTTGCACTAACATGTTAGAATCATGAAGTGGATTAGGATAATGAGGGGGACTAGGATTGTGTATGTGGAGCATTAAGAATGACAAATATGACAAATTATGACAAAATTGACACTTTCTATGCAAGATTGATTGATTGACAAATTATGACAAAATTGACAAGGTTGCTATGCAAAATTGATTGATTGACAAATTATGACAAATTATGACAAGATTTCTATGTCATTCCCATGAAATTAGGGGAAATATTAGAAAAATAGGAGAAAATAGAAAATTAGGTTAGAAATGATGAATTGGAAATTAGGAAATTAGAAATTAGAAAATTAGGTAAATTAATTAACAATTTTTCATTCATTAATTAATTCACAAAAAGAGGAAAGAATTAATTAGCCAATTAAATAAATATTTAATTGTGACAAGAAGAATTAGGACAAATAAATTATTTAACCTAGAGGGAAAATGACAAACAAGATTTAAATGAATAAATCATAAAAACCCTAGAAGATGAATTAGAAATGCAAAGATGACAATTAGGTCTTGACAAAAGATAATTGATGTAGGGTCGATTTGATCATGATTTTGATTGACAAAGGACCAATGCTGATAAATGATTGAGATTGATAAAGAGATCAAATTGATAGGCACCAATTGACATGATTGAAGAGGACAAGGATCGATGACAAATTGATCGTAAAATTGATGAGATTGGCAAGGACAAGGATCGATGACGAATCGATCACAAAATGACAAGATTGACAAGGATGAAGATCGATGATGAATCAATTGCAAGATGACAAGATTGACAAGAATGAGGATCGATGATGAATTGATCACAAGATGACAAGATTGACAAGAGGACAAGGATCGATGACGAATCGATAGCAAGATGATGACAAGAGGACAAGGATCGATGATGAATCGATCGCAAGATGACAAGATTGATAAGAGGACAAGGATCGATGACGAATCGATTGCAAGATGACAAGATTGACAAGAGGACGAAACCCTAATTCTATCATCGATTAGGATTGACGATGTCCAAAATGATGATAAATGAGCATGCACATTGATGTGACAGGATAAAATCGACCAAAATCATGACTGAAGATTATTATCGACAAGACCAAATTCGAAAGCGAGACAAATGAAAAATGCAGAAGAAAGACTTGATGCTCGCAAATGATAAAGACCAAGTGCACAACATAGAATAAATGTTAATGCGATGCAAGAAACCCTAAAATAAGGCAATGTGCCAATGTTAAAGTATGACTTTGCAAGCATTGCCCATTTTTAGATGTCTACACAAACATATCAATTCAATCTTGACCGTTAGATTACCTGCAATCAAAATTACATTCCTCTAGGCATCTACAACCATTCCTGGATCACCGCACTTTGAATCTATAACTCATCACACATTTTTCACTTCACACTATGAATTTGATCATTCCTAAGATAAATGGTTATATTTACATGCCAAAACCTTTTCAAAATCCATTACATGCAACATGCTTACATGGCATCTACATCACCGATCATCATTTGGTCATAGGTCATCACAACCGATCTCCAAACTTCATCGGTTAGGGTTCTGCTTCTCAATTGGTTAGAGTTATCGGTTGACCTTCACTGCATCAACACAGGTTTCTTTACTGTATCATTATCGGTTGCAATACTTGCTTCATTACCGGTTGCTATTGACATCAATGACAACACTTCCAAACTTCTTCAATGCAATCTTCAGACAATACCAACATTATCCACCATGATCTGATCTCAAACATTTAATCCTCAATCCTATCTTAGTTTCCACTTTAGCCATAAAGATTTTAAAATTTTCAAAAGGCTCAGATTTCTCCCTTAGAAAAGTAGCCCACCCACATCATTCTAGAATAATCATCAATGATTAGCATGAAATATCTATCACCTTGACAACTTTTAACTCTAGCAGGGCCACACAAATCACTATGAATAAGATCAAGAACATCATTAGATTTATCTTGTATACTCCTAAAAGAGGTTTTGACCTATTTTCCCATTTGATATTCTTTACATACCAGATTATAAGGCTTCACAATCTTAGGTATATCTCTAACTGCCTTAGTTGAATTGATCTTTACAATGCAATCAAAATTCACATGACATAGCCTCTTATGCCATATCCAACTCTCATCAATTTGTACAATCAAACATGTCTTCTTGCCAGAATTCAAATGAAATATATTACCTTTTGTCTGTGTATCGGTTGCAATCTCCAAACCAGATCTATTAATGATTTTGCATTTTTCCATTCTTGAATTATAATTGAAATCCCTTATCCATCAATTGTCCTACACTCAAAAGATTATGCTTCAAGCCTTCAACAAAATAAAAATTATTAGTATTGTTCTTACCATCTAATGATATAGTTCCTTTTCCTTTGATCATACATGCTTTGTCATCTCCAAATCTAACCAGACCACCATCAAATTCTTGCAAAGATAGAAACTTCCTTTTATCTCTAGTCATATGATGTGAACATCCACTATCAATTACCCATTCATCCTTGTCTTCAATTTTAGCAGCAAGTGCCTTCTTTTTTGGTACATTCTCTTCTAGTGCCGGAATATCTTCTTTGATAGCCAGGAACACCCATTCCTTCCTATTGCCAAAACCACTAGCAGAGTCTTCTGTTGGTTCATCATCAAAGTCAGTCACACCTTCCTCATCTGCTATGTAGCATGATTTGTATCTATTTTTCCTGTAAAAATACTTGTTCTGATATCCAAGGTTAGGCTTAAAATTTCTTCTAATTCTTTCTTCAAATCTTGAATTCCTTTTAGGACAACTAGATGCAAAATGACCAATCTTATTACATGCAAAACATTTAAAAGGTTCTTTTCCTTCATACTTACTTCCTATCAGTCCTTTAGGTACTCTTCTAGCAAATAGTGTTTCAAGTTTCTTAAAATCATCATCTTCTCTCTTCATATCATCTAATTCCTTTGCATATAAAGCTTTCTAATTTTGCTTACCAGTTGATGATGCAGATGGATGAAAAACAAATTTAGACTTCACACCTATAGAAGGTCCAAATTCTTCAAGCTCAAAAGCAGATAATTTCCCAACCAAGGTATCTTTGTTGACAAAATTATTAGCCATTATTATCAATTCATTAATTGTAGTAGCCTTCATCTTGTAAGCCAGTGGTAGGGATCTCAAAACCTTAGAAATAATTTCATCTTCACTCAGAGTTCCACCACAACATTGAATTCCCATAACAATCTCATTTACCTTTTCCATGAATGCAGTAATCCTTTCATCTTCTTCCATCTTCAAGTTTTCATATCTCACCTGGTAACCATCAAGTTTAGCAATCTTCACAGTAGGTTCACCTTCATTAAGAGTCTCAAACTTATCCCATATAACCTTTGCAGATGATTTTTCTATTAATCCCATTATTTGTTGATCATAAAGTGCACACAAGAGAGCTTCTCTTGCTCTATAATCATTCTCAATCTCCTTATCCAAGTTTTCCAGAGGAGGATTTCTAGATGCTAGATTATAAGGTGTAACACCATTCTGTGTGATCTCCCAAATCTCCTTGCCAAGACATCTTAGATGAGTGTCCAAATGAATCTTCCATACTATATAATTTGTGCCATCAAGCCTAGGAATATCTCTTTGAAAGATAGCTCGAGATGAACTAGATGAACTTGAACTGTTAGTCACCATAGGATCTTCCTCAAGTGGTTAAGTTTTCTGTAGAGAGGACCAAAGCTCTGATACCAATTGTTAGATAGTTCAAATAACTGGATGACAACTGAGGGGGGGGGGGGTGAATCAATTGTCATAGATTGCCAAAACCTTAAGCAATTAAAAATTTAATATCGGAAACCAAAACATTAATACATAAATGCTTAAGCCAAATAATGGAATAGTAGATAAACCAATTAAGAATAAATAATAATCAGAGAATAAATACCATCCACATGACACCAAGATTTATACGTGGAAAACCAGGTAAAGGAAAAACCATGGTGGGAAGCCTACCCATAGTCAGATAATACTTCTGCAGTAAGTATGTGAATTATAATAGAGGGGCCTACACTTGTAGGAAGGCCGACAACCTAGATCGCACTGCTCACCACAAAAGGAGTCTCACTGACTACATAGAAATCTAGACTACAATCCAGAAGAATGAATGAATTGCAAAGATAGGATCTCTTATGCCTGAGTACAATTCCAGTTAATCTCAATACTGGAGGACTAAATCCTCTTATGTAAACCCAAATCGATCTCCAATGATCAACCAAATCCTCTGCTTGAATGATATTACATTATTCACACATTACATATCCACATCTCTTTCCTATATCCTGATATGATGATCTACAATGAGATCTTACAACATATATATACAAACCCTTGACCATAAACAATTAGATCGGCCACCAGACAATAAACCAATTACATAATTACAAAACATGTCGGCCTTAGACCAAACAAATAATATCCAAGCCATAAGACATCTGAGAAACACATCAAGAGGTCCAATCCACATGTTACATTAAGTCAGCCCATAACCTAGATCAACCAAGACCCAAATTAGGTCCACACATTAAAGCAATGAACCCAATCCATCAAGCCTCAAACATGATCACAATCAGCATCCTAAAACCATACTAGAAGCTGTATGAACACCACTTATGCATATCATCAAAGATCTTCATCAAAGTTCTACCGGTGAAACCCTCGCTGGAACCACAAGCCAAGATTCCAAGCAAATAGGATAGCATCTGATCACTAGAACACAACCAACTAACTGAATATGAACATGAGTATCATGAATAACTCAATTCCATAACCAAATCGTACCAGAGCATACTAGATCATTTCAGATCCAAACCAACCAAAAACCACACAGCCTACTAGGACCAGAAGGGTGTCGATAAAGCATCCAAATAGCTAGTGTTGACATCAATGACAAAACATCAGTGCAACACATAATCAATTCCTCCAAATGGCCAACATATTGAAGCAAAGAGAACTAATGAAAATTGCATAAGCTTAAAAGTGCAACATAATGAAATATTGAAAAGTGTATACCTTATTGAGCTTCTCTTTGATTTGAGAAGAGTTTAATATTCTCTAGTAACAGGTCCAACCACGTGAAGGTGGAAGGTCATCCCCCCCCCCCCCCTCCCCCCACATCACTCTCAATTCCCATATCCAATCATATAAAATTAATCATTCATTCATCCATTAATAAAATATAACATTCATTCATTCATCCATTAATAATATATAACACTCATTCATTCATCCATTAATAACATATAACATTCATTCATTAATATAATCACATTCATTCATTAACATATAACAGTTATAATATGATTACAATCACATTTTTTTTGTTTCTTTTTTGCAGCTAAATAAAGAAGTGGAACATCATTTTATAAATTATTTTTCCCCCCTTTAGCTATTTTGTCATTTGGTTGTGATCTTAATGTATGCCTAGTCGTATACTCATGATGTGGAGGCCGTTGCAAGGGGGGGTTTGCTGCAATAACAAAGAAATGTTAAATTGATAGGTTTTATTATTATTGCTACAAGTATTTCATTAATTAAAAAAACATTAAGATATACCTGTGTGTATGCTTTACTCTCAATCATGACAATCAATTGGTATTGATATTTGTATTGTCATCTAAGCTAAAGGGGGAGAATGTTGGCATTGCAAGCAGATTGCATTGAAGAATTATAGTGTTTTCATTGTGATGGTATGATGAAAGAATAAGTATCCGGTCAGCTACTAAGAGGGGGGGTGAATCAGTGGATAGAAAAGTGATACAAACTTCACCAATCTCAAAATCAATCTCTCAAAGTAAACTTAGAACTATCAATGTCATACCACTATCAAGATAAAAACTCATAAGATAAACCGGTTGACTGCTACAACAAATTAACAGTAAACAACTTCAAACTCATAAACATCCAAATGCTTTTTCATATGTCAACAAACTTCATTTCTCAATGCTTTTGGTTATCATGACTTATCAAAATAGTTAAGTAGTTAAGTAAATCAATCATAAGAACATAACCGCAAAAAATATTCACCACTTGACACAAATATTTTTGACATGGAAACCCAAATGGGAAAAACTATGGTGAGATGAGACTCACAAGATAACTATTTGAACTCTTTTGAAGTTTTCCCTTTAGGAGCCTAGCCTATTAAAGCTTTACAAAAGTCCTGTTAAGAACTGATCCTATTAGGAACCACCTGGTTAAGGGATTGACTACAATGCCCTATTAGAAGAAATACCCTATAAGGAGTAACCTTGGTAGAGGATTTGAATAGTACCAAGCTTGTTAGAGCTTACCTAGTTATGGGATTTCAATTCTACTGTAATTGTTACAAAACAATAGGAGTTTCCTGATCAGTTTGAATAGTGCTACACTTTCTTGTTCAGATTCTTTTCATGCTCCTATCTATCTTTACTCAAATTGCAGATATATCATCTGGTTCGGCAACCACAAACTCAACTGATCTTTGCCAACTCTCAAACTAAACAGCTTCATCGACCTTAAAAATAAATCAATTAGGTCGGTACCACAACAAAAACCTAATTCTCATAGAGATTACAAACAGTTCAGTTCAAGTATGGTCATTGGATTACATAGAAATATCTATACATCAATCAAGAAAACCTTGATCTCTCCTTGATCATTGCTTCATCAAGCTTAGTAACTCATCACACTCTTTGAATTATATGCAATATACTTGCTCATTCCCTAGACAAAAACCATTACATCAACTCACCAAAAATCACTTCAAATTGTCTTCATACTATAATCATACATGTCATAATCATTTCTACTCATCATCAGATCATAAACCAATATAACCAATTCACCAAACTTAATCGGTTAGGGTTTATAAAAAACAATAGGTAGGGTTTACCGGTTACCAGTTCAACTCTCAAATTCTTCCTACCGGTTATGTTGGTATTTTGGTATGATTTTGTCATTGATGTCAACACATATCAAGACTTATCAACTCTGGCACCTTGGAGGATCAGTGATGTTCACCGACAAGCAAGTCACTTATGCACAGTCACCGGTATCTGGTACACCAGCAGGATATATTGTTCATCGACACTTGTAATGACATGGAAAACATCTAGTTATGTCAAAGACATCGTTTGGACACCTTGTCTTGGAGATTTATTCATTGGCATATTCGTATTTCAATATTTGATGTTACCGGCAAATAGGTCTAGGTTATGCACTGACAAGATTATCTATTCCAGATCAGCATGGCATGCTTTGGAGATGATTTTGTTGTTATTGTAAATGCATTAAGCCAACATGTTGAATCGGATATTGCATTGGTTATTGATTTACTTGTAATATCTTTTAGAGCCAACCTACTAAAATTGGTCTTAGGTTATGGTATATATGTAAGATCTTATTTGTAAGATCGATATGCGATAGGGATAAGGAATTGTAAGAAGGTATATGCAAGAATAAGAAGAGCTATACACGCATACATCATTTGAAGGTGAAGCAAGGTATTTGTAAAGACAATCAAAACTACACTGGTACTGAATCCAACATATGAAGATGTTATTTTGAGCAGTACATTCTTATTGGATTAAACCATCCAATTGTAGTCAGTGTGACTTTTATTTGTGTTTGAATAGTGAGCTCTAGGCGCTTAGCCTTTCTGCATGTGCAGACCCCATTTATATACACATTTTATCTATAGTAGTATCATCTGATTGTGGGTAAGGTTTCCCACCATGGTTTTTCCCCTTACAGGGTTTCCACATACAAATATTGGTGTTATATGTTGTGGATGTTATTATCTTTCTATTTCATGCATTAATCTTTACTGATACTATAATTAATTGATAAACTGTCTACCGACATAAATTTTTGTTTACCGGTATTAAGCATTAAGGTTTGTTAAGTTGTTTTTGGTTTGAATTTATTTGACAATTGATTCACCCCCCCTCTCAGTTGTCTCCGAGACCTAACAATTAGTATCAGAGCCTAGTCCTCTTTATGTAGAAGTTTAATAGCTTGAGGAGATCCAATGTCTTAGTAAATATTTCAGGAAGGACAGTCCTAAACTTGATGGAACCAACTATGGCATATGGAAGATTAGAATGGAGACACATCTAAATTGCATTGGAAAGGACATCTGGGATGTTACAAAGAATGGCTACATTGCTCCTACTCAAAGTCAGCCTAATCCACCTACCTTGGGAAAAGATGAAGAAAATGATTGCAAAGCAAGAGAAGCACTTTTGAGTGCATTAACAGATCAGAAAATCATGGGATTATCAGATAGGTCTACTGCTAAAGCTATTTGGGATCATTTGGAAATATTTAATGAAGGAGATTCAATAGTTAAAATTACAAAACTTGAAAGCTTCCGGGTCAAGTATGAAAATTTGAAAATGGAAGAAGATGAAAGGATTTTTTCTTTTATGGAAAGAGTAAATGAAATTATTTTGGGTATTAAATGTTGTGGAGGAACCTTAAGTGAAGATGAAATTATTTCAAAAGTTTTAAGAGGATTGCCACTAGCATATAAAATGAAAGTTATTGCTATAAATGAGTTAAGAACAATGCCTAATACATCAGTAACTAGGGATACATTGATTGGAAAACTTTCAGCTTTTGAAATTGAGGAATTTGGTCTTGTTGCTACTATAAAGACAAATTTAGCTTTTAAGGCATCAACATCATCTGCACCATCTTTTGACAAATCTGATTGGAAAGACTCTTATACAAGAGAACTTGAAGAACTTGAAGCACTATTTGCAAGGAAAATGGCTAAAGGTCTAGTTGGAAGTAAGTATGAAGGTAAAGCACCCTTTAAATATTTTAACTGTAACAAGATTGGTCATATGGCTTCAAGATGCCCTGATAGACATGCTAAACTAAGAGAAGAAGCTAGAAGAACATACAAGCCTAACCCTAAATATTAGAGATACAGATTTAAGAAGAATAAAGATAAATCTTGTTATCTTGCTCATGAAGGAGTCACTGATGATTCTAATGAAGATCCGGAAGATAATGGATGGGTTTTTGTTGCTATAATAGAAGATCAACCGGCACCTCCTGTTCAACTGGTACAAGAGGCCCTGACAGCTAAAGTTGAAGTTAAGGATGAATGGATCATTGATTCAGGATGTTGACATCATATGACTAGTGAAAAAGGTAAATTCTTGAACTTTCAGGAATATAATGGAGGTCTGGTAAGATTTGGAGATGATAAAGCTTGTTTGATCAAAGGAAAAGGTACTATATCTCTTGATGGTAAGCATAATATTGACAATGTTTACTATGTAGAAGGTTTAAAGCATAATCTTTTGAGTGTTGGTCAATTAGTTCAAAAAGGATTTTAGTTACAATTCAAGAATGGTAAATGCAAAATTATGAACAGAACTGGTTCAGAAATTGCAACCGGTAATCAAACTAGAGGTAATATCTTTCATTTGAATAATAGTGAAAAGACATGCTTGATTGCACATATAGATGAAAGTTGGCTATGGCATAAGAGACTCTGTCATGTAAATTTTGATTGCATGGTAAAAATCAGTACTACTAAGGCAATTAGAGATTTACCTAAGATTGTCAAGCCTCACAATCCAGTATGTAAGGAATGTCAATTTGGAAAACAAGTTAGAGCATCTTTTAAAAGTATTCTAGAAAAATACAATAATGCTCTTCACTTAATTCACACAGATTTATGTGGTCCAGCTAGAACTAAAGGCTTACAAGGTGATAGATATTTCATGCTAATCATTGATGACTATTCTAGAATGTGTTGGGTTACTTTTCTCAGAGAAAAATCAAAAGCACTTGGGAATTTCAAACTATTCAAAGAAATGGTAGAGAATGAAACTAGTAAGAAAATTAAATGTCTGAAATCAGATCAAGGAGGTGAATTCACATCTAAGGAATTTAATACATTCTTTGAAGTGAATGAAATCAGAAGACAATTATCAACACCCCGGACACCACAACATAATGGAGTTGTAGAAAGGAAAAATAAAACTATCTTGGATGCATCTAGAAGTATGTTATCTGAAGCAAATCTACCACATGTATATTGGAGAGAGGTAGTAAGCACACCAGTCTATAAATTCAACAAAGTTCACACCAAAGGAGAAACCGGTAAGACCCCTCATGAGCTAAGGTTTGGTATTACGCCTACTCTTAAATATTTCAGAATATTTGGAAGCAAATGCTATATTAGAAGAGATGAGTATATTAGCAAATTTGATCCTAGAAGTGATGAAGGAATATTTCTTGGTTATTCATCTACGAGCAAGCCATATAGATATTTTAACAAGAGATTGCAGAAAATTGTTGAGAGTACAAATGTGAAGATTGATGAACAGTTTAGAGGAACTTCAAGGTATATAGACTCTGAACCAGCAACAAAGATATTGACAAATGAACCTACATTGAATCCATCAGTATAGAATGAAGATCCAATTACATTGGTATCATCTGAAAATTCCATTGTAATTGAGGAACAACAACAAACGAAGACACCCTAGTATGTAAGACTGAATCACTCTAAAAATCATATAATTGGGAACAAGTATCAAGGAGTTATGACAAGAGGAATACTGGAAAATGAAGATGTATGTCTTATTTCTCAAATTGAACCATCATCAATTAATGAGGCATGTGAAGATAAACATTGGATTAAAGCTATGGAAGAGGAACTAGAACAAATTGAGAAAAATAACACACGGACATTAGTTCCACGGCCTAAAGACAAAAATGTGATTGGAACAAAATGGGTATTCAAAAATAAACTTAATGAAGATGGTAAGGTAATAAAAAACAAAGCAAGACTAGTGTATAAGGGATATTCTCAGAAAGAAGGAATTTATTATAATGAAACCTTTGCACTAGTAGCTAGAATTGAGGCAGTCAGATTATTCTTGGCTTTTGCAGCACACAAGAACTAAAAAGTATATCAAATGGATATTAAATGTGCATTTTTGAATGGAGATCTTCAAGAAGTTTACATTGAGCAACCTAATGGATTTCCTTTGACAGATAATAAAGATATGGTTTGCTAGTTAAGGAAATCTTTGTATGGGTTGAAGCAAGCTCCAAGAGCTTGGTATGCTAGATTGGACAAATATCTTTTGAAGATTGGTTTTTCTAAATGTAATGTTGACAACAACTTATACTATAAAGTGACTAATGATGACATTTTGGTTATAGTAGTTTTTGTTGATGATATAATCTTTGGAGGAGAAGCTGAATTATGTAAAGACTTTTCTATTGAAATGTAGCATGAATTTGAAATGTCTATGATTGGAGAGATAAAATTCTTTTTAGGATTGCAGATTTCACAGACTGATAAATAATATATTCTTAAGTCAATCCAAGTACTTGAAGGAGTTACTAAATAAATTTAGGATGGAGAACTCTAAACTGGTAAGCACACCTATGACTACAAATGACAAATTATCACTAAGGGATGAACCTACACCTGTTAATCCAACTAGGTACAAATATATGATAGGAGGCCTATTGTATTTGACTCAAACAAGACCTAATATTATGAATGCAGTATGTATTGTTTCAAGATTTCAGAGTAATCCTAGAGAAAATCATGAATCAGCAGTAAAAAGGATTTTCCAATACTTACAAGGTACTACAAATCTTGGCTTATGGTATCCTAGAGATGAAAAATTTGATTTATGTGCATACACAGATGCAAATTGGGCAGGAGATGTGGATGACAGAAAAAGTGCCATCGACGGAGCATTTTTTCTTGGAAGCAGATTAATTTTTTGGTTGATTAAGAAACAAAGTTGTACATCTTTATCAACAACAAAATCATAATATGTTGCAACAACAACTAATTGTACATAGGTATTATGGCTTAAGCAAATGTTGAAGGACATAAAGGTAAAATACAAGGAACCTATAACTATCTATTGTGACAACACTGCAGCAACTGATATATTTAAGAATCTGGTACTACATTCTAAAAATAAACATGTTTCTATCAAATTGAATTTTCTAAAAGAGAATGTTGAAGCAAAAGAAGTAAAACTAGTTTATGTGAATACTAAAGAGTAGATTGCAGATATTTTCACTAAGCCTTTGCCTAAGGAGACCTTTGAATATCTTAGAGACTAGCTTGGGGTCATACCCCCACTAGTAGAGACTTAGACAGTTGATGATTGTCATCAACCGATAGAACTAATAGAGAAATCTTTTACTCTGGCTTTGATGAGGAGAGCTACTTCTTAGGGGGAGTAGTTGGCATACTGAATTGGTTAGTATTTTGTATTTGAACCTGGATTTTGTATTGGCTTTGGCATTTGATGTCAAAGGGGGAGATATTGATATGGAAAAACACAAGGAAAACACATGTTACTCTCAGGGGGATAGATTGTTACTTTGGGAAGATTGATTATGAATTTTGATTTCTGGGAGATTATTGTTTTTTGCTATTTGGCATTTCTGTTTTGGCACTTTGGTGGTTTTTCCATCTTGTGCTACCATTAATGCCAAAGTGGGAGATTGTTGGTATTTTGGTATGGTTTCTTCATTGATGTCAACACCTATCAACACTTATCAACCCTAGCACCTTGGAGGATCAGTAATGTTCACCAGCAAGCGAGTCACTTAAGCATAGTCACCAGTATCTAGTACACTGGCAGGATATATTGTTCACCAACACTTGTAATGACATGGAAAACATCTAGTTATGTCAAAGACATCATTTGGACACCTTGTCTTGGAAATTTGTTCATTGGCATATTCATATTTGCATATTTGTTGTTACTGGCAAATAGGTCTAGGTTATGCACCAGCAGGCTTATCTATTCCAGATTAGAATGACACACTTTGGAGATGATTTTGTTGTTATTGTAAATGCATTAAGCTGACATGTTGAATCAGATATTGCATCGGTTATTGATTTACTTGTAATTGTTTTATTGTAATATCTTTTAGAGCCGACCTACTAAAATTGGTCTTAGGTTATGGTATATATGTAAGATCTTATTTGTAAGATCAATATGCGATAGGGATAAGGAATTGTAAGAATGTATATGCAAGAATAAGTAGAGCTATACACATAGACATCATTTGAAGGTGAAGCAAGGTATTTGTATAGACAATCAGAACTACACCGGTACTGAATCCAACATATGAAGATGCTATTTTGAGCAGTACATTCTTATTGGATTTAACCATCCAATTGTAGTCAGTGTGACTCCTATTTATGTCTGAGAAGTGAGCTCTAGGCACTTGGCCTTTCTACATGTGTAGACCCCATTTGTATACACATACTATCTATAGTAGTATCATTTAATTGTGGGTAAGGTTTCCCACTGTGGTTTTTCCCCTTATAGGGTTTCCACATACAAATATTGGTGTTATGTGTTGTGGATGTTATTGTCTTTCTATTTCATGCATTAATCTTTACCAGTACTGTAATTAACTGATAAACTGTCTACCGGCATACAATTTTGTTTACCGGTATTAAGCATTAAGGTTGGTTAAGTTGTTTTTGGTTTGAATTTATTTGACAACTGATTCACTAGCTCATCTTAGTGGTTACAAAACAATATTACAACAATATCAACAATATCATTACCAATTAATTGACATCAATGAAAACATAACATATCATTAATGCAATCTTCATGCAAATGCCAACAATCTCCCCCTTTGGCATTGATGGCAATATAAATATCAATACCATTGATTGTTGTTGTAATTGTGAATGGGAATCCTGGTTTACATTACCAAGTATTCATGATGCTCTCTGTGTCTTCAACTTGGCACTAGCTCTTCTCCTCATAATCACATAATTCTTCTCTCCCTTTTATAAAAATACCAAATTGAAAGTAAAACATGTAATGTCAAATTTCACTATCCAACATCAACAACCTACAACTTGATGCTCCCCCTATGGAATAACTCCACTTCTACACCAATCCTTCTGTAAAATTTTGCATGTAGCTCTGGGACTGATGTAATCTACATCATGCTTAGCTAACCTCATGAAGGGGTACAACCCCTAGCTGACTTCTAAGATACTCAAAAGTAGTCTTAGGCAGAGGTTTAGTAAAGATATATGCAAGATACTCCTTGGTAGAAACATGCTCCAAGATCACATCTTTACTCTGCACCTTTTCCCTCAAGAAATGATACTTCAATTCAATATGCTTGGTTCATGCATGCAAAATAGGGTTCTTGAAAATATTTATGGCTTTGTATTATCACATAAGATCTTTATAGGTTTTGAAATCTTCATCTTAAAACCTTCCAAAATGTGCCTCATCCAAATAGCCCGAGTACAATTCATGTAAGCTGCAACATACTCAGCTTCAATAGTAGATTGTGAAGTAAAACTTTGCTTCTTACTACTCCATGAAACAAGTCTTCCTCCTAGAAAAAATGCTCCACCGGTTGCACTTTTCCAATCATCAATATTTCCTGCCCAATTTGCATTTGTGTACACCTTCAAGTCAAAGTTTCCTCCATATGGATACCATAATCCATAGTCAACAGTACGTTTCAAGTACCTAAAAATCCTCTTGGTTGCTATCAAATGTGTTTCCTTAGGATTCTTCTGGAAACTAGCAACTATGCCAACTGCATGAGCTATGTCTGGTTTGTTGTGAACAACATAGTGCAATTTTCCAATCATTGACCTGTATTCCTTCTCCTCAACAGATTTGGACTCATCTTCCTTAGACAACTTACAACCTATAATGATTTGTGTCCCAACTGGTTTATAGTCACTCATGCCAAATGTCTTCAAAACCTCTTTCACATACTTAGATTGTGTGATGAAAATACCATTCTTCATTTGTTGTATTTGCAAGCCTATGAAATTTTTTATTTCTCCCACTAAAGACATTTCAAACTCATTTTTCATTTCATCTGCAAAGCTATTTCTCATGTCATCATTACCTCCAAATATGATATCATCTATAAATACTTCATTGACTAGTATTTTATCTCCTTTAGATTTGAGATATATATTACTATCATCATTGGTTCTCAAAAAGCCTATTTTCATCAGATGTGTATGAAGCCTTTCATACCATGCTCTTGGTGCCTTCTTTAATCCATATAAAGCCTTATGCAATATGCATACCATGTCTTTCTCATCAGTCAAAGGATAACCATCTGGCTGCTCAATGTATACTTCTTCTTCCAGTATCCCATTCAAAAATGTTGACTTAACATCCATCTGGTATACCTTGAACTTGTTATGTGCTGCAAATGCAAGTAAATTTTTGAAACCTTCCAGTCTTGCTACTGGTGCAAAATTCTCACCATAGTCTTCTCCTTCCTCTTGTGCATAACCTTTGTAAACCAACCTAGCTTTATTGTGAACTACAACACCATATTCATTCAACTTGTTCCTGAATACCCACTTAGTACCTATTACATTTTTATTTACTGGTCAGGGTACTAGGGTCCATGTTTTGTTCTTCTTAATTTGATCAAGTTCCTCCTCCATAGCTTTAACCCAATGATCATCACCAAATGCTTCCTTAGCTGTTCTTGGTTCAATAGTGGAGATCATGCAAGAATTCTCTCTAACTCTTCTTTTGGGTAGTACTCCAGCATCTTTATCCCCAACAATCTGTTCAAGATTGTGATTTAGTCTCACATATCTTAGCATGGTCATTATCTTCAGGTTCAGCTTCTTCATTATCATCATCTTCTTCTGAATTTATATGTTTCGGTTGAACTGGTACATCAGTATTTGCTTTGCCAGTTTTAGATTTCATAGTCTTTCGTTCCAAAAACAAAATGCAAAGATCTTTATCCTTTTTCTCCAAACCAATTTCCTTTGAGACTTCAGGCTATGCATCCACTCGAACATCAACTCTCTCAATAATTTTCTGTCTGGTTGTTAGAACACTTGTAAGCCTTACTTTTGGTGGAATAGCCAAGAAATATACCTTCATCACTTTTAGCCTCAAATTTGCTAATATAATCACCTCTCTTAATAAAACATTTGCTTCCAAATATCTTGAAATAACTAACATTAGGTGATCCTCCATAGCAATATTCATAAGGGGTCTTGTCCTTACCTCTTTTTACCAAAATCTAGTTCATAGTGTAGACAACTGTGCTGACAACATCTCTCCAAAAACATTTCGCTACACCTCCTTGTATCAACATCATCCTAGAAGCTTCAACAACTAACCAATTGTTTCTCTCTATGATACCATTCTTCTATGGTGTCCTCAATGTAGAAATTTGTTGTTTGATACCATTTTCTTCAAAATACCTAGTGAATTCTTCAGAAGTAAATTCATTGCCTTGATCTATCCTTGGACACTTTATCTTCTTACCACTCTCCTTCTTAGCTAAGGCCCTAAATGCCTTGAACTTACCAAAATCTTTAGTCTTATCCTTCAAGAATGTGACCCACATCATCCTTGAGAAATCATTAGTGAAGATCATAAAATATCTATCACCTTGAATACTTTCTGTTCTTCTTGGTCCTCAAAGATCTATATGAACCAAATCTAACAAATCTTCTGCTGAAAAAAAAATTCTCTTGAAAGTTGAGGATGTCATCTTTCCCAACTAACATTCTTTGCATAGAGCATTAACTAGTTTGACCAACTGAGGAAAACCTCTCACTGTCTTGGACTTACTCACCTTAACAATGCTATCAAAGTTTATATGACAAAATCTCCTATGCCAAAGCCAACTATCATCTATCTTTGCAATTAAACAGTTGCTGACTTTACGATTAAGGTGAAATAGGTTACCTTTAGTTTTCTTCCCATTTGCAATCAGTTCATCTTTGCTGCCATAGATTTTGTACATACCATTTTTAAACTCCAATGGGTATCCTCTATCATTGAGTTGTGCCACATTCAAAATATTGTGCTTTACACCTTCAACCCAGTAGACATCATTTGCATTGTTCTTTCCATTAAGAGAAATATTTCCCTTACCTTTAACCATGCAAGGTGAGTCATTACCAAATCTTACAACTCCACCATCAAATTCCTTCAAAGAAAGAAATTTGCTCCGATCATCGGTCATGTGATGTGAACAACCACTATCAATGATCCAATCATCAGAGTTATCCATCCAAGATACTAATGCCTTCTAGTTTGATATCTCTTCTTTAATGGCTACAAACATAATGTCTTCATTAACATCACCATTAGATTCTTCATCAGTGATACCACCATCAGCAATAATAAGACATTCTCTTTTGCCTTTGCCCTTATACTTCTTGAATTTCTCTCGTTTGTGCTCATTATCACCATTAGGACAGTTAGCAGCTATGTGTCCAATCTTGTTGCATGCAAAACATTTCAAAGGTAATTTACCTCTATATTTACCAGTGCCTTTGGGAAACCACTTGACCAATAATGCTTCAAGCTCAACTAAACCATCTTCATCATCAGCTTCTTTGTTGGATCTAGATTCATAACTATGACTGGCATCTCTACTTTTTCTCATAGATGGGTTAGAAACAAAAGCTCTAAATGAAGACTCAAATTTATGTACACTACCATCATAACCATTTAATTCAAGAGCAGTAAGCTTTCTAATGATGGAGTCAAGAGTTGCCTTATTTTTTTCAATGGACTTTAGCTCTTGAATGGGTGTACAACTTGGATAGCATAGACCGGTAGCAGGGTTCTTAGTACCTTACTGATCACTGTGGTATCTTCCACTTTACCTCCCACACTCTTAATTTCACTGACTATCTCTTTTATTCTTTGACCATACTACTGGATATTCTCACCATCAGCCATCCACATGTCATAAAACTTTCCTCTTAGACTCTCTTCTTTAGCAATCTTAACATGTTCATCAACTCTATAAATCTCTTCAAGTTTTTACCATACCTCATATGCAGTCTCTAGACCATGAACATCTACATATTCTGCAATAGACAAAGAAATAATAATGGCCTCTAATGCTTGATGATTTTCTTGATGCTCTTTCTTTTGATCATCAGTTAGCTTCCCGATAGGTGCAACATATTTAGTATCGACATGTTCCCAATACTGGCTTCCCAAACTCTTGATATAAATTTTCATTATGTCAGTCTATATCCTATAGTTCTCTCTATTAAACTTTGGACCTTCCTTCTTCATCATGATTTACATGATCTTTACCTCAAGATATTAGGCTTAGACCTTAGAAGACCTGATATGCTCTGATGCCAATTGATGGTATGGTGAAAGAGTAAGTATCTGGTCAACTACTGAGAGGGGGGTGGCGAATCAGTAGATAGAAAAACTGATACAAACTTCACCAATCTCAAAATAAATCTCTCAAAGTAAACTTAGAACTATTAATATAATGCCACTTTCAAGATAAAAACTCATAAGATAAACCAGTTGGTTGTTACAACAAATTAACAATAAACAACTTCAAACTCATAAACATCCAAATGTTTTTTCATATGTCAATGGACTTCATTTCTCAATGCTTCTGGTTATCATGACTTATCAAAATAGTTAAGTAGTTAAGTAAATAAATCATAATAACATAACCACAAAAACATTCACCACTTGACACAAATATTTTTGACATGGAAACCCAAATGGGAAAAACCACACTAAGATGAGACTCACAAGATAACTATCTGAACTCTTCTAAATTTCGCCTTGTTAGGAGCCTAGCCTGTTAAAGCTTTACAAAAGTCCTATTAAGAACTGATCTTGTTAGGAACCACCTAGTTAAGGGATTGACTACAATGCCTTGTTAGAAGCAATACCCTATAAGGAGTAACCTTGGTAGAAGATTTGAATAGTACCAAGCTTGTTAGAGCTTACCCGGTTAGGGGATTTCAATTCTACTATATTTGTTAGAAAACAACAGGAGTTTGTTGATCTATTTGAATAGCACTACACTTGCTAGTTTAGATCCTTTTCATGCTCCTATCTGCCTTTACTCAAACTACAGATACATCATCTGATTAGGCAACCAAACACTCAACTGATCTTTTCCAACTCTCAAACTAAACAACTTCATCGACCTTATAAGCATATCAATTAGGTCGGTAACACAACAAAAACCTAATTCTCATAGAGATTACAAACAAGTCAGTTCAAGTATGACTGTTGGATTACATAGCAATCTATGCACATCAATCAAGAGAACCTCGATCACTCCTTGATCATCGCTTCATTGAGCTTAGTAACTCATCACGTGCTTTGCATTATATGCAATATACTTTCTCATTCCCTAGACAAAAACCATTACATCAACTCACCAAAAATCACTTCAAATTGTCTTCATACAATAATAATACATGTCATAATCATTGTCACTCATCATCAGATCATAAACCAATATAATCAATTCACCAAACTTAATTGGTTAGGGTTTATCGATTACTGGTTTAACTCTCAAATTATTCCTACCAGTTATAGTTTCCTTCACTAGCTCATCCTACCGATTACGAAACAACATTACAACAATATCAACAATATCATTACAAGTTAATTGACATCAATAACAACATAACATATCATTAATGTAATATTCATGCAAATGTCAACACATTGATGTCAATAGCAACTGGTAATGAAGCAATAAAGCAATCGGTAATGATGCAGTGAAGATCAATCGATAACCTTAACCAGTAGAGAAGCAAAACCCTAACCGATGAAGCTTGGAGATTGGTTGTGATGATCTATAACCAAATGATGATTAATGATGAAGATGCCACATAAGAATGTTGCATGTGATGAGTTTTGAAATGGTTTTGGTGTGTAAAGATAACCGTTTATCTTGGGAATGATCAAATTCATAGTATGAAGTGAAAAATGTGTGATGTGTTACAAGATTCAAAGTGCGACGATCTAGGAGTGGTTGTAGATGCCTAGAAGAATGTAAAGTTGATTGCATGTAATCTAATGGTCAATATTGAACCGACATGTTTGTAATCTTTATGAGATTGTAGGGTTTGTGTTGTGTTACCGACCTAATGTATTTTCTTATAAGGTCAATGATTTGATTGAATGAAAAGTTGGCAAATTTGGTTAACTATGTAAGTGATTGTTGCCGAACCAAGAGGTGTATCTATAGAATGATGTGAAGGCAGATAGGAGTAGTAAAGGATTTGATTCAACAAGGAAGTGCTATTTCTAGATGAGTCAAGAACCTGCTATTCTCTAACCATTACAATAGTTAAATCCCTTAACCGGGTAAGCTTTAACAGACTTGTTAAAATCCTCTAACTGGGTGATCCATTAGCTTGGATTTGAAATCCTCCACGAAGGTTACCTTTAAAAGGATATTTGTAGTCAATCCCTTAACCGGGTGGTCCTTAACCAAATCTATTCCTAACAGGACATTATTGTATAAGCTTCTAACAAGGCTTGGCTCCTAACATGGTGAACTTCAGAAGAGTTCAATATACTTGTGGGTATTCATCCCCACCGTGGTTTTTCCCATTTGGGTTTCCATGTGAAAAATCATTGTGTCAAGTGGTGAATGATTTTGTGGATGTGTTTCTGGTATGGTTGATATGAATGATTGGTAAATCTACATAGATATATTTACATGATTGAAAATCATCTGAAATATGTTATTATTGGTATTAGTGAAGTGGTTTAAGGTTTTGGTCAAAGAATATCTAAGTTTCAGATCTATTGCATTGTATCACTAAATATTTGGTCAACTGGTAAGGTTTGGCAGTGTTGCTACAGATTTGTTAAAGTGTCTAAACTGGTAAAATTTGTGAGTTGTTTTTGAGTTGGAAATAAGTTTGGAGAAAGACCAGTTAATTTTCTATCTACTAGTTCACCCCCCCTCTCAGTAGTTGACCGGATCTTTATAGTTTCATCATATTATCAGATTACAATCACTTTTTTTTTGTTTCTTTTTTGCAACTAAATAAAGAAGAAGTGGAGCATCATTTTATAAATCATTTGTCCCCCCTTCAGTTATTTTGTCATTTGCTCATGATCTTAATATATGCCTAGTCGTATACTCATGACATGGAGGTCGTTGCAAGGGGGGGTCTATTGCAATAACAAATAAATGTTAAATTGATATGTTTTATTATTATTGCTACAAATATTTCATTAATTAAAAGAATATTAGAGTGGTTCTCTTTACCTGATGGGTCCATATCATGTTCCTCATCTTGTCTTATATCCTCATGCTCAACATGTTGAACACCCTCTAAATCCTCTGGAGTTGAAACATGAAAGGTTACATTAATTAATACACCAATTGAAATTAAATATGTTTAAAATCACATTAGAGTGGTCCTCTTTACCTGATGGCACCACATCATGCTCCTAATCTTGTCTAGCCCGATCATGCTCAACATGTTGATCATGCTCTACATGCTCTAAAGTTGAAACATGAAAGGTTACATTAATTAATACACCAATTGCAATTAAAGATGTTTAATTGTATTAATCCATGATGTGTTTTGTATAGCAGATGAATAAATCTAGTACCAAGATGCACATGGACATGACCTTCATTTGTAGGTTGTGCTCCACCCTCACTAGGTTGCATTCCAATGTCATGTGCAATATTATCATAATAAATAGGCACATAATTAATTAATGGTGGAAATTAATATTGAATATATTATACAAGTATTCAATTTTAAATAAACTTCATTCAATTTATTTACCTACATGTCAGATGTAGTGGAAGCTTGTGTTTTCCCAGTCAAGAGTCTTAGGCATTCAACCATGACTCCATAGCCTTGTTGGAAGGCAATATTTAGGTTCTCTTCTATGCGCACTCTCTTGAATTTAGAGCCTTGCATTTTTTGCATAAGGACATGAATTTTGCTTCTATGGTGTGATAAAACCAAAATTGTTTGCAATTTAATATTTGGATGCTATATTTCATTTATTGATACTTACAATTTGTGTGGCTAATTTCATATAACCACTAGAGCCAAGTTTGTGCTTCCTGTGTTTTTCTACGCTTTCCTTTGTTGCCTTCAATGTGTCAGACAGCCTATGAAAAGTTTGAAATACATTAGATTATGTAAAAATAAAGAGTAATCAGTATATAATTGTATTGTTGATAGTATCACATACCTTCCTTGGCCTGGTGGTGTCTTTCTTTTTTTCTTTTCAACCTTCTCCTTTCCATTCGACACTAGGTCCTTCCACTCCATCTCTAGAACCATGGGGGAATGCTCGTAATTTTTTACTTCTCTAAATGTGACCTATATTGGTCCCTCACCTACTTTAGATAGGTAACAACTTTTTTAAGGACCTTGGTTTGGTTGAATGTGTTATTACCGAACAACACAACTAAATAGTTAATGAGATCATCTTTTAAATATTTATTTTGGGCATTCCACTATGTACATATGGTGGACCCAAATATGTCCAATGTAAAATCATTTTGATGCTTATAAAAAACATCATTTCCTATGAAAAGATCATGGGATCATTAGTCTAACAAGAGTGATCAATAAGTAAATTTCTGTGAGGCCCTACCCTGACCCATCCTATCTCTTCAGTTATTTTCATTTTGGAACTATTTTGGATGCTAGTTTTGACACACTATGGATATAGAACTTTACATGGTCCCACGATTTTGGTAACATTGATACATATGGATGCTTCATTTCTATGCCTTGTGGATTATAGAATATTATCTGATTCTAGATTAGGGTAACATTGTGATGATGTATGTTATTATTTGAATTTTAGGATTTGTTATAATGTTAGAAATATGTTTGCATATCTTGTAGATGGATCAAATTTTGAGGATTATGATGAATTGCTTTGATTTGTGACAAATCATATTTTATAATGACAAGTCTTTGCAGAATGAATGTATTGTATTCTGATTATGTGTTGTATATTATATGAGGCTATTGGGAAGTACTAATGTTTTAATTGAGATGTGCAGGAAATTATCCATGTGACCATGGAAATATTATGGAGAATCAAGCCTAAGCCAATGTGCGTTAGTAAAACCAGGGGTTGTCTATTTGGAGAGACAACACCCCATATGTACTGTATTTTATTTGTAAATGTGAAATGTTGCATGAGTGTAATTTGTATTTATTGGATTGTTTAAATTGTTTAAGGGACAATTGCCACGTGTGTATTGTGATGTGGAATTATTTTGTAGTGTCACTTGACACCTATGTAGTATGTTGTGTTGGCAATTTGTCATGTCACCTTTTTTGAGAGTTTTATTTTTGTTAATTGTTATATCTCCTAATTATCCTTGAAGGAACCAAGAAATCTAGGTTAGTGAGCCTCAAGGAAGGTCAACTCAGAGTTGACCCGTAGGTTAACTTTAGGTGGACTTTCTGAAGGTCAAATCAACTCCTAGAGTCAATTTTAGAGCATTTCTATTAGGCCTCATGGGGTACCTATGGGTGAAGGCCAAAATTGGCCATGTGTCATTTCCTTAGGACTTGTTTAACCACCCAAAAAAGTGGTTTTCCCAAGATGGACGAATTCCATCTATAGGAGTGCCATCCTTGGTAGGATAACATTCTTGGAGATAGTAATCCCTCTTCCCCATTTCCATTACCCTTCTCTAGGTACCTAGGTTAGGGAGTGTGTAAGACTTAGGGAAGACCAATCCAATGGGTGATCCCTCACTCTATCCAAGAGGTTGGAAGGAGTGAGAGAGGCCTTCTTAGGCTAAGAATGGAAGCTTAGTGAGCTAATCACTCACTCTCCATCCTTGGAGATTTTTGGAGAAACTTTGGAGGAAAACTAGTTTTAGGATAGAAAAATTTGGGGGGCCAAGGAATTGCAAAAAGTTTGTGTGGATTTGGGTAGCTCATCTCCAACTAAGTCTAACATACCTATAAGGTTGGTTGTATTCTCTTTTGTTTATGTTGTTTAAGTTGTTCTCTTTTTTTGAAAGAAATGCTTGTGAAAGAGTTGTGTATATGTAGATTGTTGTAGAATAAAAAAAATGTAAGTTTTCATTTTTATGTTTTTTAGTTTATGTGTTCTTGTTTTGGGAGTGTCCAAGATCTCCTACTCTTGGGGGAGTAGGATGGTCTTGGGGTGGAAGAAGAATGACAGCCTTGGGTGAGAGGCTCTCCTTAAGGAGAGTGATCTGAAAGGTGTCCTTTGTGACCCTTGTTGCATAGCCTTGTGTATGCATTTGGGGGTCATAAGGGGAGAAAATATGGCTTTGAGCCTTTGGGGGGGACATAAGGTGTGTGAGATGAATCTGTTGTGTATTATGTATTTCCATGAGGTGGCTTGAGTTGTATTTTGGCTTGCAAGCTCCCCAATGGTATTTGGTCCACTTCCACCCATAGATTGATCATCACAAAATGTGGTGAAAGTATAGCTTGGGATGGGAAGATGTATGTTTGAGTATTTGCCCTATTGTTGTGTTGTATGCTTGTTTGTAACTCCTCTAGAACTTGATTCTCCAAGCTCGGGGGTGGCTTCTAGTAAGCCTAGGCTGGGAGGTGAGCATCCCATGGTCACAGCCCTAAAATTTTACATGCAGGTGGCTTGGAAAAGAGACTAGGAGCTGCAGTTTGTTTGGTTGCAGATATTTCTATCCAGATTCAAATTTCTATTTAAATGCAGAAAAGCAAAGACAGAAAATGTAACTTTATGATTTGTAGCAAAAAAAAGAAAATGTATATGTAAATAAAGGGCTTTAGGGTGTTTTCTTTTATCCTCTGTATAAAGATTAGGAATGAAAAGACTGGTTAGTTTATTCACCCATTTTATATATGGGCCATTGTAAATTAATAATCTGTGAGCAATGTAGTCTTTATTTAAAAATTTGATGCCTATTATGTTGCTGTAGATTACATATAAATCTTGTCTCAAAAAAAGAGGGTCTGTTAACTTGTTTATTTACTGCGATATTAGAAAAAAAAAAAAAAAAAGGAAAGAAATGCATTAGGTTCATTATTTACTTGCATAGTTTAAATTGCTGTTATTTTATTGTTTAGACATAGTTGGAAGGGACCTAGTAATTTTACATTGCTGAAGTAGGAATGATGAATGACTGTAAAAAAAAAAAAGAGAAAGGAAAGAAGAATAAGTTCATTCATAATGTTGTTAAAGGACTAAGAACAGAATGTTTAGATGTTAGAATCTCAAACAATATAAGGGTTTCCAGCCCTATTGTCTTAACATTTATTGAATATATCTGTAAATATATAGGTATATATATATATATTGAAAATATATATACACTTATATATATATATATATATAAATCTCTATACGTATATATCTCTACAAAAATAAAAAATAAAAAACATATTTTCAACCTGTGTATCCCTGTTACAAAAAAATATATATATAAAGTATTGCATGCTGCTATGTTAAAAATATTGCAGAATAGACTTCCTAATCCTAACTATATATATATATATATATATATATATATATATATATATATATATATATATATATTCCTGCATCTGAAAACATACTCTGTGGATGCCTTTAGAAAAATATATACATATATGTTATGTTCTGATCATAGCAGTGTTTATATGTATATATAAATATATATATACAAATATATATATATATATATATATATATATATATATATATATATTTACATATTCATATATGATTATGTGCACCATATATATATATATATATATTTGATATTTAAAAAAAAAAAACACATCATATAAAATTTAAAACCACGAAATATTAAAATATTTAAAAAAAAAAAAGTGGGAAAACACGGGCACCGAGCCGTGGGCCACTGTGTGTAACACAGTGGATGGCCACAGTCGAGCCACTGTGCTACACATAGTGGGCGGCGCCGAAGGGCACCGCACTATGTGTAACACAGTGGAGCGGTCGCGGCTGCCACTGTGCTACGCACAGTGAGCGGCGCCTGCCACTGTGTGTATACATAGTGGGCGGCGGTTATGCCGTCCGCCACTGTGTGTATGCATAGCAGCGCCCGGAAACCCCCCCCCCCCCCCCCCCCACGCACTTCCTCCGCTCTTCCCTCTTCGAACCCTCTGCCGTGCCCTATCCGCCGTACCTGCAATCACACTAAACAAATTAAAAATAAAATGGTATAATAAACCCTAACCCATTTTGGGTTAGGGAATAAAATTGTAAGGAGATAAAATAAAATAGGAATAAATAGAAATGCAACCCTAACCCAATTTCGGGTTAGGGTTAGGATTTTAGAAAAAGGGAAATTCTTTATTTAAAAAGAATTTTAAATTAGGGATGGGAAATTTAAGTGGGAATTTTAAATTTTGATTTTAATATATAATTGGGGTTAATTTTATAATTGAATTATTATATGTCCTTTTATTCTTTAGGGAATTAAAATTTTAATTAAAGGGGTTTAAAAATGAAGGGTTATTATAGTTGGATACACCATACATTAAATCGATTAATTTATTTAATTAATCAATAGATTTTCCTCAACTCATTTGGACGTTAGGTTATATTGTAAATGGGGAAAATTTAAAAAGGAGAAATTGTAAATTAATTTTATGAACCATAAGCCTTGTGACCGATTGGGCCGAAATAATTAAATCATCAAAATTAAGGGGTTAGAAAAATTAGATTTGGCTTTAGCTTATTGTCGGTTTTAGTGGGCAAATGACATTATAGAAATTTGAACCCTCATCGGTTGGATTTAAATAATAAATTTTGCATGAGCATCACTTAATTAATGGTATTATCATTATATGATTGTGAATGATTAAATACATGAAGATAACTAATTAACCCTTGTTTTTAATTAGCAACAACTTGATTTACGTAATTGAGCTAGCCAATAATCCGTGATACTAATTAATCTTCACTAAACAAGTCGCTCGTTCAAGTTGGTTAATTTACCCAACCTTAGTAAGTAAATGTATTTACATCCTAGATAAGACAAAACTCTAAATAAAGTTATAATATTGTAGGTTATGTTGCGAATTCGTGTGGTCAAAAAAAAATTTGTTGTTCCGTTTTTTGTGCCCAAAAGTTGGGCACGACATTTTGGTATTAGAGCAAGGTTTCCAACACTAGGAACCTTTCTCCATTACGTTTCGCTTTAATTATCTAAATTAATCAAATATTTTTCCAAAAAGAAAATATAAATATGTGAAAATTAAATTATTTAATTATTTATTTATTTATTTTTCTCATTAGGATGCCTTCGACTACGTGACAAGCTCGCAAGCGCAAAAGGGGTCCTAAGCGTGCACGTATGGCACGCGAGGATGTTGCTAGGGAGGAACCAGTTCCAGAAGGGAACCCGGAAGCACCTCCCGAACCACTGGTTGACCCTAACCGAGACATCTTGCTAGCTCTTCAAAACTTGATTGGGATAGTGCAGGATAGGCTTCCAGCAGTGGACCGTCATGCAGACAATCAGAACTCAGGGAGTCATAGATCAGTTGATAGGGAACAGAGTAGGAGTCCACCTCCTAATTCCATAGACAGCGAGGTAGAGCATGAACCAGAGTCCATTCACCTGCCTGAACCACCTCCAGTGGCAGCACCTATGTACTTTGAGAGAGCACGTCGAGAACCAAGAGATCTGATTAGAGAGGTTTTGTGCCTCCAGCCACCATCTTTTGGAGGATCTACTGACGAAGTAGAGGCTAAGGCATGGCTTTTGAGCCTAGATCGGTGCTTCGCATTGCAATCTTATGAAAGCAATCTGAAGGCATGCGTTGTAGTCCACCTTCTAAGATCGACAGCCTCCACATGGTGGAAGTAAGAGGAATTCAAGTGTGGACTCACTGCAGATACCATCACATGGGAAATCTTCACAGAGAGGTTCAGAGAGAGGTACTTGTCAGAGCACTTCAGGTAGCGTAGGATTGATGAGTTCCATGACCTCCAGCAGAAGGGTCTCTTAGTGACCCAGTACGAGAGTAAGTTTATTGAGCTCCTACCTTATGTAGATTACCTGAAAGATGAGAAGCTGCTCATCAACCGATTTATTAGGGGACTTAATGCTGGGATAGCGGGACCAGTGAGGATAGCCGCTCCAGGGAGCCTTCGAGTTGCCATAGAGAAGGCCCTTATAGCTGAGGAGATTCAGATCAGGCCACAGGACATGAGGGATCAGTTCCAGAACTGAAACCCAGCTCCCTAGTCTTTCGGGTTTTAGAAACCCCATTGGAAAGGCAACCACAAAAATGTTTCAGGGTCCTATAAACCCCCTCCTCCGCAGCAGTCACAGCAGAGTCAGAGACAGAGGCCCCCTCAGGGACAGCAGGGCTCCAGGCCCAAGTAGTGGTAGTCACAGGGTCCCAGGCATGACCAAAGAGCACAGGGTACATACACACCCCTAACAAGGGCTCAATAGTCCTCCAAGGGTGGGTACAGTGGTTCTAGCCGGATAGGTGGGCATCCTTTTTCTAGGCCTCAGGGTGCACAGTTTCAGGCACGCGGTGCTTGCTTCACGTGTGGAGCCATGGGGCACATGGCGAGAGAGTGTCCACAGGGACAGATGACAGGGAATCAGAGGATGGCAACATCAGAGCCTACAGTTGGGGACATGGGCAAGTCCCATAGAGTCTTCGCAGTGGTTGACAACCGCTAGGCAGAGCACCAGGCCACAGTCATCGAGGCTATAGGTAAGGTCAGAGGTAGTAGTATTTCTATATTATTTGACTCAGCAGTGACTGACTCCTTTATTTTTTCATTGGTTGTCGAGCCTTGCAGGCTAGTGGTAGTAAGGCAAAGTGTCAGCTGGGAAGTGGAGTTAGCTTCAGGGGCTAGAGTGTCAGTGGATTCAGAGGTTAGGGGATGTCCGCTCCAGATTGGTAATACCACCACCTTAGTAGACCTTAGAGTTACGCCACTCAGATCTTATGGCATCGTACTTGGCATGGATTGGCTTTACGCCCATAGAGCCAAGATGGATTGTCGCTCAAAAAAGATTGAGTGTGAGGATGATCATGGTGCTCCCATAATAATCACTGGGATTCAGAGACCTGTGTCTCTTCGTATGATATCCGCTATACAGCTTAAGCAGAGCATGCGGAAGGGATGCCAGTTTTTTGCTATCACGATTAGTGACAGAGAGGAAGAAAATGAGAAGGAGCCTTCTATAGATGATCATCCCATCCTTGAGGTATTTGCTGATGTGTTTCCAGCTGAGCTATCCGGTATGCCGCCTAGCAGAGAGATTGACTTCCACATAGATTTGGTACCAAGAGCCAAGCCAGTTTCGAGAGCACCTTATAGGATGACCACTCATGAGCTTAATGAGCTCAAAATGCAGCTAGAGGAACTCTTAGAGAAGGGTCACATCCGTCCTAGCGTCTCCCCTTGGGGCGCACCAATCATCTTCATGAAGAAGAAAGACGGGTCCCTTCGGTTATGCATGGATTACAGGCAATTGAATAAAGTAACCATCAAGAACCACTATCCCTTGTCGAGGATCGATGACTTGTTTGATCAACTTCAGGGTGCCAAAGTGATTTCTAAAATAGACCTGAAGTCAGGATATCATCAGTTGAGGATTGTGGAAAGTGATATCCACAAGACCGCGTTTCGCACTAGATATGGCCACTACGAGTTCACTGTGGTCCCATTCGGTCTTACAAATGCTCCAGCTGTATTCATGAGTCTCATGAATGGGGTATTTTGCACCTTCCTTGACCGATTTGTGATAGTGTTCCTCGATGACATATTGATCTATTATCAGAATGAGCAGAAGCATGAGGAGCATTTGAGGTAGGTTTTGCAGTGTTTGAGGGACAACCAGTTGTTCAGTAGTTTGTCGAAGTGTGCTTTCTTTAGATCAGAGGTCAAATCCCTAGGGCATGTTATATCCGATGATGGGATCTCAGTTGACCCATCAAAGATTAGAGCCATCATGGATTGGCCGGCCCCTACCAGTGTGACAAAGGTTAGGAGCTTCATGGGTTTAGCAGGATACTACAGACGTTTTGTGGAGGGATTTTCTAGAGTTGCACATCCCATCAGATCCCTCCAGCGAAAGGGGAAGAAATTCAAGTGGATAGAGAAGTGTGAGAGGGCTTTTCAGGATCTAAAAAGGGCACTTACTAGTGCACCTATTCTTATTGTGCCAGACCCCACGACCGACTTCATGGTATGCACAGATGCTTCCTTAGATGGATTGGGAGCAGTTGTTATGTAGGAGGGTAGGGTTATAGCATATGAGTCTAGGAAACTTAAGACTCACGAGCTTAACTACCCTACGCACGACCTAGAGCTTGTAGCAGTTGTACATGCACTTGTGAGGTGGAGACACTTCCTCTTAGGCCATCACTTCGAGCTTCATTCAGACCATCAGAGTTTGCAGTACATCTTCACCCAGCCTAACCTTAATGCACGTCAGAGGAGATGGATGGAGTTCCTTTGTGAGTATGATTTTGATGTTTATTACATCAAAGGAAAGGAGAATGTGGTCGCAGATGCCCTAAGTAGGAGATGACATGAGGTTTACACCATATCCATGAGCATAGATTTGAGAGACCGTATTTTGCAGTGATTGCCAAAGGCTGATTGGTATCTAGAGGTTTGTCAGAGGATCCGTAATCAAGAGACCCTAGAGGGGAAGTTTGTAGACTACTCTTTAGAGTCTGATGGTTTATTATGCCATAGAGGGCGCATTTATGTACCCTCTCCTGGGGGTTTGCGAGATTTCATTATCATGGAGGCTCATAGAGCTCCTTATGCAGCGCATCCTGGGGTTAAGAAGATGCATGCTGACTTGAGGCAGTTATATCATTGGCCAGGAATGCGGCAGCTTATCGCCGAGTTAGTAGCCCGATGCCTTGAGTGTCAGAGAGTCAAGGCGGAGCACCGCCATCTAGGTGGGTTACTCTAGTCCCATGCTATACCGGAATGGAAGTGGGATACTATATCCATGGACTTCATCGTTGGTCTTCCTATGTCATCTCATCGCCATGATGCTATCTTGGTGACAGTTAACAAATTGACCAAAGTAACCCACTTCTCACCAGTCCAGACTACCTTCACAGCTCCAGCAGTGGCATAGGTGTTCTTGCAAGACATTGTTAGGCTTCATGGTGTCCCACGCAAGATTATTTTTGATAGGGATTCTCTTTTTACTTCTTCCTTTTAGAAGGCATTACAGGCAGCATTGGGAACCAAGCTCAATTTCAGCACAACCTATCATCCAGAGACAGATGGACAGACAGAGCGGGTTAACCAGGTGTTAGAGGATATGCTCCACATGTATGTCATGGATCATCAGACCCAATGGGAGGAGTACCTACATTTATTAGAATTTGCCTATAATAATGGGAATCACACTTCCTTGGGGATGCCACCTTTTCAGGCTTGGTACGGCAGACCATGCAGGACTCCCTTGAGTTGGGACCGTATTGAGGATAGAGTGGCCATAGGCCCTGAGATGGTCCATGATATGGAGAAGCGGGTAATTTTGATTAGACAGCGCCTTAGAGAGGCACAGGATAGGCAGAAGAAATATGCAGATGCAAAGAGGATAGACCAGAGTTACATGGTTGGGGACAGAGTTTTTCTGAGAGTGCGACCGCATAAGAGTCCAATCCACTATGGAAAGGGTTCTAAGCTCGCACCTCGCTTTCTCGGACCTTTTGAGATCCTTGAGAGAATAGGACCAGTTGCTTATCGCCTAGCTTTGCCACCTAGAATGTCACGCATCCACGATGTGTTTCATGTGTCAGTTTTGAGAAAATATATCTATGATGAGTCTCATATTTTAGATTGGGATGCCTTGCAGGTGGAGTCGGATGGGCAGCTAGCCTTGGAGCCCATTCGCATTTTGGCTCACTGGACATTGGCCCTTCGAGGTTGAGAGTTGGACCAGGTTAGGGTCCAGTGGGATTGCTATGATGAGGTCACAGCTTCATGGGAGGATGCAGCACGTATGAGATCACAGTACCCTCATCTTTTTGATGAACTCCAGAAGGACATTCATGCCTAGAGGGGGAGGGTGTGAGGCCCTACCTTGACCCATCCTATCTCTTCAGTTATTTTTATTTTGGAACTATTTTGGATGCTAGATTTGACACACTATGGATATAGAACTTTACATGGTCCCACTATTTTGGTAACATTGATACATATGGATGCTTCATTTCTATGCCTTGTGGATTATAGAATATTATATGATTCTAGATTACGGTAATATTGTGATGATGTATGTTATTATTTGAATTTTAGGATTTGTTATAATGTTAGAAATATGTTTGCATATCATGTAGATGGATCAAATTTTGAGGATTATGATGAATTGCTTTGATTTGCGACAAATCGTATTTTATAATGACAAGTCTTTGCAAAATGAATGTATTGTATTCTGATTATGTGTTGTATATTATATGAGGCTATTGGGAAGTACTACTGTTTTAATTGAGATGTGCAGGAAATTATCCATGTGACCATGGAAATATTATGGAGAATCAAGCCTAGGCCAATGTGCATTAGTAAAACCAGGGGTTGTCTATTTGGAGAGACAACACCTCGTATGTACTATATTTTATTCGTAAATGTAAAATGTTGCATGAGTGTAATTTGTATTTATTGGATTGTTTAAATTGTTTAAAGGACAATTGCCACGTGTGTATTGTGATGTGGAATTATTTTGTAGTGTCACTTGACACCTATGTAGTATGTTGTGTTGGCAATTTGTCATGTCACCTTTTTTGAGAGTTTTATTTTTGTTAATTGTTATATCTCCTAATTATCCTTGAAGGAACCAAGAAATCTAGGTTAGTGAGCCTCAAGGAAGGTCAACTCAGAGTTGACCCATAGGTTAACTTTAGGTGGACTTTCTGAAGGTCAAATTAACTCCTAGAGTCAATTTTAGAGCATTTCTATTAGGCCTCATGGGGTACCTATGGGTGAAGGCCAAAATTGGCCATGTGTCATTTCCTTAGGACTTGTTTAACCACCCAAAAAAGTGGTTTTCCCAAGATGGACGAATTCCATCTATAGGAGTTCCATCCTTGGTAGGATAACCTTCTTAGAGATAGTAATCCCTCTTCCCCATTTCCATTACCCTTCTCTAGGTACCTAGGTTAGGAAGTGTGTAAGACTTAGGGAAGACCAATCCAATGGGGGATCCCTCACTCTATCCAAGAGGTTGGAAGGAGTGAGAGAGGCCTTCTTAGGCTAAGAATGGAAGCTTAGTGTGCTAATCACCCACTCTCCATCCTTGGAGATTTTTGGAGAAACTTTGGAGGAAAACCAGTTTTAGGATAGAAAAATTTGGGGGGCCAAGGAATTGCAGAAAGTTTGTGTGGATTTGGGCAGCTCATCTACAACTAATTCTAACATACCTATAAGGTTGGTTGTATTCTCTTTTGTTTATGTTGTTTAAGTTGTTCTCTTTTTTTGAAAGAAATGCTTGTGAAAGAGTTGTGTATATGTAGATTGTTGTAGAAAAAAAAAGAATGTAAGTTTTTATTTTTATGTTTTTTAGTTTATGTGTTCTTGTTTTGGGAGTGTCCAAGATCTCCTACTCTTGGGGGAGTAGGATGGTCTTGGGTTGGAAGAAGCATGACAGCCTTGGGTGAGAGGCTCTCCTTGAGGAGAGTGATCTGAAGGGTGTCCTTTGTGACCCTTGCTGCATAGCCTTGTGTATGCATTTGGGGGTCATAAGGGGAGAGAATATGGCTTTGAGCCTTTGGGGGGGGCATAAGGTGTGTGAGATGAATCTGTTGTGTATTTTGTATTGCCATGAGGTGGCTTGAGTTGTATTTTGGCTTGCAATCTCCCCAATGGTATTTGGTCCACTTCCACCCGTAGATTGATCATCACAAAATGTGGTGAAAGTATAGCTTGGGATGGGAAGATGTATGTTTGAGTATTTGCCCTATTGTTGTGTTGTATGCTTGTTTGTAACTCCTCTAGAACTTGATTCTCCAAGCTCGGGGGTGGCTTCTAGTAAGCCTAGGCTACGAGGTGAGCATCCCATGGTCACAGCCCTAAAATTTTACATGCAAGTGGCTTGGAAAAGAGACTAGGAGTTGCAGTTTGTTTGGTTGCAGATATTTCTATTCAGATTCAAATTTCTATTGAAATGCAGAAAAGCAAAGAAAGAAAATGTAACTTTATGATTTGTAGCAAAAAAAAGAAAATGTATATGTAAATAAAGGGCTTTAGGGTGTTTTCTTTTATCCTCTGTATAAAGATTAGGAATGAAAAGACTGGTTAGTTTATTCACCCATTTTATATATGGGCCATTGTAAATTAATAATCTGTGAGCAATGTAGTATTTATTTAAAAATTTGATGCCTATTATGTTGCTGTAGATTACATATAAATCTTGTCTCAAAAAAAGAGGGTCTGTTAACTTGTTTATTTACTGCGATATTAGAAAAAAAAAAAAAAAGGAAAGAAATGCATTAGGTTCATTATTTACTTGCATAGTTTAAATTGTTGTTATTTTATTGTTTAGACATAGTTGGAAGGGACCTAGTAATTTTACATTACTGAAGTAGGCATGATGAATGACTGTAAAAAAAAAAAAAAGAAAGGAAAGAAGAATAAGTTCATTCATAATGCTGTTAAAGGACTAAGATCAGAATGTTTAGATGTTAGAATCTCAAACAATATAAGGGTTTCCAGCCCTATGGTCTTAACATTTATTGAATATATCTGTAAATATATAGGTATATATATATATATATTGAAAATATATATACACTTATACATATATACATATATATATATATATATATATATAGATATATATATATATATATATATATATATAAATCTCTATACGTATATATCTCTGCAAAAACAAAAAATATATATATATATTTTGAACCTGTGTATCCCTGTTACAAAAAAATATATATATGAAGTATTGCATGCTGCTATGTTAAAAATATTGCAGAATAGACTTCCTAATCCTAACTATATATATATATATATTTCTACATCTGAAAACATACTCTGTGGATGCCTTTAGAAAAATATATACATATATGTTATGTTCTGATCATAGCAGTGTTTATATGTATATATAAATATATATATACAAATATATATATATATATATATTTACATATTCATATATGATTATGTGCACCATATATATATATATATATATATATATATATATATATTTGATATTTAAAAAAAAAAGACATCATATAAAATTTAAAACCACAAAATATTAAAATATTTAAAAAAAAAAAAAGTGGGAAAACACGGGCACCGAGTCGCGGGCCACTGTGTGTAACACAGTGGACGGCCATCTTCGAGCCACTGTGCTACACACAGTGGGCAGCGCCGAAGGGCACCGCACTGTGTGTAACACAGTGGAGCGGTCGCGGCCGCCACTGTGCTACGCACAGTGAGCGACGCCCGCCACTGTGTGTATACATAGTGGGTGGCGGTTATGCTGTCCGCCACTGTGTGTACACACAGTGGGCGGCGCTGCCGCCACTGTGTGTACGCACAACAGTGCCCGGAAACCCCCCACCGCGCACTTCCTCTGCTCTTCCCTCTTCGAACCCTCTGTCGTGCCCTATCCGCCGTACCTGCAATGACACTAAACAAATAAAAAAAAAATGGTATAATAAACCCTAATCCATTTCGGGTTAGGGTATAAAATTGTAAGGAGATAAAATAAAATAGGAATAAATAGAAATGCAACCCTAACCCAATTTCGGGTTAGGGTTAGCATTTTAGAAAAAGGGGAATTCTTTATTTAAAAAGAATTTTAAATTAGGGATGGGAAATTTAAGTGGGAATTTTAAAATTTGATTTTAATATATAATTGGGGTTAATTTTATAATTGAATTATTATATGTCCTTTTATTCTTTAGGGAATTAAAATTTTAATTAAAGAGGTTTAAAAATGAAGGGTTATTATAGTTGGATACACCATACATTAAATCGATTAATTTATTTAATTAATCAATAGATTTTCCTCAACTCATTTGGACGTTAGGTTATATTGTAAATGGGGAAAATTTAAAAAGGAGAAATTGTAAATTAATTTTATGAACCATAAGCCTTGTGACCGATTGGGCCGAAATAATTAAATCATCAAAATTAAGGGGTTAGAAAAATTAGAATTGGCTTTAGCTTATTGTCGGTTTTAGTGGGCAAATGACATTATAGAAATTTGAACCCTCATCGGTTGGATTTAAATAATAAATTTTGCATGAGCATCAATTAATTAATGGTATTATCATTATATGATTGGGAATGATTAAATACATGAAGATAACTAATTAACCCTTGTTTTTAATTAGCGACAACTTGATTTAGGTAATTGAGCTAGCCAATAATCCGTGATACTAATTAATCTTCACTAAACAAGTCGCTCGTTCGAGTTGGTTAATTTACCCAACCTTAGTAAGTAAATGTATTTACATCCTAGATAAGACAAAACTCTAAATAAAGTTATAATATTGTAGGTTATGTTGCGAATTCGTGTGGTCAAAAAAAAATTTGTTGTTCCATTTTTTGTGCCCAAAAGTTGGGCATGACAATTTCAATTGGATTATTAATTAAATCATTTTAAAGTACCTGGGACCTTCTCTATCTTTATGGGAATGAAATCCTCGAACACCACAAATGTGACGTGCAATGATCCCGTACTAGTAATATGATAATTTTTAAGAAATTCTGCTAAAACATCACCAGCACTAGTGGCCTTTGCATCCCCAGGTACATATCCTAATGCATGTTCTGGCATGTGTTCACTGTCAAAGGGTGCACTACCTGATGCCTACATGTTATGTGTTGTCGACATTTCAGTTGACAATATAGGCACAAATGATGGGGTTGAACGATGTGATGTATGCACAAGAAGGTCATGATCAACACTTTTACCAACCCCTACTCCTCGGGTAGCACCTACAGTACCTTGATCATGGCCAACAACATCACGAGGACGCAAAAAATCTTGTAAAAGAAACAGATATTTTAGTTCATGACATAAAAGAGTACAAAATATAAAACCATGAATGAACTTATTTTATAATTAAAGATCTCATGATAGCTTACTTGCAAGTTTCGTACTCTCTTAGTCAATATTTTAACCCTTTCTCTTATCTCATCTATTTGAGGAACTATGAATAATAACTAAAGGATTTCTTCATTGTATTTTTTTTGGGTCTTCCTTATCATATCCATAGGGTTTGTGGAATATGCAATTTCATCATTGTTAGGATTCCCAAAGATACTGAGAGGGGGGGGGTGAATCAGTATCTAACCGATATATCAAATTACTTGATTTAAAACATGAGAAGCATACTAAAATTGAGTACCAATAAACCAGAAATAATGTAGAAAATAAGAATAATAACAACAACATGAGAAGCACACCATAACACAGTATTTTAACGACGAAACCTAGTGAGGGAAAAACCTCGATGGGATTTGTGACCCACAATATTTGCTTACTAGCCAATAAGGGAATATTACTCTTACAATAGGGGCCTACACATGTAGGAAGGCCAAGTGCCTAGAGCTCACTGCTCAATTACAAAAGAAGTATCACTGACTTACAAAATTGGATTATACTAATCCAATGTCTTGTACTACTTCAAATCAGCATTTGCTATGCTAGATTCAGTATCGGTTTAAGCTCTGCTATAATATAAACCCTTAACCAATATTTCACATATTAGGTGTGTATATTTCACATCTTATCTCATTCTTACTTACAAAATGATCTACAATGATCTCATACATATATGATTCATATTACAACTTGCCTTGTCAGCTTACAATGATTTTATAATTAATTATAAAATACATTTTGAACAAAATTGAAGTTAGCCAAGGTGTCGGTATCCTTCCTTTCAATGTCAGTGTTCTGTATGCCAGTGTAGAGTCTGTCAGTGCTAGTGTCGGTATCTTTGTCTTGCCGATGTCATATGATTGCAAGGTTTCCATCAATGACAAAACCTTCAATCACATATAATTTCTCATTAGAGTGTGCATTTGCCAACAATCTCCCCCTTTGGCATTGATGGCAACACACATGAGAAAAATCAAAAGTGCTCAAAATGATATCCAAAAATAGTCTGCCAAAATTGTCTTACTAAAACTATGTGCCAAAGAAATGTATGCTCCCCCTGAGCCAATGATGTCCTTTCTTCTGACCATTTTTCTCATCCCACTACTCCCCCTTTGACATCAATGATAAAGGTTGTCATTTGGTGTCAATGGAGTCCTTCCTAGATTCTTGTAACTGGTGGGTTACAATCTGAAAGATATCTGTCAAAATCAAATTTATACCATTACTGAATGTTTTGTTGTCTTTTATTGCCTCTTGTGTTCTTTGCACTGTACTGGTGAGTATGTGCATTTGATCTTCTGATGTCTTCAATCTGAGAACTAGAGCCTCAGATATTTCATTTCTCAAAGAAATAAGGTATTCTAGTCTTGGACTAAGTCTGCATTTCAAGTCCTTTGCTTTATCCTTTATTCCCTGTTTGACATTTTCTAACTTCTTGATTTTCTCTTCTTGCTTTGCAATATTCTTCTCTAACTCTAAAAACGAATCTGATGCACCTATCATATTGTCAACAATATTGTTTATCTTATCTTGTGCTTTGCTGATTTCCTTGTCAAGATCTTCTGTTAAGACATTTGTTTTACAAGTGTCCCTGTACAGTTTCTTGCAGTCAAGAATTATTTCTCCAAGTTCTGGTAATAGGGTATCCATTTTCTCTTTGTTCTTATTTACAATATCCTCAAAGAATTTTTCTTTTTCCTTTATCGTTATTTCCTTAAATGTATCCTTATTTATTTGATCAATAGTCAATAAGTTACTGATGATGAACTTAGACAATGTGTCTAGTTGTCCTAAAGAATCATTATTATCAACTGTGCACTTTGGTGCAATCAATTTAAGAATTGGTATTGTATTATCAATAGCCTTATAGGCTTGTGCATTGCATTATGTGATCTTCTTTATTGAATCTAAAATGACCTCTGTTACATTTGTAGGTCTGAATTATGTCATAGATGTACCAGATGTTTGTCCAACAGTCTTTACAATAGCCATGCTACTGGTTGTGGTAATTACTTTACTTGATTCGACCTCTAGTAGGTCAATCCATGTTTGGATTTCTACAAACAAAGGTTTTTGCTTTTTAGTTTGGGCTGGTGGCACTATCTCTGTCTAAACCTATGCTTCAACCTATACCTATTTTGGTTTCTCTATCTATGTCTCAGAGGGTTTCTCAGATGTAATCTCAGTTTGTACCTTTGAACTTTCTTTTGCCGGTTCTTTAGATGGTTTTTTTTTTGTATCTATTGGTTTCTTAGTGGTATCCTTTGTCGGTTGCTCTACCTGTGTAGGTTTTTCTATGTTTATCTCAACCTCTGCAACCGGTGACTCAATAGTCATATTTTTCTCCTTATCCTCAATGGTTTCTCTATCAACCACAACATTAACTTCCCCTATGTCTACATTTACCGTATGCAAAATTTCAGAATCAGGATTTGTATCCTCTACCGGAGTTTCCATACTCTCTGTGGTAGGTTGTCTGTCAGTAGTGTCTACCGATGGAGTATCTAAAAGAGGTGGGGGCAAATTGTCAGTTATTTTTAGGCTTGGTGGTCCACCTACCTTACCTTTCCCCTTATCTTTGTCCTTTTGTTATACTTTAATAGTTTTTGGCCTAAGTAATTCTTCCTCCTTTTCTTTTTCCATAAAGAATATATCCCATGCATCTGATGTTTCCTCGGATACTTCATTTACTCTACCAGCCATTAGTGCTACATGCTGGTGTGCAGTGGAGAATACTATCTGGTTTGCTTCACTGATTAATTTGTCTATTTCATCAGGTGAGTTAACTGGATGCACTACAAGTAATTTTTCAATCTTAATTTTCTTATCCAACTCAACATTGGCTAATCTTCTAGCTTCAAGTCTCCTATACAGATCATTTGGAATTTCAACAACAATTTGCATCAAAAATTTCTTGTATATATCTAAGTGTAAAATTACACTGTTCTCTATGCTTTCCTTATCATCAGTTGATAGTGTATTGTATATTTTGTTTATTTTCTTCAGCTTACAATCCTCTATAATTTTGCTAAGAAGTTTGTCTATTGGAGCAATATCTTGTTTTACCTTCTTCTTCTTAGGAGTCATTTTCTTTGCTAGAGGCCTTACTGCCTATAGTTTTTGTCTGGTTCTTTTTGGTGTAGGAGAGGGTACCAGTGAGGGTTTTCTTTTTCTTTCAACCCTTTTAAATACTACCGGTATACCACTCTCAGAAGAAGTTCCAATCGGTGAAAGATGAGTTTCCAATTGAGGTGCTTCTAACTCACTTTCACTTATACCAGTTTGTCTCAAAACATCTTCCTTGATTGCCTTTTCTTGTCGGGTTCCTTTTCTTACAATTGCTTTGACTTTCTTAACCCTTTTCCTAGATTGAATAGTACTTTCTATTGTTTTAGCACTACCAAACACTTTCTCTTCCGGTTTCTTTCGAGCTTCAAGGAGGGATTTTGCATAAGTTTCTATGATGTTGTCATCTATTTCATAGCCCATTTCAGTTACCCAAATAATTCTAGGGATAACTACCACCATCCAAATTTCATCTTTCTTGATCACAAAATAGATTTCTTTCTGATACTTATCCACAATAGCTTGTAACAATCTTACTCTAGTTTTCATTCAAGCCTTTAGTGCTTGAAAATACTCATTTAGGTTTTTCTCCCAGTTCTCTCCCATATTGTTTTCCTACCGGTATGTCAAAGCCAAACTCTCTAGCACCAATACCGGGTACTTGTCTGGTTATGTATAACATCAAACAAACAAGTAAGTTTCCAAATCTGAATGTTCCTTTCTTATCTCTTTTAATATTTCCCAAATTTTCTATCAACTCATCTTTAAGACATTCACATATATCTATTCTTGCATTATCATTGACCATATCATAGGCACTTTTGATACATAGGATAGAAACTAAATTTAACCTATTTGCATGTGTAGCCTTATAACCTAAGATCATACTAATAAATCTAACATTAATGTCTTTTACATAGTTTACCCTTAAAGACCTTTTATCAAATGTTGCACGAGTTAGGTTTATCACTGTGTTATTTGGGACCTTCTTTGTTTTGTCAGGTCTGTTACCGGTGAAGGGTAACCCTGTTACAACTTTTGCTAATTCTTTTGTGATTTTATGGATTGAATCCAACCAAAAAAACACCATGTACTCTTCTTAACACAATCCTTATGATATCCTTGGGAAAATCCGAGATACTAAGAATTTCAGTAAAACCTAGGGTTTCCACTATTTTGTGTCCTAGCTTGACATTTCTAGATTCATCACAAATCACAGAAATACATATTCTTAATCTCATCATCACCTAGTTCCTCAATATGACAATGTATATACATCCTAAGGTCTTCATCATATACTACTCCCTTAGGAATTTGAGAAAATGCACCTATGTTATCATCTTTCTTTGCAATTTCGAGAACCAGTTTGAAAATGGGTCTAGGGTGCTTAATAACCTCAACAATAGTAGGGTTTGCAATAAATTCAGAAGTGGATGAAGATGCCATAGCTATAAATACCTCAATCTACCTTAGGGATGAATTCTTTGATGGATTGCTTCACTTCTTCACTTAGAATGCCTTCCCTCAGGAATTTTTGCGCTCTTGAAGATTTGAATGCTCGGTGAATGAAAAAGGAGCCAAAAAATTTTCTTTATAATGTTATTTTCTCCAACTACCATATTTAATTCTCATTGGTTAAGTCACAACTTAACTCATCTATAGGTATAGAAGTAATTTCAACTTCTCACCATCAACCAAGGGAATAATAGCATGTTTTTCATTTTGTTGCTAAACCCCCAAAGGATTTTTCTTTTGTTAGATGAAGAGTCTCCTGCTGGTGGAGTGTTACTCTATTCTACCGGTGGAGGAGTATTCCCATCAACATTCAGATCTGACTTTCTGATCCATTATTTTGAGAATTCTTGCTTTACCTCTTCAACCTTTTCTTTACCTTTCAAACTAGGACCTTTGTTATTTTTCGGTGATGCCTTACTTCTACAAAAATTTTCAATATGTCCAATTTTGTTACAAGCATAACAAGTCACATTGTTCTTCTGAATAGCTTTCCCATATCTTATGTCGGTTTGTGTTCTACATTGATTAGATAAGTGTCCAAATCTTCCACAAATATAACATCTTACATTCATTCTGCAATTCTCTGAATTATGACCAACTTTGTTGCATTTAGAACATTGACCGGTGGGTGTATTAGTATTTTGATGATTTCTAGATCTACACTGATTTTCTCTATGACCATACTTGTTACAGCTAAAGCATTTTCCATTAAATTTATAAGTAGTAGGTTGTCTTACCGGTTTGCTATGATCATGATTATTTGTAGTACCGAAGCTTTCACCAACTTCAAAGCCAAGGCCATTTGTATCACTATTAGGTTTCTAATTCTTTAGCATGTCACCAAGTTCTTCTAAAATTTTCTTGAATTTATCCTTGTGTTGATTTGCAACAGTAAGTTCATTCTCCAAGATTCCTATCTATCTCATGTGTTCAGTTCTATCATTTTGTGTGTGCACAAGATCTATCTTCAACATATCATTTTCTTGACTGAGTCTTGTGTTTTCATTTCTAGCATCATTTAGTCTTCTAACCAAGTCTTTGTCATTCTTCTTTCTATCTTCAATTTCTTTATAGAATCTCACAGTCATATCCTGCATCTCATTATTTGTTGTATTGATTTCTTGTCTTAGCTTGTTTACCAAATCATTAAGAGTTTCCTTTTCATTTTCCTCATTCTACATCTTTTCACAAAGTTCTCTCCTCTTGTTCCTTGTAATAGTAAAATTCTCTTGAAGTGCTTGAATAATATCCTGAGTAGCCTTCAGATCATCCTCAAGTTTGATATTCTTCACTTTTTTTGCATCATAGTCTATAAGAGTTGTTTCCAATTGCTTTCTCAAGTTTTCCATCTCTACTGGTGACAAGATTTTCCTCAAGCTGTTAGGCTTTTGAAAATAGAGGACCAGGCTCTGATACCAATTGTTAGGATTCCCAAAGATATTGAGAGGGGGGGGTGAATTAGTATCTAACTAATATATCAAATTACTTGATTTAAAACATGAAAAGCATATAAAACTTAGTGCCAGTAAACTATAAATAATGCAGAAAATAAGAATAATAACAACAACATGAGAAGCACATCATAACATAGTATTTTAACGAGGAAACTCAGTGTGGGAAAAACCTCGGTGGGATTTGTGACCCACAATATTTTCTTACTGGCCAATAAGGGAATATTACTCTTACAATAGGGGCCTGCACATGCAGGAAGGCCAAGTGCCTAGAGTTCACTGCTCAATTACAAAAGAAGTCTCACTGACTTACAAAATTGGATTATACTAATCCAATGTCTTGTACTACTTCAGATCAACATTTGCTATGCTAGATTTAGTACCGGTTTAAGCTCTACTACAACATAAACCCTTAACCAATATTTCACATATTAGGTCTGTATATTTCGCATCCTATCTCATTCTTGCTTACAAAATGATCTACAATGATCCCATACATATATGAGTCATATTACAACTCACCATGTCAGCCTACAATGATTTTACAATTAATTACAAAATACATTTTGAACAAAATTGAAGTTGGCCAAGGTGCCAGTATCCTTCCTTTCACTGTTGGTGTTCTGTATGCCGATGTAGAGTCTGTCGGTGCCGGTGTCGGTATCTTTGTCTTGTCAGTGTCATATGATTGCAAGGTTTCCATCAATGACAAAACCTTCAATCACCTACAATTTCTCATTGGAGTGTGCATTTTCCAACAATCATTGTATAATAGTGACTGCACCTCCCTATGGATGCTCTCCTCTACTTCTAGTGCCTTTCCTTGATCATCTGACTACGACAAGAATATTAAAAACATTATCGAAATTAACCCAATAAATTATGTTAGGGTTAGGGGTAGAATTATGGTTAGGGTTAGGGTTTGGATTTGGAATATGGTTATGATTTACGTTTACATCATGGTTAGTGTTTGAGGTAGGGTTTGGTTTGGGTCAGGGTTTGGATTTGGATTATGTTTAGAGTTAGAGTTTAGGATTAGTTTTAATATTATGGTTATAAGGGTTAGGATTTAGGTTTAGCATATAGTTAGGGTGAGGGTTAGAATTATGATTACATTAAGGTTTAGGTTAAAATTAGAATTAAAATAAGGGTTCAATATAGATTTGGAGGATGGGGAATGTGAATGTTTGGATTTAGATGGAGGGACTTTAGATTTAGTAGGGATACAAATGTCTTGAGAGTGAAGTATGAGACCAAGTCCATGATAATTGAAATTTAATTTGATATGAAGGATTTATAATATTCCTTGTTCATGGAGGCCTAATTCTTTTCCTTGAAAATGTATTTTTTGACAATTTATATCGCTAATGGGATACTTTTTAATTTTAAAACAAGATTCAAGTCAATTTTGAGGAAGGTATGATATGGAATGAATTATAGCCTCATGAAGTAAACTGGATTGGATCAAAGTGGAGGAAACCATTTGATAAGTATGAGGTTTATGAATATTTTGGATAGGGGTGATGAGATTTTGAAATCAAGCATACTTCTACAACAACTAACCTTCTTCTAGTCATCACACCTTTATTCTTATCACCAATAATCTAATTTTTAGAATGATTCAATCTTTACATACCTCAGAGTCTTTTGATTTTTTTGATTCTCCAGTTCTTGCACTCCTTCACCAACAACATCAACATCTGGATTAATTGTCTCTATTGGATCATTCTACTTAGGCTCTTCAAGCTGAATAGGAGCTAAAACAATTTGTCATCCATCATCATAACCACATGCTCTGATCTTTTTTCCAAGATTCTCATCCACTTGCACATTTACACTCTCTACTATTTTTCTTAATCTCTTATTGTAGCATCGATAGCTTTAATCTTTGTTGAATATCCAAAGAAAATTCCTTCATTACTTCTAGCATCAAACTTTCCTATACCCTCATCTCTTTTGATATAACATTTTCTACCAAATACTCTAAAATATATCATAGTAGGAACTGTTGGCATATGCACACTCCAATGAGACATTGTATGTGATTGAAGGTTTTGTCATTGATGTCAACCTTACAATCCTATGGCACCAGCAAGGCATTACACTGGCAAGGCATTACACCAGCAAGATAGTTCACAGGCATCAACAGATCACACTCTATATTGACACAGAGAAAGGTAGGATACCAACACAAAGGCCTACAAGATTTTTGTTATATTACATTTTGTTTATTATTGTAAAAACCTTGTAAGATGACTTGGCAAGTTGTAAAATGACACTTATATATAAAAGAGATCATTGTAGATATTTTTTAAGTAAAGAAAAGTAAGCGAAAAAGGAAGATATTAGGCAGACCTACTATGTGAAATATACGTTAAAGGTTTTATGTAAAGAACAGAGCAGAAACCGGTACTAGATCAGGCACAATAGATTCTATTGTAAAGCAGTACAAGATATTGGATTTGTATAATCCACATTGTAAGTCAATGAGACTTCCCATTGAGCAGTGAGATCTAGGCAGTTGGCCTTCCTACATGTGTAGGCTCCCTTTTGTAAGTAATATTCTCTTATTGGCCAGTAAGTGGATATTGTGGGTCACAAATCCCACCGAGGTTTTTCCCACACCAGGTTTCCTCATTAAATCCTTGTGTTATGGTGTGCTTTTCATGTGGATGTTTTTAATTCTATTTATTTCATTATTTCTTGCATACTAGTACACTGTTATAATATATTTTGCATGTTTTAAGCTAAGAAATTCTAGTTACTAGTTAGATACTGATTCACCCCCCCCTCTCAGTATCTATGAGTTTCCTAACAATTGGTATCAGAGCATGGTCCTCTGTTTTCAGAAGCCTAACAGCTCTAGGAAGATCTTGACACCAGTAAAGATGGAAAATCTGATGAAGCAACTTGAAGCAGCACTCTCAGACTATGATACAGAAAAATTGAAAAATATCAAACTAGAAGATGATTTAAAAGCAGCTCAGGATATCATTCAGGCACTTCAAGAGAATCTTACTATTGCAAAAATAAGAGAAGAGAACTTTATGAAAAGATGCAAAATGAGAATGATGAAAAGGAATCACTTAATGATATGTTAAGTAAGCTGAAACTGGAGAACATAACTACAAAGAATGAGATGGAGGATATGACTATGAGATTTTGTAAAAAGATTGAAGATAGGAAGAAGAATGAAGAAGGATTGACTAGAAGACTAAGTGATGCAGCAAATGAGAACACAAGACTTAGCTATGAAAATGATCTATTAAAGACAGATCTGATGCACACTCAGAATGACTTCAATGAACTAATGAGATAGAAAGAAGTCTTAGAAAGAGAACTAGAAACTACAAATCAACATAAAGAAAAATTCAAGAAAAGCTCAGAGGAACTTGGTAACTTACTGAAGAATCAAAAACCTAAAGGTGACACTTTTGGAATTGGCTTTGAAGTTGGTGAAAGCTCCGGTACTGCAAACACATAGGATCACAACAAACTGGGAAGGCAACCTAATTCTTATTAATTCAATGGAAAAGGCTTTAACTATAATAAGTATGGTCATAGAGAAAATGAATGTAGATCTAGAAATTATCAGAATATCAACACACCCACCGGTCAATGTTCTAAATGCAACAAAGTTGGTCACAATTCTGAAAATTTCAGAATGAATGTGAGATGTTATGTTTGTGGAAGATTTGGACATTTATCTAATCAATGCAGAACACAAACCGACATAGGTTATGGAAAAGCTATTCAAAAGAATAATGTGACTTATTATTCATGTAACAAGATTGGGCATATTGCAAAATTCTATAGAAGTAAAGGATCATCGACAGACAACAAAAGTTCTAGCTTGAAAGGTAAAGAAAAAGTTGAAGAGGTTAAGAAAGAATTCTCAAAACAATGGATTAGAAAAGCTGATCTAAATATTGGGAATACTCCTCCACCGGTAGAACCAATCAATGCTTCATCAGTAGGACAGAGTGATGCTCCACCGGCAGGAAGTTCTTCATCAAATTGAAGAAAGTTTCCTTGAGGGTTTGGCGATCTAATGACACGTGCTATTATTCCCTCGGTTAGAGATGAGAAGATGGAAATTACGTCATTACCGATAGACAATGTTAAGTGAATACTTAACCAACATGCATTTAATATGGTAGATGGTAAATTAACACTATAAATTTTTGGTTTTGGCTCCATTTCATTTCATCGTGATTTCAAACATTTGTAGAGCGCAAAATTTACAGAGCTAAGGGATTTCGAGCAAAGAGGTGAAGCACTTCAAGCGATCAATCCATCTAAAGGAAGAAATAGGTATTTATCATCATGGCATCCACCTCTGCACTTGAATATATAGAAAACCCTACTATAGTCGAGGTCATAAAATGCCCTAGGCCCATATTTCAACTAGTTCCCAAAGTAGCAAAGAAAGATGACAATGTAGGTGCTTTCTCACAAATACCAAAAGGAGTTGTTTATGCTGAAGACCCCAAAATTTACATTCACTGTAACATAGAGGAATTGGGAGATGAAGAGACCAAAATTATGTATAAAACTATCATATGTGATAGCTCCAAAAATGTGAAATCGGAACATAAAATCATTGAAACCCTAGGATTTACTGAAATCCTCTGCATTCTTGAATTTCCCAAGGATGTGATCAGGATAGTCTTAAGCAAGGTACATGGTGAATTTTTCTAGTTAGATGTAATTCACAAAATCACCAAGGAAGTTTTGAAAGTTGTCATAGGGTTATCGACCACTGGTAAAAGGCCAGACAAAACTAAGAAGGTCTCCAATGACCTAGTTACTAAGCTAATTGGTGCTACATCTGATAAAAGGTCCCTAAGAGTCAATGATGTAACGGACATCAATGTAAGGTTTATCAACATGATATTAGGGTATAAGGCAACTGATGCAAACAAACTCAATTTAGTTTCAAGTTTATGCATTAAAAGTGCTTATGACATGATCACAGATAATGCAAAAATTGATATATGTGAGTGGTTGAAGGATGAGTTAATTGACAACCTAGGCAAGATTAAGAAGGATAAGAAAGGAACTTTTAGGTTTGGAAATCTACTAGTATGTTTGATGCTACATATAACCAAACAAGTTCCCAGTATAGGTTACAAAGAACTTGGATTTGATATACCGGTAGGTAAACAACTAACAAAATTATTCAACAATATGGGAGAAGATAAGGAAAACAATATCCATGATTTATTTCAAGCACTTAAGGCCAAAATGAAGAAGAGAATCAGATTATCACAAAAGATTGTTGACAAATATAAGGATGAAATATGTTTTGTAATAAAAAAGGATGAAATTTGGATGAAAGCAGTTATCCCAAGAACAATCTGGGTAATAGAGATGGGCTATGAGACAGATGATCATATAATTGAGACTTATGCTAAAGAACTTCTGGAAGCACCAAACGAACCAAAGGAAGAAGTATTTGGTAGTGCTGAGACTATAGAAAAACAAATACAATCTAAGAAGAGAGTGAAAAAGGTTGAGGCAGTTGTGAGAAGAGGCTCTAGATAGGCAAAGGCTATTAAAGATGTGTTAAAAAAAATTGGTATCACTGAGGATGAGCTAGGAACTCTACATCCTGAGACTCATCTATCACCAGTAGGCATTTCTTTAGAGAGTGACATGCCTGCAACTTTCAAAAGAGTTGTAAGGAAAAGAGATCCCTCATTGACAATCACACCCTCACCTAGGAGGACAAGACAGAAACAACAAGTAGTAAGGTCTCCTGTTAAGAAGACTACACCAAAGAAGAAAATAACATCCAAGAAGAAGAAGAGAACAAAACAAAACCTGGCTCCTCTTGATATACTATTGAATGAAATTACAGAGGAAGGGAAACTAAAGAATATAGAGAAACTGTATGACACTCTGATAGCAGATGAAAAAGAACAAGTAGAAAATACTATTATATTGCATATGGACATGTATAAGAAATTTTTGATGGAAGTTGTAGATGAAGTACCAGATGAACTGTTCAAAAGACTGGAAGCAAGGAGACAAGCAATAATAGAACTTGATAAGAAAATCAAGATAGAAAAGCTACTTGTTGTGTACCCAGTGAACTCACCTAAAGAAATTGATGATTTAATTGTTGAAGCCAACCAGTTAGTATTCTCTACAGCACACCAACACATTGCATTAATGTTTGGAAGAGTCAATGAGGTGATTGAAGAAACAGAAAATGCATGGGATATATTCCTAGTTGAAAAAGAAAAATAGGAAGAATACCAAAACCCCAAACCAATAAAGGTATATTAGAAAGAAAGAGACAAGGGAAAAGGAAAGGTTGGTGGACCTCTGAGTATTAAAGTAAAAGACAACTTACCCCCACCTTCTTTTACATCACTAGTAATAGCAACTACAAAAGATCAACTGGCAGTTGAAAGTATGGATGTAGAGGATGTCAATCCTAATCCTAAAGTCTTATACATAGTAGATGTTGATACACAAAAGATCAACATTGTGGTAGACAAAGATACAACTGGTAAGACTAAAATGGCTAGTGAGCCACCGATAGTTGAGCAAACTGTTAAAACACAGGAGAAACTGGTAGATGACAAAGAACAACAGGAAGAAGCTTAGACTGAGATAGTGCAACAAGAAAAGCAACAGAAAAAGGAATAGATTCATGAGGAAATAGTTCTACTCGCAACTAGAGAAGTACACAAACCATTGCTTAAAGAAATGCAAACACAAATAGACCTACCAGAGGTCACAACAAGCTCACTTACTTCTTCCACTGATAGAATTCAGAATGTTGGTTCCTTCTCAGCAGGCCACAAACCAACAAATGTAACTAAAGTACTTTTGGATTCAATCAAAAGGATAACAGATTGTAGTTCACAGGCCTACAAAGCTATAGATGACACAATCCCAATTTTGAAGGTAATTGCTCCTAACTATAATATAGACAATAAAGATTCTTTAGGACAACTTGATACTTTGTGTAAATATATCACAAAGAACATTGAGAAAATAAAGGAAGAGACATTGAAGGAAAAATTAGAAATTGAAAAGCAAAAATTCTTTGAAGATCAAATAAAGAAGTGTACTAGGGATTTTGACACACTTCTACCGGAACTGTGTAACTTATTGAAAGAGTACAAAACTCTATACAAAGACACCTGTAAGATAAACTTTTTGACTATAGACATAGATAAGAAAATAAGAAAGGTACAGGATGAAATCAATAAACTTGTTGATAATTTTCTTAACTCACCTGATACATTATCAGTTTTTGAGCAAAGGATAACAAATTTTGAGGAAGAGTTACTTAAATTAGAAATAGAAAAGGAGAGAATAGTGAATAAGGGAAAGCATGTGAGATTAAAACTGAGTCCAAGATTGGACTATCTAGCATCATTGTGGAAGGAAATATCTGAGGCACTAATACAGGGACAAAAAACACTAGCAGAGCATTTACAGCACCTCACCGGTACAGCTAAAAGAACAGAGACAACAATAAGAGATAGTAAAAATTTTATGGAGAGTATAAACTTGATTTTGGCAGATCTATTTCAAATTGTAACTACCCAGTTACAAGGTTGAAACTACAAACTCTACTGACATCTTGACAACCTTTGTCATTGATGCCAAAGGGGGAGTAGTGGTATGAGAAAATTCAATATCACAGGAATCATATGCTCAAGGGGAGCACACATTTTTTGTAACATTTTTAGACTTTACATTTTTGGATACACTTTTGAAATTTCTCATGAGTGTTGCCATCAATGCCAAAGGGGGAGATTGTTGGTATATGCACACTCCAATGAGACATTGTATGTGATTTAAGGTTTTGTCATTGATGGTAACCTTACAATCCTATGGTACCAGCAAGGCATTACACCGGCAAGGCATTACACTAGCAAGATAGTTCACCGGCATCAATGGATCACACTCTACACCGGTATAGAGAAAGGAAGCATACCGGCACAAAGGCCGACAGGATTTTTGTTATATTCTATTTTGTTTATTATTGTAAAAACCTTGTAAGCTAACTTGACAAGTTGTAAAATGACTCTTATATATAAAAGAGATCATTGTAGACATTTTGTAAGTAAAGAAAAGTAAGCAAAAAAGGAAGATATTAGGCAGACCTACTATGCAAAATATAGGTTAAAGGTTTTATGTAAAGAACAAAGTAGAAACTGGTACTGGATCAGGCATTATAGATGCTATTGTAAAGCAGTACAAGATATTGGATTTGTATAATCCACATTGTAAGTTAGTGAGACTTCCCATTGAGCAGTGAGCTCTAGGCAGTTGGCTTTCCTGCATGTGCAGGCTCCCTTTTGTAAGTAATATTCTCTTATTGGCCAATGAGTGGATATTGTGGATCACAAATCCCACCGAGGTTTTTCCCACATCGGGTTTCATTGTTAAATCCTTGTGTTATGGTGTGCTATTCATGTGGATGTTTTTAATTCTATTTATTTCATTATTTCTTGCATATCGGTACACTGTTATAATATATTCTGCATGTTTTAAGCTAAGAAATTCTAATTACCAGTTAGATATTGATTCACCCCCCCCCCCTCTTAGTATCTATGAGTTTTCTAATAGGAATATGACCATACCAAAGCTAATAAGGGGTCTTACTAGTATCTCCTTTGATGTGAACTCTATTGAGTGTGTAAATAATAGTACTAATAGCTTCTCTCTAGTAGATCTTCGGAACATTTCCTTCAATCAACATAGTCCTTGCAGCATCCAAAATAGTTTCATTCTTCCTCTCAACAACTCCATCCTAATATGGGGTTTGTTTTTTAATCCCATGCTTCTCAAAAAAATGAATTAAACTCACCAGAACAAAATTCTCCACCTCTATCAGATCTCATACACTTCACCTTCAATCCAAACTCAATCTCAACCTTAGCTTTGAATAACTTAAATTTATCAAATGCTTCTAATTTATCCTTCAAATAGACAACCCACATCATCCTGGAATAATCATCAATTAGTAGCATAAAATATCTATCACCCTACACACTTCTAACATTTGTAGGTCCACATAGGCCAATACGCACAAGATCTAGCAATCCATTAGATGTATACTATTTGCTCTTGAAATAAATCCTTTTTTTCTTACCCAACTGACATTCCTTACATACTAGATTAGTAGGCTTAATATTCTTAGGCAGATCTCTAACAACATGTGTAGAACAAATCTTAATCATTGAGTCTAAGTTCACATGACACATTCTACTATGCCAAAACCAACTTTCATCTATCTGAGCAATCAAACAACTTTTCTCACCAATATTCAAATGAAAAATGTTACCTTTAGTATTAGTTCCAGATGTAATATCTATACTAGAGGCATTCAAGATCTTGCATTTACCACTGTTGAATTGTAGATCATAACCTTTATCAACTATCTGTCCAACACTCAAAGGATTATGTTTCAAACCTTCAACATACAAGACATCATCAGTGTTATTCTTACCATCAAAAGAAATATAACCTCTCCCATGGATCACACAGGCTTTGTCATCTCCAAATCTAACTATTCCACCATCATATCTCTCCATACTCATAAATTTTCTTTTATCACTGGTCATTTAATTTGAACAACTATTTTCAATAAACCATTCATCTTTCTCTTCAACTTTAGCAGCTAAATCTTTCTCCTTAATAGTACAGCTAGTGGAATCAACAAGTATAGGTCCATCTTCCTTAATGGCCAAGAATACAACTTCATCTCCTTCATCTGTAATACCTTCATCAGCAACATAGTACCAGTTCTTTTGATTCCTATAATTTTGGTTAGGCTTGTAGACCTTATCATACTTCTCATGCTTGTCATAAATATCATTCCTATCATGCTTGTTAAACTTATCATGTCTGTCATACTTAGCCATTCTTTTCAGGCATCTAGAATAAAAATGCCATATCTTATTACAAGAGATACATTTCAAAGACAATTTTCCATCATACTTACCAGCACCCTTAGGCAATCTCTAGGTAATCAGTGCTTCAAGTTCATCCAGCTCCCTTTCTTTCTCTTCCATCTCTCTTTTCCATCTCTCTTCTCTCTCTCTCTCTCTCATATCTACATATTCTGCACTCATCAAGATCATATTTTTTCTTACCGGATACAGATACAGATGCTCTAAATGTTGTCTCAGACTTTCCATGTGATTCTGCAAATTCGCTCAGCTTGAATGTAGGAAGATTTCCAACCAGCATATCTCTTATCACTATATTCACACTCTATATCTCATGAATAGCAACAACCTTATGTTAATAGGAAGGAGGCAAAGATCTCAACACCTTATAAATAATTTTATCTTCCTCAATGGTTCCACCGACACATCTAATACCTAGGAAAAGGTCATTCACCTTAGCCATGAAAGAGTGTATGTTGTCATCATCTCCCATCTTCAATGTCTCATAATTTCCTTTCAAACTCTACAACTTAGAAACTTTCAATTGTTTATCACCTTCATACATAATCTAAAGCTTCACCTAGATCTCATGTGTGGTCTAAAGTCCCATTACATTTATCATCTCAGAATCAGTAGGGGCACTAAGCAATGCTTCTTCTCTAATATTGTGTTCAGCTTCCTTGATCTCATCAAGGGTAGATGGTCCATTCAAAGGAACAATATAGGCATTCTTTGTAATATTATAGTAATCTTCACCAATACATTTCAAGTGCACTTCCATTTGGTCCTTCCATAGAGCATAGTTACTTCCATCAAATCTCAGACTGTCCTTAAAGATTACACCTTGAGCTGCCATCCTGGATCTCCTCAAGTGGTCAAGCTTCTACCAGAGAATCTGTCTCTAATACCAATTGTTAGAAGGAAAACTGAGAGGGGGGGTGAATCAGCCTTCACTAGAATAACAAGAAAAACATAGATCTGATAAACTACAGTAATAAGACAGATAAGAAAATTAACAACACAACACATAACACCAAGATTTTGACATGGAAAATGCGGTTAAGGGAAAAACCATGGTGGGAACCTACCCATAGTAAGATGATATTCTACAGTAGTATGTGAAAATGTTACACTGGGGAATGCAAATGCATTCAAGCACACTGCCTAGAGCTCACTGCTCAAATATAATGGCCCAAAATGCTACAATCCTCAAGGAAGTCTCACTAACTTACAAGAAGATTCAAACTACAATCTAGAAGAAGTGAATTGAAAGAATAGCATCTCCAAATGCCTGATTATAGTTTTGGTTAAGCAACACCAATCTCACCTAAAACTCAACACCGAAGGATAAATCACTTGTTCACACACAAAAATCTTTCTAATAATGTAGACACATTATTGACACCTAAATTACATGACTATATCACCTATATATACAATTCATCAACCTTGACAACAAGGTTGGCTAAACCCTCAACCCTTAATTACAAAATTACATCACCCAATACAAAGATCAACCACCAGACCAATATAATAATTTAAATAGCATAACATGGACCTAATTCAAATTCCAAAATGCTCAACTCCATTGGAAATCACGTCAAGATAAACCGCAACACGCTACACCACTAGAAATACGACAAAAACATGCAAATCATCATCGATTGATATAAGCCACAAAAAAATGGCACAATGATCAATAAATATTTTCAAGACAAATAGGACATGATTAGGAAATACCAAGAAGCACGTTAGAATCATCAGGAACAATTGCACCAACACCACTTTTCAAATCTTCATTGGTCAATGTCTGAAAGCTCAAGAACACAACCAATCGCCAACTGTCACAAAGAAAGATACCTTGTAGAGAACCAAAGAACAATCCATCTAAAATAAATATACACAAGAACATCCCAAGAAATATCCCAAAAACTTAGCACAATATCTGATCACACCAGAATATACCAAATTCTCCAAAATAGTGATCAACAAACCAACACTACAAACTGGGTCATAAGATCTTCCCAATTTGCAATCACTAGAGAAAATCATAGGAATATGTTGACAACAATGACAACAACATATCCTAGCAACAACAATGACCCACAATATCCAACAAAAGATTCATTTTACCAATCTTTTCATCCACTTGTCAAGAGATAAGGAAGGGGAAAGAGAGAATTGATTTCAAATAGGACATGGCACTAAAATTTCAAATTTTCATAAGTGAGAACTTCAAGAAACATATTTTATTAATCATGAAAATAAATTATTATCCTTCCAACCCTACAAAGACATAAAAGTGAGTGCTACTAGAAATCACATCTTACTCAATGCTAGAAACATACAGACACTTCAAATGAGTCCATCTGCATATTAAGTCTTGCCCTCCTATAATCATTAAGAATTTTGTTCATATTTATTTATTTAGTTTTTTTTTAACCACATGATAACAGATTAACCAATATGAATAGTTAGGTCATAGCACGAGAAAATTAAGAAAAAAATAGGCTTAAAGGATGAAGTCTAAATTTGCTAACATGTCACCATCATGAGTAAGAAAAACATCTCATTAACACATTATTATAAGGTACTAACTATATGTGGAGGGGTTAATGAGTCCTAAAGTTTGTAGTAATCAAATTGGAGATGATCCTAAAAATAACATTGCGAAGGGTGATTGGTCTAAAAAATCTAAACGACTTTGGAATTATTTCACTACTACGATCAATGTGTTATCTTTCATGAAATTTCCCAAAACACTACTCATTATGATCATGAATTAAAAAAATTAAAAAGTACATCATGAATTAATTATGTAATGGCATAAAAATTAAAAACATCATGAATTAATTATGTAACCATATAAGTCAATATAATTTTATCAAGAAATCAATATCAAATCGATAATATAATCACATAACTCATACATTTTAATGTCATTGATCTTCTTCTTCATCCAACTCTTTGTCTGTATTATCTAATCGAGATTCGACATTGTAAGGATTGGTCATATCATCATCATCGTCATTGATATCAGTTTTGATAATGTCATCATCCACATAGATATCATCTTGATGAACATTAACCCCTACATCATCTTGATCTAGTTCCTCTTCTTTGACATCTTCGTCGGGCACATCATCCACTAACTATTGATCTTGATCATCATCTACATCATCCTCTAGTTCTTTGGTATCTTCTTCTTCCAACACATTATACTTTAATGGCCTTCCTCTTGGATCATGTCTAACAAGAAATGACCAACCCATTTTACCTAGAACCTTTGAGTAAAATACTTGCTCACATTGTCTTGGAAGAACATAGGGCTCATTTCTAGCTTGCTCGATCGACCTTGTATTAACCATGGTAAATCAATTATCATGTTCAATAATATTTCTCTTGGGATCATTTTCATTCAATCGTAGCCTGTACCATTGGATGATGAACATAACTAATTTGAAGGACTTAAAGTCACACTCAAGTATATCATCCAAAATCCCATAGTATCAATTTTTTGAGAGATCTGGATGTATGTTGCTTCTAGATGAAACATTAGTCACCTAAAAGATTGTAGTTATCCTAGAATCACAAGTTTTATTCATGTCATCCAATTTTTTGATTCAAAATTTACAACCATTGCACCACATAACCTTGTGGTGTTTCACCTGCAATATGTCAAACATGTAAAAATTATTGCATCGTCAGTTGATAAACATATTTATTCTTGGTTGAATGTATGCAAAGAAAAAAAACTCAACATATATAAACATCAATAATATAAGTAAAAATAATTAAATAATATGGGTGATTAATATATTTATATGTACCTATTTATCTCTTAAATCATATGCTAAATCAATTTCCCATGGTGTAACATTGGAATCTCCATTACGATGAGCTTCTTTAACCAATGAAGCCACACCTTCTCGTGTTAATGCACGACTAGATTGTTGGCATTGTTTAATCCATACTGTCATCCAATCAACATCGTTTCTGACATACAAACGTAGTGCATCAGACTCTCAACCAACTGTATAAAAGATAAAAATAAAAAATTCACAAATGGCGTATAATTAGTTAATTACCATAGTATGCGACCTTAATTTATGATTGATGTATATTGAAGATTAATAATTAAATAAGTACAATATACATAAAAACCAAATGTAAAATGTATTCTAATTAATCTCCATAACCATCTTATTATTACCTCTCACTTTCCTTAATCTACCTTTCCCCATCAGGTACTCCCCTTCAAATTTGTTAATGGAGTTAGGATCCCAAATGAGATCTACATGGAACTTAGGAAGATATTCAATAATGTACACCATGGTCTAGTATACCATATATCCCTCCACCATAGAACCCTTGGGATGTGCTCTTTGTCTAACCAAAGCCTTCAAAAATTTCAAGTGCCTCTCAACCATCCACATTAGCCTTGTGTGTACAAGTCCACACAATTCAATCTCCTCAACTTGGTGTATGAGGTAGTGTTCTTGTGCATTGAAAAATGTCAAAGGTAGACATTTTTTCATTTCACACATTAGACGAGGAATTTTTCTCTTCCAATAATTTATATCTTCTTTATGGATTTCTTTAGATGACAACCATCTACAAGTGATTCAAGGTGCAAATATATTAATGAGATTTAACAAAACATACAATGTATTACATAACAAGTAAAACAAATGGCAAATATAAGATCTATACAACGAATTGAACAAATAATGCTACATACCTCATGTATTTTTCAAGATCATATATAACTTGCTTGACATTGTTATCAAAGTTATCTGGGAGAGATAGAGGTAGAATGCACTTCAACAATTATAAAATGATCTTTTCATTATTTTTCCAAAAGTAGTAAACATAATACACTCAAAAGTACATGCAGTATACAGATATATATATATATATATATATATATATATATATATATATATATATATATATATATATATATATATATATATATATATATATATATATATATATATATATATATATATATATATATATATATATATATATATATATATATATATATATATAATATACTAGAATAATTACCCTAATGAACATATGCCAATCATGTGTTTTCATCCCTGACCCAAATTCACCTTTCTTTATTATGATATTGTTTATGTTCACAAAAAATCCTATGGGAAATCTAATTTTTTATATGACTTCTTTTATAGAATGTCTTTGTTGCTCTGTTAATAACCAAAGAAGGGTGCTTATATTAATTTGGTCTCCATTTATATTTAATTGAATGACATTTTACATTGCATGATTGGCTTCTTGAATGTCACTACAAATTTTGACATTTTTTTCTTTTTCATGCCTTCCATCCAATATTTTCCATGTTTATGTTGAATTCTTTATGATATGCATTGTATCAAACAAATGCACAATGTGTAGCTGCTCATAGTAGGGAAACCTACTAAATTGTCTGAAATAACTTTTCAGTCCATGTGGAAGCCGACCATTAATGCCTTGATGACCATCATGAAGCATATAAGTTAATAAAATTTTACAACGACAATCGTTGTCAATTACAACATGAGTCAACAAAACATAATATAAAAATATAAATTCCAAACATATCATATATGATAGATAACCAATTTGATCTGATGTATAACCTTGATGATTAATTCTATTATATTCCAACTTCCATAGGCAAGGTGTCATTCTTTGTGGTTTTGATGTAGTCTCTTCTTTCCCATTGAAAATATATTTTTTCATAGTTCGATACTTATGATTTCTATGGAGGAAGTGCCTATACTCATCAAACGCCTACTTTTCTAAACTTGTTGAATGATGAGATTCCATCTTTGGACCACAAACTGGACACGCAAATTTTCCCTTTGTTTGAAAACCCGCAAAATTATATATAATTGGATTAAATATGTCAATTTTTATAATTATATATAATGAATAGATTATTTTAAAAACATGCATGATATCTACTTAAAAAAAATTAAATATCATTAAAGTGCAGTGGAACATTATAGCATACCACAAAAATGTGTTATCCCTGGGGCATCATGAATTGTCCATACAAGCATTGCATGGAATTGAAATTTTCTTTGTCCTATTGGTCTAGAGATGTCATACATAGTGACACCATTCCATAACTTTAGTAACTTGTCAATAAGAGGCTCAATATATAAATTCATATCTTTAACTTGGTACTTACCTAGTTGAATGAACATAAACATTACATAATTATTATAACCATTTTACTACAATGTATATAAATTAATGTACCTAACTATTAAATGAAAAATATATGTCATTATGCAACAAATAATACAAATGAGACGATACTATGTTAAAGAAAATTGATGTAAACAAATACCTAGAACAAACATTGCCAACATTATGTGCTCCCTCTTTATTGACATCCATGGAGGAATGTTATTGTTGATAACAAAATTAGGCCACATCGAGTAAATAGTCTCATCTCTCCAAATGGATTGACACTGTCCACTGCCAATGAAAGCCTAAGATTATGAGGTTCTTCTTTAAAGTGTGGCCATTTTTCCTCCATGTCCCTAAATGCATAACCATTTGTAGGCATTTGAAGAATGTCATCTCCACTTCTATTTCATGCATGGTAATCCATAAATTGCGCTAAGCTTTTGCACCTAAATAATCATTGCATACGTGGAATAATGGGAATATAACAAAAAACCTTGTGAGCCACCTTTTTTGTTAGTTGATCTGTTCGATATCTACTGATATGACATTATGAGCATTCTGTTGCAAATTCATATTGTTATGATATATAATATGATCATTGGGACATGCATCTATTGCTTGATACTCCATTCCAATATATTTCGTAATGGTAGATAAATATCAGTATGAGCAAGGTAAAATATTTTATGGTGGTAACAAAAATTCACCTATCAATCTACAACAGAAAATAAATTGTTATTTAATATAACGAACATTAATCCAGTACATATTTCATCTTTTATTTACTAGTGATGAACTAACAAAAAAAATAGATGAAAAAAGATGACATATATAACATACCTTAACATCCATGAGATTTCTATGTTGGATAAACCATTCATAACCTTCAAGTTCACCAACAACAATACAACAAGGAGAAGAGTTGTTTGGGAGCCTTCATAAAGGGGCTCATATGCATTCTCAAGTATAGGTAAATCATGAACATCATCAAAGTCATCACAATCATCATCATGATCAGTTGTGCCACTAAATATGTCATGGATCAATGTATTTGTACCATCATCTTCAACTGTGTTTTCTAGCACATGATCATCTTCTTCCATAGGATCATTAACTTCATCTTTTATATTCGCAGCTTCTGTTATCACTTTTAAAAAAATGGGTTTTCCTTTCCCATGATTGGTTATGATTTTGAAATTTTGAGTAAGACACATTATCAATTGCTTCAGGTCTATGTTGGGTCTTAAGGGTTTAGGGTTTTAATTTTAGATCACTTAATGTCTGATAAAAAACCCTCTAGTTTCTTTTCCTTCATTACTTTATCCACTTAAGTAATGGGTCCTAGGGTCGTCGGAAGTGTCCCCCCTTGTCATTTGCCTAGGCAGTCGTGTGAATTAATCATAAAATTTATGCCTTATGTGTTTTCTTCCTAGTGTTGTCAGGCTCAGTAAGTGGTGTGCATCTCTTAGGTGGATCTATGGTTTTCGCTATTTCACTAGGTGAAGTTGTGCATGGTTTAAAACCCACAAAGTTGTGAAAAGGCTTTGCATTCTAAATGGCAATTTTGGTCTAGTCTGAAGAGGTCTCATCTTGTCCAAGATCCAATGGTGAAAGTGTTTGGTGGGACCCTGCATGCGAGGATTTTCTAAGTGACTAAAAGGTGATCAAGTCCCTTTTGATCTGACGGTTCATGCTTTTTCATAGGATGAAAATGCTTGAAGGTTATCTTTCACGAAGTTGCGAAATGACCTAACATTCCAAGTAGATAGTCCAGCTGGTCGAGAGGGCGAGTAAGATGGTGGCACATGGCATAGGCTACAATAGTTAGCAAGCCGGGTCTAAGAGTTAAAAGGTGGGTCCCAGGGGTGAGTCATGCTATGGGATAAGAGGTGACGTGGTAGATCCAGGTGGTAAGAATTAATTGGAACCCAGTGTTTTCTCTCGACAAATGAAAGACTAACATGTCAGCTCTAAAAGTGATTAGATGCCAGGCGTTCGAGGTTGAGTCAAAGGGCCCACATCTACCAAAGTCTATTTAGATGGTTAAGCATTGAACAAGTAGAAAATGATCTGATGGCCCACGTGATTTCGCAAGGATAAGATACTAGTGCTTTATACCCTGCGAAATGGTGAAAAGGTTTTTCATCCCCAAAGGTAGATAAAATATAAGGTTAAAAGAGGATCGACTTTGTTTTGATCCAATGGCTGATGCTATTTCACGGTTGTGAGATGCTTGAAGGATATGCTTCACAAAATTGTGAAAGTAAAAAGGGTTCATCCAAGTGTCATGATAGATGGTGATGTGTCCATAGACACGTGGTTTTAGAAGAAGTTGTGGGCCCGCCAAGGTGAAACCGGTGGTATAAAGGAGAGGCATGTGGCTGACATTGAATTAAACGTGAAGGGTTTTCCAAAGCCAATGGTTGAGTGCCACGTGGTAGCCAGTAGCCAATGAAAAGGAGGTGTAAATAAAGCAAGCATAAAAGTTTCCCTTAAAGGATGGTCATCTCTGAATTGATCCAATGCTTCGTGCTATTTCGCAACCTAAAGTTGATAGATGTTTAAGCTATGCGAAGTAGCGAAAAACCACTAGTAGTCAAAGTAAAGGCATGGTTAGTAAAGATGTTGACGGTTTCAGTCAAAGTTAAACACTGAGCAGTAAGAGTTCCATCTGATGCCTGGCACTATTTCATGAAGAAGAAGTGCTCAAAAGATAAAGTCTATGAAATGGAAAAAAGAAGGTGGGGCCCAGTGCAGAGGCAAGACTATTAAGTCAATATAACGGTCGATCAGGTTTCTTTTGATCAGATGGTCGACGCTATTTCGCAGGATGAAATTGCCTGAAGGTTATGCTTCGCGAAGTTGCGAAAGAGCGAAAGGAAAGAATTGCAGGAATCAAATGGCCCGTTGGAGCAAAAATATGAATTTTCTCATGAATTCAATTCCAAAGGGATGACCAAAGCATGCAGAATCAATGTTGTAGTTAAGAGCCCAGGTACTATATATGATTTCCTATCAACCGGATGAAGATATCTTTCTAAAGAATTATTACAGAGGAGAAGATATAGAGCTATTTTCTTCAAATACAAAGCAAGTCAATTCAATTATAGAATGGATTCACTCGAGCTAAAAATAGGTTTTCTTATACTCTCATGTAGCACTTCATTTGTTGTGTGCTTTAAATAAGATATTGATTTGTCACAGAACTATTTGGGGGTAGTGTTTTGATTTCTTACATTTTTCAAAATGGCACCTAAGAGGGAATTTTATAGGAAAGTTAATTATCCGAAGAGAGCCATTTGTGATGATTTTCTTGAGCAGTTGACATTGTCAACTAATCAGGCATCAAAAACAAAAGAATTAGTGCCTAGAGCTCCTTGTTTGAAAATAGGAGAAGGGCTATATGACAAGGGTAACTGGTTGAGAGATCCACAGGTCAGATTTTCTGGGTTGGGGTTATTTAAGGTTGGATTTGGAATGAGGAATCCTTCGACCCCACAAAATAGTATTTGGGAATTAGATGTAGGGAAGTTGGTAGTCCTAGGGGTATTTATGGATATGGATCTGTTGACCCAAATTGCACTTAATTATGATCCAGTCACAAGAAGCATTTGGGATATAAATGGAAAAGCCCTTATTGAGATTAATATTGAAGAATTCAGAAGTGCTTTTGGGCTAAATGAGTTTACAAATTTTCTTGAACCCATACATTTCAAATCATTAGCTCAAGTATACAGTGCACAGAGGAATCATCTTAGGAGTGGGCCTCTTAAATAATTTTTTGTGAAGATAGGTGGGTTGACTGTTGTAGGAACCATCATAGAAGAGCCCTTTTCATTAAATTTGTTTACCCTCAGAGCTAAGGGAATGTATTGGTCACTTTGCCAAGTTTTGGGAGAAGATGCTGAAGCGAATATGCCCAATCATTACTTGTTAATGATTGCTCAGATTTTAAATCCTTCCCTTGCAGTAACATTTGATTATGCCTCTTTCATTGCTGATGCTATCCATGGAGGGTTAGTAGGAATAAAGAATGGAAAGGTCGATAGGCCTTTCAGATGGTACTCACTATTGATGCATCTATTTCTTTTCAAAGGAGGTGATTACTTTTCCAGTGGATTGGACCTTATCAAAGAGAAGGAAGGAGAAAAAATGCCAGTACAAATATGGAGTACTGTCTTGTCATGGGATAGAGAGGATGTCAGTTTCTTGAAGTTTGATAAATATTTTGCATCCAAGATTAGGACTCTCCTTTGCTCAGAGAACCCAAGAATCCCCAAGGTTATTTTGGAATTCATTAGACCAAAAGAATTTGCAGAGAGCATAAAGATTGTTCACAATTGGGGTGACATTTATTTGTACCTAGTCTCAATAGTTTTCAGAGTTTTTGGTTTCAGAGGCACTCATTTCTTGTTTCTCTATCAGGTCCCTCTCAAAGTGGGAATTGTAGAAGTCCTTAGACAAATTGGTAATGTACAAGAGATAGAACGGATAGGCAGGGGTAAAGGGACTATTTTCCCTACAGTTACCATAGCCCACCAATTTGTAATAACTAAGGGAGGTTGGAATTGTTTTGAGGATTTTCTCAAACCTTATCATTTGTCAACTACAATATCTAGGTGTGTCGATCCAGAAGACTTCTTTAATGGCATGTTTAGAAAGAGAGCAACGTGCAGAGGTAGACCCCATGAATTTTAGTTTCTTGAAGACCTCATTAGAAATGAATTTGATTTGGATGAGAAAGAACTGAGGAAGGAGAAATGGGTGGCTTATAAGAAAGCCTTAGACTTTGTGCATTAGTTTGATGCCAGCTATGACCCATTGTCTAGCTTTTTCCCTTTGGAGGAGAAAATAAAATTTTTAATTATTTTCTTTGAGGATGTGATACAGACCCTGAAGGAGAAGAGGGAAGCTATGATTAAAAGAAACCCTGAAAAGGTAAGAATGATTCTCAGTAGGTTTGCCTCCACCAAAGCAATCCCTCCTTGTGATTACACCCTGCACAAGAAATCTAGTTATAGTGTGTTGATGCCTACAATAGGGGAGCCCTCTACCTCCAAAGGAAAGAGGAAGATACAAGATGTCATTCACATCCAAGAGAGCCCAAAGAAGTAGAGAGTAGGGAAAGAAGTACAATCTAATACACCTTTGTATTCTCCATCCCAATCCCCTATCCACATAGGAGATGAGCAAGTAGCAACTGAGAAACTTCTATAATTAGGCAGTCTAGGAGAAATTGCCCATACATATGATGAAGTAGAGGAGGGTATGCCAGAAGAACCCCTTGCTACTGAAATGAACATCACTACCACTGAACTTAAAGGCCAGGTGTGGGATCTTGAGATAAGGCAGGCAAGCAATGACTTCTTGGCTGACAACAATTTTGTCACATCAGGAGCATTTATGCAATTTATATGGAAATAGAATATAGATAAGTACAATGCTAGATGTGAGAAGAGAAAAGGTGAGTAGCCTAATAAAGATCCAACCCTAGTAGAGGAGGAAATAAAACAAGAGATGATGGAAGAATTTAAGACCATCACCCCTGAGCAAGGGAGAGATATGGTGGCACAAGCTAGAGTTCTTATTCTACCTGAGTGGGATATAGCAAATGCTATGGTACTAGAGGCAGTGAGAAAGGAGACCAAGCCCATGGAGGGAATTACTTTTAGCAAGGATAATGTTGCACTTGTCATGTGGTCTCTCAAGAGAAATGAGAGTAAGAAAAGCAAAGATACCCAAGGGTCAAGTTACCTTGGTGGAATGATGGTGGAGAGAGTGTAGAATATAGGGGTCATGGAAGCTGCTAGCACTATGCTAGAGACTGCAAAATTTAGTGTTGCAATAGCAGAAAAGGAAGCCAAGGAAAAAGAGATCCTCCAAGTCAAGTTGGAAACAATTTTGAAGGCCTACAACAGTGCTAAGGAGGAAGCAAGAGGTAAGGATAGCATCATTGCTAAGCTATAGAGCTAGTTGACTGGACAACACCATCAAGATGAGTCTTCAACACTGATGATCTCCTCTTCTCCTACAAGACCTCCACCTACTAGCCCTATCATTGAGTTCGCACCATCTCCAGCACCTTCTAGCTCTCAAATGGTTGAGATTACTCCTCAAGAGCTAGAGAATTTAAAACAGGCTCAGGCCTTCTATGCAAAGAGCAATGAGTAGAGAGTAAGGGCTACTATTTCAATTTTGTAGATACAATAAGTGCCTCATTGCTATACAGTAATATAAGCAATATTTTGGAAATGAGGAATGAGCTCAATGGAGATAAAGCCATTCTGACACCTATTTTTGACAAATGGAGGCCTAGAGAGTAGGACTTGGAGTCTATTTGTGCCTCTTATGATGAAGCAGGGGCCAATCCTATCATCAAATCCACTTGTGATACCACCAAGGATCTAGTGAAACTAGCAGAAGGGGTGGATAATGGTGATAGGAAAATTAACTTGTATAAAAAGGAATATACTGATCAGGTTTTTGAGTTCTTCCCTGGAGTTTTTGCCAGCCTAGATCAATTGAAGGACAAACAAGTGTGGCTCAAGGAATTAGAGGCCAAATTGTCAGCCAAGATTAAAGGCATTGTTGACTTAGATGATGCTTCCTTTTTTGTTGTAACAATTCAGGAGATAGAAAGAATTAAATCTCATTATGGTTTCCTCAATTTAGAGGTTAACAAGATGAGGAATTCCTGGAAAAGGTTGACCAAGGCTAAGACAAAAGTGATTGATTTCACATGGCCAACCGATGATGTTTGCAATGAATGGACAACGAAATATACCATCCAGGACGCAGAGCAGTTAGAGGGTGCTCTAGAACAATTGGAAGAGGTTACAACTAGGCAACAAGTTGAAGAAGTTGCAGAGGTTGAAAAGGACTTGTAACCATTTTTGCAAAAGGTTTTGTAACTTCTTTTGAGAAGCAATGATTGTAACAAATTCTCCTAGGAAAGTTTGAAGCTTTGTGCATCCATATTGTTATAAATGGATACCAGGACTATGTAAAAAATGATCACAAAGAATTGTAAGAAAATGTTGTAGAAATTTATCTGAGCTTTTCTAAGTTTAATGGAGAATATTCAAAAGTCTCCTGTAATACTTTCTTGAAGATAATATCAATATACAGACCATCGGTTTTGAGTAAAGCTTTGTGTCATCTTCAAATGTGTTTGCAATTATTTACTATTTCATACTGAATAATCCAGGGTTATTTTGTCTAAATAGGGGTTGTAAGGCAACTTTAAGTAGATGTGTTTGCTAGCTTTTCTCTTTAGGAGGGAAATTAAATATGCGGGGATCACTTCTATCGGTAAATTACTTGTGAGACATTTTCAATCTTGATGAGCATAGTTTGATTTGGTGTGCATAAATTCTCATGTATGTCAGGCATATATAAGGATTAACAAAAGTCGAGCCAATGGGATGTGTAGAGATCTTTTGTTTGGGGAGTATTGTTTGAATTTAGATGACTCTGTGACCTTGGATAAGGCACTGGTATAAATCAAGGTTGTCTATTGCATGTTTTGTAGATCAAAATACTGAATATGAGTATAATTTTCATTCCTTTGTTTCAGTTGGTTTCAAGGTGATTAGATCCATTGGTTTTCTGGACTGGTTTGTTGTGGATTTATCTTTTGAAAATGTGAATTTAGTTCACAAAGGTATATCTGCCTGGATTCTGAGTAAGTCCGAAGTGTAGAAGGTTAAATCAAACCTTGTCATATGTTGTCTTAAGAGTTTCCTTCCCTTTAATATCTCTTCTGCATAGAGTCTAAATCATTTTATTATAAGGATGTTAAGGTGAATCAGATTTTGAAGACAACAACTTCATATCCCTTTGTTTGCAAATTCACATTCTTTGGGCCATGATAATCCATATCATGTGCCCTAGGGTCGCCCACCTTTATAATAATGATTGAAACAAATAAACCATGATCATGATCAAGTGATTATTTATATATATAAAAAAGTTAAAATGATATAAACATTTACAAATTCAATCAATATAAAGACATATAATGAATAACTTACCAGTGGACGATAATCACACCTCCCTTCAACATGACCATGGTGCCTACAATTTGTGATTAAAATTCTTCTCATCTTTAATCCCTTTCAATTATTGCAAGAACATTTCCCATCACCCTTTCTTTTCAATCTATCCCACAATCTAGCAAGTGGTTCTTCATTTTGTTCTGCACTAATGTTATCTGACATGATTTTTCTCTACCAAGATTGAATATTTAGATAAATTGTCGAAACAAGGCTCCAATCAGCAAACCCACCCATAAGGCCTTCTTGTCACAATGTCTTATCAAGATTTAACACATAACAAGGCCAACTTCATGGATACAAGGCTTGAACAAAGGAACAACATTTTCTTCAAAGTAACAATACTCTTGATCAATAAGATACTAGGGAACAATGAAACCATGCTTCAAACATACTACTTTACACATCCATTCATGATGTCAATGCACCTTGACAAGGACTATGAACTTTGGATTCAGACTTTTGCCACATGAATCAGACTCTAGGAATAGAGACATTAAAGCTTGTAATGAAACCTTTTCCAATATCCTCTTGAATGTAACAGAACCCCATCAAGTTTATGAACTTACTGTCAAGGATCATACTTACAAACTTTTTGTATGCTCATTACAATTGTTCACCTTACACATGGATCACAAGGGTACTCAAGGTACTTTCATGTATTTCTACATGCACTTGAGGCACCATTCAATGGGTCCTTAAGGTCTATAAACAATGGAAGACTCCCAAATTTGGAAGAAGTCAGAATTTTAAAGTTTACTATGAGGATAGACCTAAATAATCATCATTTGTTCATCATTATTAGACAACTCCATATAGTAAGTAATAGTACATTTATGATAACAATCATGGTTCTTTAAAATTAATATAAAGTGAGAGAAAACTACACTTAACAAAAGAAAACTTCCAAACTGCAACTATCATTGTTTTTGGGATAATTTGATATTGGCCTTCAAATCAAAGACTAAAAAAACATAAAAATTCCTTGTCAAGTGATTGTAGAGGAATTTTTGGATTACTCGCAATATTATGCCAACCTCAACTGCCAATTGGAATTATCAAATAGGTCTATAATTAAACATATTAGAACAGTTGGCTAGGGCATCAAACCATATACCCGTCGGCCAACCACAAATTAAGATGGTGCTAGCCATTGGAAATAGGTTGACTTTAAGCATTCGATGAAATATCATCGGACTAGCGATGAACATTATTGCTCATCAAAATTTTGATGAACGTTAGGGAACAATTTTTAAAAAAATGAAAATCTCACATTAAATTGAAAGGTACCCAACGAAATAATAAATTAATTCACTTTCATCAAAAAATTTCATCCTATTTTGACCTCAAATGAGTTAGTGTCTGCACACCACCAAGCCCTACTTCTTATTCACTAGTTTATGGTACTAAATCTATTCTTCCCCTTGAGGTTCAAATCCCTTCCTTGAGAGTCTCCTTGCGCAATATAATTGATGGTGAAGAATATAGGGTATCTAGATTGCATGACTTATAAGTATTGGATGAGCAACAACAAATTTATCTAGTTCATCTAAAAGCATATTAGAATGGTCTCCACAAAAATTATAACAAGAAAGTAAAGGGTAGGCATTTTGAAATCAAAGACTTGGTCCTCAAGATTAATCCTAAGAATCAACAAGAAAGGGAGAAGCCAAGCAAATTTGAGCCTAATTGGCTTGGTCCTTATGTGGTCACTATAGTGCATGAGTCTAGTGCTTATCAACTAGCTACATCAAAAGGATAACCATTATCAGAACTAATAAATATGATTTACCTCCACAAGTACTATTCTTAAATCAATATGATCATGGAAAAATAACAAAAAATAATAATATATGATCCTAAAAAAGTACTATGCTTAAATCAATATGATCTTGAAAAAAAATAAAAATAAATTTATATATGATCCTAAAAAAAGAACAAAAAAATTAAATCTGGATCCTAAAAATATTGAAAAAGAGAAGAAAAATCATTTGCTCACTTGTGACAACCTAGCAAATAGGCGCACTAGGTAAGTACAATGGTGAAAAATTGGAAAACAAGCCCCACACATAGTAAGTCATTGCTCCATCATCTATTGAAACCTTATCTGAATCTTATTCATATTTTGTGATACATTTCCCATCCATCAGTCATTAACGCCCCCTCAAATCTTGCTATCATGCCCTGAAACCAGTTGATGTTTATTGTCTTTCCCGATGCATAAACTAGTCTTGTATATGACCCCTTTTAGCCATTGTACATAGTTTCACATAGATTGGGGGTATCTTCTATATCATGATCAATATATGGAGTCTTTCTCATTGTTTGAAATGGAGAATGACACATGTACATAGCTTAAATGTCCTGAAAAAATCCTAAAAATTGCACAAGTCTTGAAAAAATCCTAAAAATTGAAAAATATCCTAAAAATCAAATACCAAAAACATTCAAAAAATGATCCTAAATAAATATCCAAAAACATCCAATAACAATCAAAACCCTAAAATTAGAAAACAACCAAAAAGCCAAAAACAATCATATTTTCTCTCATCAATATACTTTTCCTTTGTAACAGATAGATATCTAAGTAGACACAGAAGAAAAACTTATAACACTACACTTATCAAATCATATATCAATAAGACAACCTATCAATCAAATCATCACATTAGACAGATCAACTTGTCACATCT